>NC_047056.1:53199428-53502459 GCF_000738735.6 Corvus cornix cornix
TATTCCCGTAGTCTGTCACATCCTAGCCAAACAGAATTCTGTCCAGTCCCTGAATTTCCACAAATAAAAGCTTACAACAGGAAAAGGGGAGGGGGGAAAACAGAAATGGGCACTTACAGCTGTCAGAAAAGTCTAATAATTTGTACTAGCAGAGATGCAGGGAACAAATATAGGTTACTGGCACCTCTTGGGATATCCAGGAATTAAAATATATTAATTCATTTTCTTTGAGGGTTTCCTCTATTGGAGAGTGATTCCCCTTTTCACACACAGAAACAGCACCAGAAACAACCCCAGGGAAGTTCAAGGAGTCACACTATATTGCTATAAACAAAGGATAATCAGAGCCTCTGCAGTTCTCTTCCAGTTCTCTGACACTGTGTCTTTCTCCATCATGAAGACAGATCATCTCTTTAATGGGTAAAATCTGGGAGAAAGAGAGGGAAAGGGTGGCCTAAGGGCAGCAGAAGTTGATAGAAAAAAGTCACTGCGAGCTCAGCAAACACACAGGAAGAGAGATGAAGCACTGGAAAGATGTTTTATGACTTGCAGGCTTAGGAAGAATCTTCAATTACTTACTGACATTGCTTCTGTAATTATAAATAAACCCTTTGGCTAGACAAAAGTCAAGTTTTTCTCACTTAAGAAGTCCTCAATCTGCCTGGTATGTACAGTCCCTCTTTGAAAACAAGCATGGGACAACACCACAGAACTATCTCAAGACAGGATACAGCATTCTCTAATATTTCAAATTTCCTTTTCATTTCAAATATATTTTTCATCCCTACATGATCTTAAGTGAGCCTGCTCACCAGAAAAATACTCCACACGACTCCTACAGCCTCTTGTAGTCCCGAAAAAAAATTTTAAAACTGTGCATGGAAAGTCTCACTCCTGTGTAATCCCATCCATCCCAGTTTAACACAAGCATGGCACTCTGCCTGAGACACAGACAACCCAGTCTTATAAAATCTTCCATTTGTATATCCCCAAGAGCCCAATGGGGCTCTGTCTTGGCCAGACGTGTGCTCTGGTTATAGGGTACAGGAGGAGGAAATGCCTAAATGAGCAGGCCTACAGACACACGGTGAAGCGAGAAAACTGACTTCTAGTCCTATACCATAAACATGCAGAATCACATTCCAAAGGCCTGTGTATTGAATCAGCTGAAGCCTGTAGCTCAAAGTCCAGACTCAAGATCTGGGTGTGAACTATAGTAGAAATCTGCCAGTGACCTTCATGAAAAGTTCATCTGAGACAGATGATGCTGAGAAAAAGCACTGCAGTCAACCATATGACTCAAAATAAGTTTGTCCCCAACAGACAAGGAGAGCTCAAAAAACCTGAAAAGCAACTGAGCCACAAGAAGAATGATAACACTCTCTTCCTAAAAGAAAATGCAGAACCATTTTGGCTAGTATTAATAAAATCTGCCTATAACTTAATCAAGACAGCATATACACCAAATCAGTTAAAATATACAATTATATGCTCAATTTCTGCAGGACTGTATTCCACGCTGGCCACCTCTCTAGCTCTCACCCCATCGCTATGCATTAGCCACTACCTCCAAGGTGCTTTACTTCAAGCACAGTAAGGACTCAAACCCAGAGACCACACACACAAAGAAGACAATGGCTGCCAATATTGCAGCTCCAACCTTTTCTTGTCTCCAACAAAAAGGTGGTGGTAGGAAATTACCCTACTCTTGCAGAGCTGCCACAGAGCCATAGCAAGGAGTGACAGAGGTGACAGGCTACTGGTGCTGAAGAGACAGACAGGAAAAAAGATGGAGGAGACAGAAGAAACCAGGAGGATGCATGCAGAAAGGAGTGAAGGAGAAAGTTACGAGAAGTGAAGAGTGAGGTGAACAGACAGACTGTATTGAGCAAATTTCTATCAGGACAATAGAATATTGATACTGAACAATACAATCCCTTTGTAAATGTAACTTTTAAAGATAATTGAGTTAAAGGTCATGGGATCATGGAGTGTAATATTTTCCAGGCATACTTTCAGTAGCAACCTTCATGGTGCCAGAGGGGTAACAAAAAGAACAGTAGAAGAATATAAATTTAAATGTCAACATTTATCTTTCGTCACTGTACTGACAAGTAGAGTACCTTAAGCAATAGGGAATGTGCTGAAGCTACTCTAGACTAGAATAGTATCCTGCTCTCATTTGCACATACCCCAATCAGGAGAAAAATTAGGTAAGGCAATAAGCCAGTAAGGGTATCCATTTCCATAAACACTAATTTATGTGTAACATATGCAATGTCCTTCCCCTCACTCTGTTTGCTATTTTTAGTTTGAACTGAGCATAGTCCCTTGCCAAGCACCTCTATGATTCATGTTTCCTTGTGCCTCCAGAGGCAAATACATCTGGATATATTTTAGAAGATCGCTTCTTTCCACCAGCTCTGGAGAATAGTACAAAGATCCATCATCACTTAACATGCAAACCCCTGCAACCACATAGTTAGGGAGAACTGTGCAGAGCAACATCAAGCTCATGGCTGGATTGGGTCTCTATTTCAGTGAGTTTATCAGCAGCAGGATCTGTAAGTCAAGTAAATCATTTTCACATAGCTGGAATTGGCCATTATGTTCGAAAGCATTTATCTGGACACCGAACAAGCGTTTGTTTCCTGGAATAACCACTTATGGAGCATCTAGATTAGAAAGTACAAACATATTGGCTAAATTGAATTAAAGGCAGTCAGCCACTCCAAATTAAACACTCAAGTGAAGATATTTCCAAATACAGCAGCAACAACTGAGCATCACACAAATGGGGTAGCCTCATGTTTAAAACATAGGACTGAGAGCTATTAGATCTTAGCTTCCCCCCTACTTCTGCTGTTTGTCTCTTCCTCTTGATCTCAAGTAAATTATTTATTGTCAAGATTTACATTTCCCTAGATTCAAAAAGAGGCAGTTAGACTCCCTGGCTTTAAAAAGCAGTGTTGCAATAATTAATTCATTATTCTTTGCAGAGCACTCTAGAATTATTAGATGCTGCTGCAGAAATGTATATTATTAGTGCTATTATATTTCACTAGCAATTCCCAAAATAACTCTACCTTGGATGAATTTACAGTATTCTAAATTCAGTGGTACCTTGACTCTTGAACCAGCATCTTTCCATGGTGTTGTAAAATGAAGGAAGGAAAACAATCCAGCTGTGATCATAACAGAGTTTTGCTTTGCACTACTCTACTCCCATCATTTCCTCCAGCACTGAATTATACACACATACACAACCATGCATGTGCAAGGAAAGACCAATCCAGTCAGCTCAGCAGTGAAAGGCAAGGGACCGGTGTGAATTCTGCAAATGAAACCAGTGGCCCAGCCCCAGTCATGCTGTGATGGTGGTGTGTCCAGTACCCTATAATTCTTTAGAAAAATGGTAAAGAAGATTTTTTAATGGAATTTCTCAAAGCTCAGCAACATTTGGGCTCAATGGTTGGAAAAAAGGCCTTCTTTTAAATGATCTTGTTTGCATAAGGTTGAGACATCTCTCCAACACTCAATTAGATCCATTAGCTTATGTAAATGCAAAACATAACCATATCTGCTGCTGGAATTGCTTTTGCTGCAAGTGCAGACTAGACAAATCTACACAGAAATTATCAGTCAGATGTTTAATAGTCCAGGCTACATCTCTGCTCAAATGCATTTATAAGATAGCTGTAATAACAAATTAAGGGTACAATTAACAGATTCCTGTCTCAAACAACTAACTTTGAGCAAGACTGTGTGTGAATCAGGGTGAAAAGTGACAATGGGTAACTTGGTACACTATCATATTCGCTTAATAAGGACAACAGGATGAATTAAATTTTCATTATCAGTGGGAGCAGCAGTTTTGATGGAAACTGATCTTACCACGTGACCATTTTACTTGACAACTTTTTAAGAGGTGTATTCTATGGCTTACCAATGTGACCCAACTGACACCCCTAATTGCCCCATCTTCATTACCTGTTGGTCATCTGGAGTCCATATGCCACAGGTGATCTGACTCTCCAAGTTTATTTCTGAAGACCAGTGTCTTTGTCCGCTGACTGAACCGACCAGCACAAATCCATCTCTATAGGAGATAAGTGCCTGAGTCCCATCATGGCTCCATGTAAAGTCGCTTACCTTAACATATCAAAGACAAGAAAATAGATATATGGGCCATGCAGGACTTTTTTACTGTTTTAATAAACAGCAGCAGTGCACAGAATGAGACAGGCCAACTATTAGCCCATTCTTGCATATTCCTTTCAATAAAGAAATGTTTCATTTCCTCCTGTGCTTTTTGAAAGGTATAAAGTACCATTCATTGTCCTCTTCATTTGGTCTCTCAGGACCTGATCACTCTTGACTGCAGAGAAAACATGCATACCAACCTGTGCCCCACGATCGTTGACAAGCTCCACTGACCATCTGCCTTCGTATTGTATCCAAACAAATATTCCTCCATCTGCATCGCAGGTTGCTAATTTCTGGAAAGGTTCGTTCCATCTCACCAGCACAACCTTAGAAGATTACAAACAAAAATAGCATTACCAAACCTGCATGTTGTGCTAACAGCTATTTAACAAGAACCAGTTAAACAATACCGCCAAACAAATATCACTGCATTTAAACCCTAAAGATGCACAAAATAGCAATTTTCAGCCCAGCATTAGGCACCTCTCAAGAACAGATGGAATCGTTTTGTCACGGTTGTCAGGAAACACGCAGTCTCTCACCATCAGGCATTTTTGGAAGGCATTGCACACTTTCAATAAAATCATAGGGAACACTGGAGTGCAGGACTCCATTACAGAAGCCACAAACAGGAAGCTCTGCACAGATTATTCAACACTCCCTCAAATGATTCCCCCACTGTAATCTCAGAGACTGTCAGACTCTTCATCAAATCATCACCTCTTGCTGACTTCAAATAAAGTAGCATGCTCTGCACACAATTTAAATACTCAGATTGAATACTCATATTCAAAATAACCCCTGAGAAGAAATTTCATAGGAAAGTTGCTTTGCTACTGAGTGCAAAAGGAATACAAAGCAGCTTCAGGCTCTTCTTTCCACATTAGAGCTATCTGGGCTTTTCTAGAGAATCTAATCAAGTCTAAACCTACCAAATTGCTCTTTCATTTTTAATTAATACCACTTTAACAAATACAGTATCTCTTGAGACCTCAGTATAAAACTGAAAAAAGCATGTCATCCTAGTGCCTGAAGCAAAAATTGGCAGCAAAACCATTTACCTTCTGTTAGCGACTTTTTCTTAAAAAACTTTTTTCCCAAATTAGTTTTATTTCAAGAACATGCAGATATATATGGGACCCTTGCATTCACACACAAGTAAATTGCCCCCCAGCTATTTTACTGAGACACAGAGTATGCAAACAAAGTAAACATATATTAAATACTCAATTAGTAGAGTGTTATTTCAACTACTTAATACACACCCAGCTCTAATGATGCTTTTTCATAAAACTAAATAGATAATTAATCATCTGAAAGAGACAGGCAAAATTTTCCTGAAATACATTTTGCTGTTTACAGAGATGGACTGATCCTCCTAAAGATTCCAGTCCTAAGATGAGCTCTAAGTAGACAGACCCTTCCTGCTTCACAAGGAAATCAGCAGTCATTTTCAGAACTAGGATATAAATATGCATACCTAAAACCTAAACTTGACAGCTGAGGGATGATCTCATCCTTATTTAGTGAGTGCTACACTTATGCAGAGTGTCAAGGTCAGAACTTAAGAACACGTCTATCGGTGGACCTCACCAACCCGAAGCATCAACCCTTGAACCACTAAACAACCACAGGAAAACCATTTATTCATTCATATGTAAAAATTATGGGGAGAAGCAAGTATGACAAATCACCTCTCTGTTGTTACACAGCTTAGAAGAATCCCATTTGAGATTTTGCAGAAAACCACTTGCTTTTACTTAACTATAACCTTGCAGCTGCACTCTTAAGTCACCAGTCCTGCTTCCAGTTGGGCAAATTATACCATGCCCCTAGATGGATTATATCACACAGAACTTTTAAAAAAATTCTTATGTTGGAAGAGCAGTAAATAAAATATTCAATTATAGCAATGCAAGCAGATGCACTTTGTTGGAGGTTTCACTTTGTCCCTTCCACCTAAACAATAATAGCACAGATTTGTCAAAATTTTTTTTCATTTTGGTAAAAATCCAATGCACAGAGCCATAATTTCATCCACCCTGAGGCAAAATGCAATGATGACATAACTGTAGTTGTCAGCAGTGACTAACATCATTATGAAAGAAGTGAAGAAAAACTCAAGGATAACACTGAAAAGTCTTCATCTTTAAAAGCTGGGAGCTGTTAAGGCTAATGATGACTATTAATGAGTAGAAGGTACATATCACCACTAAAAAACAGATCTTTGAACACTTAGACACTGCTCACATTTCTCAGATCATACCAAATCAACTCTGCATCATACCAGAATGAATTGCTAGAAAAAATTTAGGAAGAAAAAGAGAACTAGTTGTTCAAATAACATGAATGCTTTAGCTAACACCATTAAGAGTGCGACTACCTGTCTTAAAATTGCCCTGTTTACTCTGTCAAAGATTTGAGATAAACATACAATTTTATAGATTAGACATACAAATTGACTTTGTAATACGAATTATGGGCAAAGTGACAACAGTTACTTTGTTGTGTTTTGTTTCTTTTCTATTTTAAACAGGAATCTTGTTAAAAGTTGAAAATTTTAATTCAAATTATGTACAACCTATCTTTTGTTTAGATTTGATAAAACATCCAAGGGTACATTTGAATGTAAACAAGATTAACTAGAGCCTCCATCCATCTCAATTAGATACAAATTAGTAACTTCCAAAATAAACTTATTGCTTGTTAATCAGAAATGAAAGTGAGACAATGATTTTTATATGCCTTCTGATAATAGCCTCATATGGAAGCAGATTTGTAATTTGAAAATTCAACTCATTTAAACACAGAGCAATTGTTGTTATTTTATGAGGTCATTTTAAAGATGCTGCCATAATTTACATTTCACATCTGACTACAGGACCTGAGTCCACAACTGCTTTCAGTAATTCCAATTCAATCTTAGACACTTAAGACGCTGAAGAAGAGATAAAGAAAGGAAAGATTTCCCTAAGTATTAAGATGACTTTTGGCTTTTATGTTGGCTCAAATGTAAAGCATATGAAAACATGGCCCATTGACAGCACACTTAAATAACGCATAAGCTTGAATTACCCCTCTGCAAAGAGGAATTTTACTGCTAACCCGTAAATGCAAAGATATCATTACTTTTACTAACAGCTTCAGCTCACAGAGGACCCATTTTTACTTCTGCCTTTATGGTTCTCTGCTTTCTACCTAGCATATTCACACAAGTACTGAAGGTCTGAACTGTTTTATCTTGTATTCAAAAGAGTGAGAATGTTGGTGCACGAAAGTAAGTTGTCTGTGGGTCATCTGTGGTCCACACAGCCTCTCTGTATTGGCTAATTATTTTTGCTCATTGGCTGGTTGATTGGTTGGTTGGTTGTGGGTTTTTTTAATTCTATAAAAAATACAAATTTTGGTCGTTCTGCATCACAGGTATTAATCAGCTTCTAAACCACTATCTTACACGGGATGTGATCTCCCATGAATAAAACTTCAAGGAATTCCTGGCCTGAGATGTACATTGTGTTAAGTACAATGTAAAGGCCAACATATTTCCCCTAAACAAGATGCTTTCCACAAAGTCCAGTGAGATATTGAGTCAATCTTACGCTTTCTTTGAGCTCCTTTTTATAAAAGGAACAGTGGCAAAAAAATTTGTCTCAAAAGTGCAGCATTCAGAACCTTCAATATCTCTGGCCTAATTGCCAAATTGATTTTTAGGAATTTAATTAATCCTAAAGGTGCTAGAAACTCTACCCAAGAACTCATTGCATACTTTACTGCTGCTAACAATGTTATTATCTATTAAGATTTTAGACAAGAAATTTTGAGTAACTGCAATTTTGGAGTAGCAAATGTGTGATTTAAAGTAAATGTGATCTTTTCCCAACAGAAACCAGGTCTGGTAATCTAAATTTATTACACTCTATTGACACTTTTATTAATTGTTTCTTATTTTCTAACACAACACAAGACCACTAAAATCCAAAGCATTCTGAGAGCTTTTGTTATTCTTATTTTCATCACAGTTTTTGAAGGAGATGACTGAAAATATGACACCAATCAGTTTTGCAAGAGCAGAAGTCCTTAATCTAGAACACCATACAACAGTCATTACTGAAATCTTATTTCTGTACATACAGTACATAATTGCTAGAGAAGCAAAGGACAAACATCTACAAAAAAATAAAAGGGGTAAGTAACTAGGGCAATTAGTTCCTAGAGCTCCTTACCAAATTTAGATAGATTTTATTATGGATATACTGTAGTGAGTCACAGTGACTCATCTTTTTTAAATCTCTGATCCCTCCATCCGTTTTACTGGGGAAAGGCATATGCTCTAAAGATAGAGGTCTTCTCCAGCATCCATTTTCACATATGCTATGGAGATGTGCTTGCAGATGGACCGTCACAGCAATAGAGAGCAGAGAATGCTCCATGCCACTGTTTGATTACAGCACAATTTGCTACACCTGAAGAGCCACATTCCTGTATCTGGCACGAGCATTTCTGCATTTACAGTGAAGTTGACATCTTTGCAGGGTGCACAGGATGTGATGCATTATAACTCCATTGAGCATATGGAATAGCTGGCCATTCCCTCCCCAGATAAATCATAGTACATTTCTAATGCTATTGAAAGTGCTGAAATAGCTCCACCTTCCAAGCAGTGACAGCAAAAGACCTAACTGTTTCCAGGACAGAATAACAAAAGAGATTAGGCTATTGCCTACAGTAGCAGAGTACAGGACTCACTCTAGCCAAAGGCTTTTTTCAATCCTATGCTTTTAGGAAAGTACTCAACTTTTTAAAGGAACTTACAAAGGTTAAAAGAAAGCCTTAGCAAAAGGGACTGGACAATCTACTGAGAAGCACTGAGCATCACCTATTTGCTCTATCAAGTAGTCCTATTATGCAGCTCCCTGATAAATACATTGATCTTTACTCATGGTTACAAGTACAAATATGTGCATACAGTAGGTGCAACACACTGGTACACATTACAGTTTATTAATTACAGGCCACAGAGCTGAAGAAATGTGTAAGTATATCTATCAAAGAAAAATGATGGGTGTGCAGTGGGGAACAGAAATGAAACACTGAAGTACAAAAACCAGAGAAAACAATGACCACCTCTCCATGCTACTGTA
Source organism: Corvus cornix cornix (assembly GCF_000738735.6). Lineage (NCBI taxonomy): Eukaryota > Metazoa > Chordata > Aves > Passeriformes > Corvidae > Corvus > Corvus cornix. The sequence goes on from NC_047056.1 coordinate 53,208,776, forward strand.
TTTCAGTGCCTCTCCCTCCATAGTACAGAGAAATACAGATACACATATATACATGTACGTGTATGTACATTACAAACATATAACATGGGTATGCACACGAATACACATCCCTATCAAATCCTTGAGGAACCTGTGCCAACTCTGAACATTCATTAGTTAACTAATTGACGTAGTTCACTGACGTGGATTTTTGCAACTAAAATATAATTTAAGAGTTAGAACAGGCACCCAGAATAAGCAGCAGAATTGTGGGTAATGAGCTATTGCTTCTCATATACTTTACTTATAACCAATATTTAGTTCTAAATGGTTCTGTATATGTTTAGTTCAATGATATTTAACTCTTTTAAATATTAGTATTTTTTAAAATAAAGGTTATCTAAGTTTTCTCTCTCCTAATTTCTCATGCTGCAGATTGCTTGCAATTGTTCTTACTTTCACCTTCACTTTTGAACTTTATTTCTTGCCATTACAATGATGTCAGGATAATTCTCTCCATTCAAACGAATTCAATCACACAAAGAGCATCATGTAAGTATTTTTCCTACTAATAATACTAGACAAAAAAGCAGCACATGCGGTAGACAGCAAGTTGGCATCACCCATCTTTCCTACCCTCCTTGTCTTCTATTGCATTGGCTAATGATACACTCCCTATCTCTCCCACACCTGCAGAGCTCTGATTTTTTGTTTCCAGTGACACTACACCCAGATGAAGTGCTTCGTTTGCATGTGGAGCTGTCACTTTCCTAGGTATGATACCCATCAAGGAATTATTATTACTAAGAAGAAACTACTACTATTAATAACAAACATCATGCTGCAGCTAAAGAATGGCAAATCTTTAATAGCATTTACATTTCTTGAGAAAAACTGCCATTCACAATAGGGGCTGCAGGTTACAGAGGGGGTAAATGAATGGCAAATGAGTTCTGGGAGACAGAAACACCATCCAAATTCTTCATGTTTCTCTAGTCTAAAAAATTAAAAGTGAGCTCTCCTCCTAGAAGGGCTGGAGCAGCTTCCAGATATCTGAGGGACAGATGTCATACAATATCCCCATCCCTGCCTCAGGACAAGCTGTGGTCAGTGGTGCTGTGCACCGAGGGCACGGCAGCTGCTCACAGCCCCCAGGGGTTCAGCTGCTGCCACCGGCACAGCTTTCCACTGCCACTCGTACATCCTTTATCCCAGGATCCTACATTTTCATTGAAAGAAGTGTATTATTCTGCAGCTGCTGTCATCTTGCTTGTTCTGCTCTTTGAAAAGGAGTGTCGACTTTTTTTTTTTCCTTTAAGCTTATAGTGTGATTTCACGGTGTAACACTGTCAATAAGCTAAGCATGTCACCTGGGGACCCAGCCTTGTGCTAATTGAAACCAGAGGTAAGCCTGCACCAGCAATAAAGTGCTGACCTTAACAGAGATGAAAGGTCCAGGTCCAACTCCGTACCTTCTTCTGACTGCAGACTTCTCTGTCGCTTTCATGGGAAACCCAACTCCTAATCCATAACTCAAACCTCGGGTGAGGCTCTGAATTTAAGGACAATGTAGGGATACATTAGAAGCTCTGCGCCGTTTTGTTGGATACACTTGCTCTAATTTTTTCCCCCTTTCTCCTTGGTGTTTGTTTTCATAATGCTCAGGGCACACATCAGGCTGACAAAGACTCAGATCACCTGTGCAACTGCAGAAAGAGAAAAGGCAGGCAGGAGCAGTACAGCTCACCAGCAATAACCCTCTGAGTATGTACAGGGGAGGTATCCATTCTCCCAGTGCTCACTTTGTGTGCGAGTGGCTGGTACCCTCTGCAAGTAACACTGTTGCTCACCCACTGGGAAGAATGTTGATGCTCTCCAGCAAGTTTTGTTTATTTGCTTTGCAGTTGAATGACAAACATGCCTATTTTTAAAAGGTATCTTGAGGCTGGCAGCCAACCCACCATATATACCGATTTTTGAAAGGTATCATGCGGTTGGCATCCAATCCCCAACGGATGCCAGTCTAAAAGCTTGAGGAAATGATTTTGGCAAATAGACAATGGCAAAAGAAGTTCTTTTGAGAGCTACTTTGAGGAAGGAATGCCTTTAGTGTAAGATGTTGTCTTAAAAATACCTAGACTGTCAACATCTCACTGAATACATTTAGGGACCTTGATAGTAAACTGCCAAGATGAGAACTCAGAAAGGCTCTTAATCTTTACAAATCTCCTTACTTTCCCTAAGTGATACACTTCATTTTAAGAAATACACCCTCAAAGTCTATTAGTCCCAAGGATTTGCCACATAACCATTTTATTTGTTCACAGAACACAAAATGTGTTATTGCCTACTTTAGAGGAAAACACCCCCAAGACTCCTCACAGGTACCAGACAAGAAGTATAATGCTCCTATGAATAAAGTGGCTCGCAGTTCTAAAGGAATTACTCTTTTCACTTTGGACTCACCACATTTAATTGTGGCTTCAAAGAACCACAGTTGTGGGGGACAAAAAAAAAAAAAAAAAACCACACCACACCAACAGAAATTAGCTGTATCCAAAGTATCCCATCCATATGTTTGGGCAGCAGAAGATTTTACAGGTCAGAACAGAAAGTTGCAGGTGAGAGAGGAATAAGAGGTGATATGAGTCTAACATGGATGGGAAGATGTTGGTATCTAGCTACTGGTTCTCATCTGAATAAGTTTGTTAACTACTCCTTCAAGGGCTATTAAAGAAAATAGTTGGTTATAATCTGAAGGAAAATAATTAAGGCATGAAAAAATTAAGACTTAATCACCCATATGCACAAGATAGCTGCACACTATTATGTTCTTGGAAGGGAAATTTGTGGAGGTCTACTCATCTCCCACCTTGCACACAACAGTGTGACAGTGAGGTCTATGGTGTGCTTTTGACTCCTTTCCCTTCACAAGGATTCTCAAGTCCCAAAAGCTCTTTCACAGAAAAGACAGCTGTTTCCACAGAAAAATAATTTTAAAGTTATGCCACACTCACTTCATCGAGGGAAATTCCTTTATAGCATGCACATTACCACCACTGTCTCTTGTCAATGGTCATCCTGTACTTAGGCTGTAAGACACTTCTGTTTAATTGCCCATACATACACCCTATAAATGCAGGGGCAAGTCCAACTGAAATAAAAATAAATCAAAACTGAATGTTGGTCACCTTCCTTTGTAAGTAAAAAGATTTCACTTTGTTGTAGTTTCCATACAGATAAAACACTGTAGTAAAGAAAGGAGAGACAACTATTCTAGCTAAAGATGAACAACCATTTTGCTATAAGATCAAAATACCAGTAACAGTATAGTTCCCCCTCTTTCTAGCAAATCACTGATGAGCACCATTAGGAAAGGCTCCTTCCTGTTAAAAATAAGACACATGCAATAACTGTGCTGAGCTGGAAGTTCCTTGGGTTTGAGCATCTATGGTGGAGTATTTTCCCACAAGAAAAAAAAGCAGTAGATTTAAAATCTCTGGTATTTAGTCTACATTAAACTAAAAGTACTTGAGCTTAATGCTCATTTCACTAACATCTGACAAAACTAATAAATGGGGACCATTTCAAAAACCTCCACGTTTACATTCACTTTTGGACTGTGTATGAGAAGCTCATTGTAGATGAACCTCATGCTTTAAGAACAAAAATAACACTCTTTGATATCCATCAATGCATCATCAGCGCTGTATGAATTCAGAGACCATGTACATCTTCATTAGAAGTTTTGAGGGGGGAAAAGTCCAACAAAACACCCCAAATGTAAAACAGATTTAAAATACCTTGTGTCATTTTTCACCTGAGAGAAAAATATTGGATGCAGAGATACAGAAACCCTGTAACAGAATCTGTGGCTTTTCTTGTCTCTCTTCCTCTTTAAAATATCCAAAATTAAGGAACACGAAGAGATTACATTACAAAACCCCAACACCACCCCCTAAATAAAACCCAACAAAACTAAAGAAAAAAACCCACCACCAACAAAACAACAGAACAAAGCAGAGGAGACAATAAACACTACTGAAAACCATTCCAACTCAGAATAACTAGCTCTACTTTGCTTTCTAACAGCAGCTATTTAGGAATTCCTATACTATCTTTCCACCTTGTAAATGGTATCTTGTTCAGGAATGTGTTGCTGGAAAAAGCCAGTGAAGTGACTGACAGACACACTCTCCCTTATACTCAATCTTCCCAATTTGGTGGCTAAAAATTCCTGATCAAGTGTTCATACAATAGCGAAATATAATTGTATAACTTTACATGCATATATTAATCACAAAAAAAATACTCAAGGAAAAAAACCCCTACTAGGATATTTAAAAAGAAAACTCTTAAAAACGTAATATAAATTCTGTTATATAAAACTGTGCTAGTTAACAAGAGGAAGGAGGTAACACAAGTTCTTCACTTTCTGGAGTCTATTCTGAGAAGTGCCAGAAAAATAATGGTGTCTCACGACCACACACAGAGGCTCTGCCCATATCAAATATACTAAGTCTGTCTATCTCAAATATACCAAGGTGACAGATCATTTTTTGCTCATCAGATATTCAAACTCATACAGCACAGCAATTAAGTAACATTATTCCAGGGTTCTGACCATCATCATTAGCATTCATGGTGGAGAGTTTATTATCAGAAGCTGACCAGTGACTTTCTTCATGATTTTACAGGTTAGACTATAATTTATCTTGAACCTGCTTAGCTGAAATCACTGTGAAAGGTCCACCAAACAAGTCTTAGATAGAACCTGACTGCAGCACAAAATCTGTGCAAGCCCTCTCTAAGGAGATGAACTTCACCCTTTAAGAGATACAGTAAAAACTTCATTTTTGCCAGCAATGTAAACAGAAAAGACCTTAAAATTCACAAGGAAAGTGTCAGAGAGTGTTGTCCAAGCATGATTATTTCTCTAAGAGATACAATACTTCAACCCTAATTATTTTTTTCAAACATGAGGAACTAAAAATAATCCGAGCTTCAGTAGAAGCACAGATCAGATCTTCAAATCTGTTATGATCTCCCAGGTGATAATAGCTGTGCACTAATGTAATTAAGCTGAGTTATAAGGCAGATTGGAGACAGATGGTACAGCTGGGCACTTCACTGCTGAAGTGGGACTACTTTGCTATCTGAAATACCCAACTATTGTCATCCCAATCATCAAGTCCAACCATATGACCCTCTGTGTGAGTTACACACCGTTGTAGAACATTTCTGTCCACCAGAGGAATACTGGTGACCTTAAATTAGTCACAGATACTGAGAAAAGAAAGCATTTATATAATTTTTACTGGACTGCCTGGACTGTCTTTGTTTGACTCACAGAGACTGTGCATCCCTAATCCTTTTGTGAGATCGAGGAAATTTCACCACATTATTTTGCAAAGGTAGGACACCTGCTTTAACTTCCAGCACAAGGCCACCACCTGAACCCCCATCTGCTGGCTGCCCCAGTGGGGTCACTCATACAATGTTCAGCTAGTGGCATCCAGGACAGCTATTGAAGGCACTGTGTACTTGCTGAGATGGACGTAGAAAACAAAGCAGAAAACGAAATAATGTCTACTTCCAGGAAGGACAACGCAAGGGAAGAAGCAGTCAGTAAAACAGGGATTGCAGATAGGGCAGAACAGCCACTGAGCACCTGCACCTTTCAGGACAGAAAAGTACAAAAAGGAGAACTAAATTAACAATACAATAACTAAAAATCCCCAATATTTTACATGCAAGACATTCAGCTTAGCATATTAGAATAAATAAGACAACAGATACCTACCAAGAACTATTTTGTTAATATAGATACACACATATTACCCCCATGGAGGTTCTGATTCAGGGTTGAGACACACTGGCCCACTTAATTTGCAGTATTATGATACAAACTTCTGACAATGTGAATACCAGATAAAGAAATGCCATACGCTAAGAAATGCCAAATAGCAGATTTTGAAAATGCCATCCTTGCTTTGGCTGGCCTGCAATTCTGCACAGAGTGTTTTCAGAGCAAACCTCTGTAAGAAGTCTTATCTACATTTGCTATTTCTCCATTAAATAAAAACTGTATCATGATGCAGCTGGCCAAGTGACCCATAATTTCACTTGTCTGACTTCCCAGAGAACACAAGGGAGCTATCAATACAGGGCTGAATTAGTTACTCCGACAGAAGGACAGTAACAGGCAAAGTGGACAACCCCAGAAAGCACAAATCACTGTTATTGTTTTTTACCACTGTGGCACACAGAAGTCTCAACTAAAACTGACCCCCATGTTGTTGGAACTGCACATCTTATGATCAAATACAGCCTTTGGAGTTTTTAGGCTTGAAGACAAAGCAAAAACCCAGCTAGGCAAGCTCTGCAGGGAAGGTTTGCTCTACATAACTGTAAAATGACTGTATTACCCTCAAGAGGGGCAAACTATAGGTTAGGAATGTAATCCCTGGGCACCCCTATGGGATATAAGGGTCACCATGAGACTATCAGATTGCTAGCGGTAAGGGTGATGGGTAACACACATCTAACTAAGGACAATACTAGACCTTATCTAATGCAAATATTAACAAATGTATTGATTGCCAGTGGTTCAGAAAGCAGGAACTGAGGTAAAACTGACTTGCTTCTCAAAGACCAAAGAGAAACAATATTCAACCTTTAACAACCCTACCAGCATGTGAACCACAGACTAGAGATGGAAGTTGTCTGATCTGTATCCAAGAGCATGAGCCAGCTAGCTTATATGCACTGCATCACTAGAAAGTAATTTTTCTAGTCTAGTTTATCCTTTGCTTCACCCAAAAAAAGAGAGGAAAAGCAGTAAGTAGAAACATTTCTGTTCTTTTTTTCCCCCTCAGTAAAATCCTTAAGAAAATTTTATCAGGCAAAATGAGCAGATGTTTTCTATCACAAGTCACTTGCTTGCCAACCAGCATATGGAATATTTAATGTTTAAAATACATTGTTATGGTCATAATTAGTGGCACAGGGTCTAGTTGGAGGCTTGTCACTAGCAGTTTCCCCCAAGGTTCAATACTGGGCCCAGTGTTGTTTAACTTATTCATGAGTGACTTGGACAAAGGGACAGATGCCTCTTGGAGATTTCACTGACACACAAAGCTGGGAGGAGTGACTGATACTCCAGAGTGCTGTGCAGCCCTTCAGAAGGACCTCGACAGGCTGGAGAGAGAGGCAGAGAACTCTCTGAAGTTCAGCAAAGGCCAACGCAGGGTCCTGCCCAGGGGAAGAATAACCCCAGGCACCAGCACAGGCTGGGGGTGACCTGCTGGAAAGCAGCTCTGCAGAGAAGGACCTAGGCGTCCTGGTGGACACCAAGCTGTCCATGAGCCAGCAGCGTGTCCTGGTGGCCAAGAAGGCCAATGGCATCCTAGGTGCATTAGGAAGAGCACTGCCAGCAGGTCTCTGCTGTACCAGTCCAATGAAGTTCAAATTTAAAAGCAGAAAAAACTGACCCCTTATCAAGCATCCACAGCATTACTTCAGACTGGGCTGGAGAAAATACTTGCCATCCTTCTATGCATGATTTTGATTTCTTTATGATTTACAGGTTTTAAAGTAAGCTTTATCCTTTTTAAAAGAGTTTTAAAGCATGGAAAGCAATCCAAGTTTTGAGATACTATATTAGAGGCAAGAAAAATTTAAAAATCCATACTGGCAAAGTAGTCATGCAAAGGGTCAGCAAGTACTGGAATGACATGAAAAAACAAGGAAGGCATGATATTAAATGTTACTGTAAGAAATAGGATGATGTTCAGGAAGCTGTATTTGAGGTTAAATATCAAGCAAAGCTTTCAGCAAATGAAAGGAATAGTTGAACAGTCTTCTAAAGGAAAAGGTGGAATGAAGCCAACCTTTGGAAACACTTCACATGAATTTTCACATAGTGTAAGAAGGTATATTGCAGGAATTTTTTTTAACTGACGTGGTTATTGCAGTTCAGTAGTTCTGTTATTAAAACATTGTTTTCTTATTCATTAACTGAGAGTTAAGAAAAATAATTGTGTTTTATTAATGAACATAAATTATTTTAATTTTCTAATGTTTTTACAGAACAGTATCACTTTAAAGCTCATTTCAGTGCTGAAGTGTTGCACATGTATGGACTAAAGATGTATTATTTTAGGGTAAGTATGTGATAAAAAGAAAGTCCTATTCTATACAGCATATAAAACAGTCCTATTCTATGCAGGAGGGTAAAGAGCAATGATCTGTGTCTTTATATAACTATGACTAAATCACATTTTTGTGTCTGTCTACAGTCTTGGGGTATAGGTGCTGGCTGTCCAGATGGTCTGACACCTATTTTCATGTCTGCAAGCAGTAAGTCATTTCAGTAAGTTTTGCTCTGTGCATGCTCTTGTTACACTTTGAAATGTTAATCTGCTTACATTTCCAGAGCACATTTCCCACAGAGCAACAGAGTGGAACAGTCCAGAAAACATAACTTTCTCAGAAACCTTTAATAATTAGAGCAGTAACACCACTAGCATGATGATCAAACAGCTCTACTTGGAAATTGTTTGTTCATATCAAGCAGCTAGCGGTCTTGGGAGGCAGGCTAATTGTATGGGTGGTTCTGAGTGCGTCATATCAAAACAGAGAAATCAGAGGGTCGCCCTCTCTCCAAAAAAAGCATAATGGAATGTTAGAGCCACAGATCAAAAGCATGGAATCAACACTGGGACCCTAGATCCAACAGAAAGTGATGTTCACCAAAGCTCTTTATGCAGTACCAAAGAGTACTCTGTGTTGGACTCAAGGGTACTACACGGACCATCGAGTACCACAACATTTAGATGCAGGAGTGAAGGAGCCCCAGGAAGCACACTCATGACCAAGCTTAGCTAGGCTAGCACAGGGCAGGAGATGAAGCTGAGTTGAGAAGGCTCCAGCTAAGCATCCCCAAACACATCTGTGTTGGGATCATCTGTGGAGCACAGAGATCCCACAGTCACAGCTCTCACTTACTAGCTTCCTCCATCATCCACTCTTCCCAGCTGGAAGTTGGATATGCAGCTCATGGCAACCACTGTCTCCTGCTTTGCCATCCCAGCCCACCAGCCAGAATTATTTCAGCAAACCTCCACGTCAGCACCAACCACATCCTGGCAGTTATATCCCACTTTGCCATCATTTCTATACAGTAATTCCTTCAAGGTACATTTCTGTAGAAAATACCAACAAAAATGTTGTGCCCACGTACCCATGATGCCAACACTTGACCATTGCTTGGTATGAGCCATGACAGGGGCATCCTGCCTGGCCTGCAGCCACGCTCCCAACCATCCTGATGCTGCATGCATCACTAAATCCCAAATTCAGTATGAGAGGAATGATTTTGCTCCTAACACGCCATTTGCCAAAGCTGACACCTTTGTTGAGCAGGACTGAGCATGATTCAGGGAGCCCTGGGCAGTGCCTCCCTGCAGAGCGAGGGATTGCAGAAGAGGCAGCTACTGAGAAGCCTTCAGTGCCCAGCTTCACATGATCTTGAAATATTAGATTTATCAGTACTAAAAATAAAACCATGTGATGCAGACTCATGCACTGGAGAGTCTGTTGTTAATGCCATGAAAACCTGATAGCTGAGACACTGTAACCATAAGCCAGTCATCTAGAGTTAATAATCTTATTTGCATTTATGACCCAGTTAGTTAACGCTATTTTAACAGAAATCATGCCAGCCTTCTTAATCTTTCTAAGATTCTGTTATTATTACTGCATAGGCATATGCACAATTTATTAGGCATTGATACTTTCAAGTAGGGAGGGTTTTTTCCATACCATTTCACTGATTCCAATCAGCAGGTTTGTGTTATGCTTGCCATTTGAAGGCCAAATATCAGCATTTTCCATTAACATTTTGGAATTACCTTATCTTCTGGCAATTAAGCAGAAATTAGTTTCTTTTTTATGCACATATAGCTCTCCTTTCTCAGGAGGATTTGATTTCCACGGTATTTTCAAACATCTAAGTCATGCCTTTGAAATCCGTGTACAACATCATTAATTATTGTTTGGAATATTTTGAATTATCCTAAAATATCATGTCACCTATAAAGAAGCACAGCTCAGAGGATAACTACACCGGCTCCAACTTGAATGTAAGACTGCAGGTACTGTTCCTGGGGAGGTTACTATCAGGTAACATGGCAGGACTACATGAACTGACTGACTGATACCTTGCACATGTCAGAGTCGAATTCATATATAGACAAACATAATTTAATCCAACCAAAATCTCAAGAAAAATGATAAACTGCTCATCACTATGTATTCACATACACATCACATACTCACATGCATATCCATGAAAACCACGAGCACTGGAACTGCACCGACGAGATGTGCTCTTGCAGGCTAACAAAACCAGTAATTTTCTTAGCTTAGGTTTGCTTATTTCCTTTAACAGTTTAACTGAAGACTTCAGGCAAAGACAACAGTTCCTTACATCATGCCTTCCAGTAAGTGTAAGTGAAATGAACTCCAGAACACAAGTGCAGAAAGCTCTCTTGCTTTAGGGCCTTTTTAAGAGACAAAATCTTTTACTCACACATGTAATGCACATATTACCAAAAAAAGGCAACTCAACACCTTCTACCCAAATTTAAAATCACATCAGTTCCTGACCTCATTACATTTCTGGAATCCCATCCCTGAATGCATCTGTTTAGCCACAGATCTTGGCAACTTCAAGAAACGCTGGGAACAACTCTTACCTGGATTACTCTCTTTCAGTGCCTGAAAAGAGACCACACCGCTCTGAATTCACACACCACTCACACAGGGGTGTTCTTTAGCATGTTACTGAGAATCAGAACTAATTTCACACCTTGCATACAACTATCAATGAATTACACCACTAACCTAACAGTTCATGTTAAGAAGGAAGGACAACCAGCAACAGAATATAAAGATATCCCTAGTAGCTAGTCTTAAAAACTCAAGGCTAATACTCCCTTCAGAATTGGTCAACATGGATTATGGCAGCTGTAAATATTTCTGATATCCATTAAAATAACCTTTTTAAAACCTTGTTAAATTCTTCAGCACAGCAACTTACTGCTGTAGTGACTTTCACACTTTAATCACAGATCTGAACGAGAATTTCCTTTCATCAGTTTTGGAATTTGCAACCTTCTGATTTCTTTAAATAGTCACTTACTTCAGTGCTTTAAGAGAAGCAAACAGAAACTTACCCTAATCTACCTTCTCATTACCATTTGCTGGTTTATCCAGTTTTAGCACGCCTCTTCTCTGACTCATCTGCTTTCTAAGGTAAACAGTCACAATTTTCTTCAGTTACTCTCCATGACTGAGATTTCCCCAATTCTTTTTCAGCTTCATCTTGTGTTCCCAGAACTCCCACTAACTCTTGAATGCTATTTTAAGGTGAGACAAGGGCGTTCTTGATATATCGGCTTTTACTTCTGGTAACATTCTCCATGCTGTTCTTTATTACTGTTCCTATTCTTAATGGCTATTCTCAGTGATATGTTTTCAAAATTACCAGGATTTTTTAAATTACTATTGTATTTTTCAAGTCAGCCACATACTGAAAAAGAGCTTGCTATTCTCAGGTCCAGGTCCTTCCTTAATAGAGTTCCCCAAGGGGGTGGTGTAGGACTGACAGCCTCATAGTTCTCCATGCTCAGGGGTCAGACACCATTTATGCAATTCCCAATTCTGCCTTTCAGCAAGGCTAATGGGGCAGGCAAAATGGCACAACAGCGCTGTTTCACGCCTCTAAGAACAGAACAGTCCCACCAGTTTGAAGTGGGGATCTATCAAGGTACCACCGTTAAAAGATCTAACTGGGTAATGTTAAGAACCTTTTGCTTCTATGTTCAATACAAGTTTTGAGTCATCTTAGTCATATACCATGTTTCTTAATAACCATCTGCAAAGGACAACAAACTTTCTAAAAGCTTTCATGATTTGAATCATATGATTTTCTGTATTCCAAAACATCTTTCTCCCCGTCAGTTTGGCATCATTTCCTTCTGTGCCACCCTGATGGCTGCAAGATGTGAATTGTGACCTGTCAGTAATTATTAGTTCAGCTAATTTGCCAATTACCAGTATAAGCTTACTGGGGTGCAATTCTCTAGATGTTTCCTAGAGCCTTCTAACACATTTATAGTTCCAGATTTTTTTTATGTTATTTCTAATAAGACTGTATATATATTTTGTCCAATACCTCAGCCACCTCATACTTGAGCTCTCAATAAATTTGGACACAAATCTGCAGTGACGATTGGTACTAATAAATAATTTAACATTTCTGCAATATTCTGCTTTCTTGAACTGCTCCCTCTGTGCATAGCAATCCACCCAGCAGGCCCATCAGTTGTCTCACCAACTTACAACTTCTCATTCATTTAAAGCACTCTCTGTTACTTGTTTCTTTTTTTCCTTCAGCTGTGTGCTCCACTGCCAGTATTTTGGCCTTCTGGGGTCCATTTTTATGTGCAGTAGGATTACCTTATGGGCTTACTTTGCTTTGAGAGTCTCAGAGCTACACACCTTCTGAAGACAGTGGTTTTCTTCTCCAGGCGAGTTGCACTCAAAAAAGCATCAAGTTACTGGATCCCAGCTGCAGAATCTCAGGGCAGAGGTACTGCCCAGGATCTACTGTGGATGGAAGAATAGTCTCCCCCTTCCCTGCTTCTCTCACTTCTCTCACTTCTACGAGAAAGAATGCTCCTGGCGTTTAAGCCCATGTAAGGGAACACTTGTACTGTAACTTTCTCCCTATTTGTTAGATTTCAAAACACACCAGAAGGTTACAAAGTAATCTCATTTATAGTTTAACACACAAAAGAATTCAAGTATTTTAATGTGGTCTTCAGGAGCAGAATAACAAATATTAACAGTTCAACAGACAAAAACCTGGAAAAGTTTAATATTTTCACACTAAATGTGTACATTTTGGGTCTGAGATGACTTTTGAATGCTTGTGTAAATGAACACTATAGACATTAACTAAGAAACCTAAGACAATAAATGAGATTATTGAGACGGTCTATCTCCTATAGACCTTATCTCCCTTATCCTATAGACCCAGTCTCACCTTCTCATATGAGATGAGGAAAGTTAATAGCTCCACAAGAGATTCAGGCTGAATCACTGTCTTACTCTTTGCCCTACTCATCACATCTACATAGTGTCTATATGTCTGATACTTTAAATATGAAACGTGTCCCCTTGCAGTCTCTAGCAGCCACAGAAGAACGAGTATGTTAAAAATACATGTACCAAAAAATAACCAAACAAAAAACAAACAGAAAACCCCAACAAACACAACCCCAACAAAAAACCCTGCCCATGTTGTTTAATCCTTTTGTTCTTCTCAAGCATTACATGGCTTTACATTCTCTGTTACCTCAGCTGAACAGGGGTTTATTAGGCTATGTTGTAACCAGGCCCAAAATAAATAACATTTGACTTGCTTTAACAATACAGGGCATTGGCTTCCCTCACAAGTAACCTGAGTTGACAGGCACAGTATGCAATACTTCTGTTTTCTAAACAACTCTTCAAGTAATTCTTACCGTAGCACTAAACAGAATGAACGGTTCAGCTGTGACACAAGAAATGCATGAAATGGCACAACTTGATGCATATTTTGAACAAAAAGTCGTCACTGTTGAATAGTGCCAGTGCAGCGCTTAGGATCTACACAAACCCTCACAAGAGAGAACTCTTCCAAGTGTCATTCTTTGTGGGAGACTCAGAAAGAGCTGCTGTATAAATGTTCTTCAGTGGGCAAAATTCCCATTTCAGCTGCTTGTTCCCACACCTGGTTCCCATCTTACTGTTCCTTCATTTGTGCCAATGCAGTTGTGTCAGTGGCCACACAGCACACCAGATCGCAGAAAGATTCTCTCACAACTATTATGCTGTTGCTGAACTACAGTGCAGGAAAATAAACTTCTGTAACAAGCTGTGATTCCACAAGGCTGTCCATGGAACTGCATCCACGCCCCTTTGACAGCATGGCAGTGACAGAAGCAGCCTGCCCGTGCAGTAGAGCACATTCATTTGGTGGCAGTGGCCTCTTGTGCCCAACATTGCTCAACTTCTACACTGAGTTTCACATGTCTTGTTAAACCCCAGAGCTGAAGACAGGCTAAGTCCTACAGAGCTCCAAAACCTGGGTGCCTTCTGAGGGAGCTGTCGGCACCTGTGGCCCCAGCCAAGACGAAGCCTGCTGCTGGCGTACGGCCCAGGCTGGAGCACCAAGAACTGGAGAACAAAACCTGAGGAGTCTGTGGTTTGTTTTTACAACACCTGAACACAGAGGTCATCTCTGGCCACCAAAGGCTATTCAAAGCAGCAGGAGGACATAAGTTAAAAGAGAATGATCTGCTCTTCTCATCATGAGGCTGATGCATGCCTCAAGACTGTGCTTTGCTTCCTAACTATAATCTGAGAAAATATTCAGATCATGAGTGAGACTGGTGAATTTTGGGGGATTTTAGCACTTCTATTTTGGGTGCAAAATTATTGGCATCTTGCCCCAAACTGGCATCACAGCCAAAAACAGAATTCATGATTGAAAGGTTTATTTTTCTTTCTTCCACAGTACTCTTTCTATCTCCCACACTCACTATAAATAATGCACAACTCTCATGTGAAGCGAATTAAAGAAGGTTGAAGGCCAGAAATATATATACTCCACAAACAGGTCCTAAAAAACCCTTTCTTTTTGGGCAGCTATGTGATCAAGGCTAACTTAACCTCTCACCATGTACCCAAAATCTAGAAGATACGATAATTCATCCACAGTAAAGAGATTTTCTTCCCAACTGTTTTTTTTGTGAGCTAAATCCACGCTGTTCTAAGACTCAAGCTGTGCATACTCTCACTATTCAACAAAGCTCTCATTTGAGACTCATCCCTGCTCATACAGCCCAAGCATTTGAAGTCTACATAATACTTTTAGCCATTTTTGGTCTCAGAGTCCAAAACCTGACTCTCTGGATGTAGGATTTAAGTAATTCTCATTTTTATCATGATCCAGCAAAATAAGAACCAAGCTCCAGAAATAAAATTGACAAACCCCACTTTTTTTAATCTTAAAGCGCTTCTATTTAGCATACAGTCACTACTCTAAGGACACGGCAATGCTATTCTTACAAACAGAAAGGAAGATTAAAAGGCTCCCACAGACCACAGACTAAGATTACTTCATTAACCTTCTCGATTTTTAAAATTCCCTTGCTAAATAAAATCCAATGCAGTTAAATCATCTTTTCTAATTACATTCTCTATTCCTGAAGCATACACTAACTACATTTTGGTGTCCACTTTATATCACCACTGCATGATATTAACCACAATTTACAGTACTGTATTTTGTTCACTGGTCAAGGTATTTCATGTCTGATAATGGCAGACATTGGAGGTACTTATTCTAGGACAGAAATTCTCAACTTGGGAATCATGAAGAGCATTCAGGAACTACAGCCACAGTCTTCTGAAAACAGATGAGAGGAGCAGATCCCCAAAAAAATTTTTCTAATGAGAGGGCAGTGTAGAAAGAAGACTATTCTACAGTACTGGACTGAAAAATCTGGAGTGGCTTAAGGGACAATTTTCAACCTGCAATGCACAAGGGAAATATTATGACAACAGATAAGTATGATAAAAGCAAGGACATCGACTTGCCAGGGAGTTTTTAAAGACTCCTAAGCATAACCGCAGGCACACTGTAAGAAAGGGGTCCAGCCCCAGAGCCAGGCTTGTAAGAAACAATTGTGTCATATGGCACAAAGGCAAGAGCTCTCTAAAGGTAATGCTACACTACATGGAAATGCAACATAAAATACATATTTACTTATGTCCTGGGTTGCAGTGTATTCTATTACCATCCTCATGAGCTCTTGAAACCAGGTGGGGCAGTGTTTCCTTGCCTCCTCCCCCCAGACTATCTTTCTGTTAATGGCCCATCAATGCCCTGCCGCATGACTCAGAGATAACTCCCTCCGGACTATCTTCTGTTAATGAGCCTAATCAACACTTGGCCTCATGACTCATTACCCCATTGTGAGATGCTCCACCCAGAGGGAGGAACCAAGCATTCCATCCTGGATATAATCTGAGACTCTGAACACCAGAGACAACCTTTCCACTGGATTTCCAGAAGACAGGAGCTACATAGCCACGACTGGACCCTCTGAGGAAGAGCAGACCCTTTCTACAGGATCACTGTGTCAACAGAACCACATCCACCACTTCAGGAGGACGGCAGCCACCATCTTATTGGACTGCTACCACCACTCTGATTAACAGGGTGTCAGGTTGTATCCTGACTCTGTCAGTTTAACCCAGTGTTTTCTGCCTTTATTTTTTTGATTTCCCTATTAAATTGTTATTCTGACTTGGTGCCTCCCACTGGTTTGTTTTCAAACTAGTACAACTTAATATATTTTCAGTATAATGGTTTGTGAAAGTTTCTTTTCCCTGAAAAAGAAATTCAGCATCTGTACCTTTTCACACAAATTTGAGACAAAAGAATGTCAAAATACTTTTATCCAAGTTTGGCTTCTGTTACCTTACAGGGACAGGTTACTGAGGAAGAGCTAGGACAGAAACAACTAAAGAAAGAGGTTAAAAGAAATACCACAGTTGAGAAAGATACCAGCCTCTGAAGTTCACGAGCATCTGGTTCTTCAAAACCAGCTGAATTGGGCTTGTTCCGGAAAAGAACATCTAAGCACTTTAATCTGCTCTTGTACCAACTTCCCAGAAGGGTTCAGAGGCTTGTTTGAGGCCCAAAGTTGCAGAAGCTTCTGGAAGCAAAGCAGCAGCACAGATACCGGGCTGCAGAGCCAGTCTACCATCTGCTGGCTTCCAGCCGGGCTCACTCTCATGAACAGAGAATCATAGAATCTTAGAGTGGTTTGGAGATTGGAAGAGACCTTGAAGACCCATCTAGTTCCAACCCCCTGCCGTGGGCAGGGACACCTTGCACTAGACCAGCTTTCTGAGAGCGCCATCCAACCTGGCCTTGAACATTTGCAGGGATGGGGCATCCACAGCTTCTCTGGACAACCTGTTCCAGTGCCTCACCACCCTCACAGTAAAGAATTTCTTCCAAATATCTAATCTAAACTACCCGCTTCCAGTTTACAGCCATTCTCCCTTGTCCTATCACTACATGCCCTTGTAAAAGTCACTAAACTTCAAGAACAAAAGCAATCAAAAAGAGCAGGAAAGAATGAAAGACTCTAATCTAACAGAAGAAGTGGTGTTACTGCAAGAGCTTAACAGAACTAGCTCTGCACTTTCCTCAGCCAACTACCTTCTGAGCCTGACTACTTTCAGACTCCTGTGGGTGCAGCAATGCACTGATTGCTACTTCAAAAACTAGTAGTAAATGAGACATTTTCTTGATCTCTATGTCACATATGATATCATCTCCTCTAACAGTTAGACATACCAAAAGCTTTCTGACCTGAGCATGTTCGTCAATGACAACTTTGACAGAATGGCAAGGGTTGGAAATATTTGTAAGAATCATATTAAATATAGCACATAAACCACTGAAAGGCAATTGCTTCTCAATGTTAGATACCTATGACATTGACAGAGATTCTCAGTTGAATTCAAATCCAAATTCATACATACAGATACACACCACAAATCAGCATCTGAATCATCTGCAGTACATCACTGGGGTGCCTTCTCTGCTCGAAGAGAGCAGCAAGTAGTAAGAAGAGCAAGAATAAACAGGAAATAAAAAAGCTCTCTTGTTCAAAGATGGGCAGCTGCACAGAGTTCTTAAAACATTCATGTAACAATGTATGACAATAAATGTGCTATTCTACATTTTCCCCCTTCCTAGTCCTGTCTCTCACCCTTCCATGCTCCTGTGGCACTGCCTGATCCTGCAGCCCAAAGATCACAGCACATGCAGCACTATCACAACAGCTACAAAATGAGTACTCGGTGCCGGGGTCCAAGTTGCTCACAATTACTTAATAAAGCCAGATTCTTTAAAATGATTTCATATAAACTAGGTGTCATTAGGGAGGTCTTGTATGTCTTTGAAATGACTCCCTACGAAGTCTGAGTCAGTCCAGCCTGCAGACACAAATGCATCCAGTTTTGGCCGAGTAGTGAGTCTGGATAATAAGACAGAAAGCTGTTCCTGTTACACCATACCTATTATCCCCAGCAGTTCCTTTCTTTCTTCTCAATTTCTGTCCTAATACAGTCACACAATGGTCCAAAGAGAAAAAGGAAACAGTCACCAGTCAGACAGAAAGAAACTGTCATTAATAGCACAACCAGCACTTCTCAGCTCTTGCATGAACAGTGGCATTTGTGGAGCTCGACGGCCTCTACAGAGGGTGGTTAGAAATCATTATCCCCAAATTATTGATGGGGAAAATAAAGCAGATTATGGTGAATTAGCTAGTCCAAGATCATACAGCCTGTGAGTGGCCAGTTTGGGATTAAACCTGTGCATCTGGAGTCCCAAACCACTAGCATCTCCAACAGGGTGGCAGGTTCCTACATTAACTATACAGTGAGAATAAGGAGGATCTGACACTGCTGAAGGGTAACAGAGGGCAAATGCTGACCTTTAAATAGCACCAAGTGGATCAAGTGGATAAAGTGGTCATAATTCTGCTGGTATTTTCAGGTTGTTCTGTGTCTCACTGGATCAAAAGAACTACCTAAATTCTTCCATTTTTTAACACTAAATGCTAGTGGCCTGCTCTACCCCACATCCCCACCTCTGCACAGTGCTGGGAGATTTTACTGACAACAGAGACTCATGAATGCAGGGCTTATGGCAATGGCAGACCATGGTGTTTCAACACTCTTTTCCTTTTCATACCATGCTTAAATTTCCTTAGCCCCTTTCAATCCAGACGGAGCTTGGATCCCATCCTGTTTCTTCCTCACTACCAAATCCTTGTCCAACCTCATTCTTGTCTCCCTTCCTCTGCTTCCTCATGTCCTTGTGAAGAACCATTCCTCAACCATTTCCTCTATTTCTCCCGACAGTTCCCACTCCCAGTCTCCTCGATGGGCTTTCCATTCCAAACCCTGCTTCAGCTATGCCGTTCCTCACCTTCCAGTCTCCTTTCCCAGACAAATTCACTTGTCCTCTCCCACCACAGCTCTTCCTCCTGAATTCTGCTCTCCCCTCCCAACCATTCCTGCCTCCACATTATACATATCACTTTCATTTCACCTGCTCTCGGTTTTCCTATTTCCACCTTGAGCTTGGTTGTTTCAATGCAGAAGCAGCTGAAGCAGAAACAGTCCAACCCCATCCCTGGAGCATCACATACCATTGCACCGAGCCACTTCATGGGATGGATGCATGTGCAATTTGACCATCACAGGAAAAGATTTAACTGCTAAAATTTAAATTATTTCCCTCAGATTTCAAGGAGTTATCAACTGGTCTAAAAGCAGACCTGGGGAATACAGAGACAGAAACCCTTATTCCTTGATACAGAGGTAACAGAATTATTCAAAGAAAAAAGAAGTATCATCTTGAAACTAGACAAACAAGTAATAAACATTTCATTCCAAGTGGTCCCAGCTGACAAACCTGTAGGCACTGTAAAACAGCCTCCTAACAAGAAGTGTCAGACCACCTCAGTAACATGCAAGCCTTTAAACTAAGAGAGTATTTTGCTGCTTTACTCAGGATATTAAGATAAAACTCCCCTCCCAGCAAAATCTATGCTGTCAGCTCAACCTGTACTTACTCCAAGGAGCAGCAGAGGACATGTCTGCTGCACCCACTCCTCTCTGTGATTCATGCACTATACCTAACAACTTCCTGTCTGCTTTGCTCCTGAAATACATCCTCTGCACAGAAAATTCACAATATGGATTTTCCAAGCTAAATGCAACCATACCAAAGCAGATCTCTCTGTATTATATCCAGTGAAGTTTCCATAGGGTTATCTGGTTTATTCACTGTTACTGTACAACTATTTGTCTTTAGACAGATTAATTTTAAAGCTGCATAACAATAAATGCTTCTGAAATTAAAATTACTTTGCTTTGCTTTCCCGACAGCTTAACAACTACAACCTGAGAAGAAGAGGCAAGGACCCTGTTTTCTGGCAAAAATTTGGTGGAGAGAAAGAAACAATTTTGAAAAAAATCAGTATAATGCTCCCAGTGCAGGTTAAGTATTCCATGCAGTTACATCACCTATTGTATTCTTTTTCTAGGCTCTGTTCCTGCTGAGCACCAAGAAATCAGAGGCTTTGAATCCTGCTCAATTCTTCCCCAGCAGTTCCTCTCTAGTAAGCAGCCAATGTAAAACACTGTATACCAAAATAAGAAAATTTTGTTCCCAAGTGAGAACTCAGTAACTACATACATGACAAAAACTACCTTGTGAGCTGTGATATTCCTGCTGTAAGTCAGCTAAAAGCAAATGAGATGGAAAAAAAAAATATTGCCTGGATTTGTTCATATATATGCAAAGATGTTTGATTTCACTTCAATTAAACTTTTTTCTATCATGAATAATCCATTTAACTAATCAACATGTGACTTACTCTAAGGAACAGCTCATTCGATGTAAAATTAAATATAAAATGAGAGCAAAAAGTAATTAAAGGAGGACATTATTCAGCTGTTGATTTATTCTTTGCTTTTTGCATAACTATTAAGTAACTTCCAGCATTTGATGGTTGTAGATCAAAAACTAAAGCTATGCCAAATAGAGTTCTCAATTTACCAGTTCAGTGCAAGTGAATTACTTTTAAAGACAGTATTTCAGAGGGGTCTTTCTGGTGTTAAATTACAGGCTGTGTTTTGCTCTCAGAAACTCTCAGAAACAAAAATTATGTACAAAAAAAAAAGATACATGGATGAAGTTAGAAGAGGGGCTTGGGATTGACACCATGTAAATTGAAACAATGCTGGATTCTTCTTTTCCAAAACCAAGCATATAACCATATCAGTGCTTTTTTTGTCTGAGCTACTGAGGCATTGGAGGTCATTCATCCAACAGTATGCCTAAAAAACTAAACAAACAAATCCAGCAATCATTCAAGTGAAGAGTTGTTTTCTTCAGATACCAAAAATACCCTCAGCAATGCTGCCATGACTAATAAGACAGTGCACTGGGGTTACTGTAGGACAGCCTACAATCAAATTCAAAGAGGAGAAACCTTGCTGACCTGCAGAGGTCCTGCCTGACTCCCAGGATTACTGTTAGGAACACAGAATACCTCCTAAGGGAACAGCAAGAACAGCAGCTGCTTTCCTTCACCAACACCCACTCTCTTCACACCGATTTTGAGCAAAAGAGCAAAGGCACATTGAGCAAAGGTTCATCACTACAAGGCATGCTCCTATTTTCCATCAAGCCAGCACCAAATGACAAGACAAATACAGGGAGCATATCAAAACATAAACATATACTGCAGCCATCCAAACACCTAAGAAACATCAGGAGATGGGACTTCTCTAAAGCTTGCTAAAGATAAACAATAGATGTAAAAAGCATTTCAGTCAGAATGGTTACAACAAACTCTATTCTATTTTAAAGTCTATTTTAAAATCTCACCATCTTAACTTTAAAGAGCTGTTCACACTGCAGTTTCACTGAATGATCCCATCAACGGCTAATTCTACCCCTGAAGAATTACAGATCTATGCATGACACTTCACATTTCCATTGTGCATTTATAGCTCAGGGTGGCAATACATTTTTCAGGCCTTTTTTCTTCCCCAATTATTATAATGGTTTCTTGAAAGAAGGAATTATAATTAGCTCTACAAAAGTTAAGGCAATGGCAAATCAAAAGATTTGTACAAGATTAAAAATAGTAACATGAGAATTACTCCCTTCCAAGTGCAAAGGGCAAACCTGCTGAATTCAATCATGTAGCTGTGCAAAGATTTTTCATGCAATGTCACATATAAGGCCCCTGGAAACCAACTTTGGCTTTCTAACAGTCTTCAGTCCATAAGATAAAACCTGGCACCCTTAATTACAAAAGCTTACTATAGGAAAGTGCATGACCCACTGCTCTGGCCATGTGCTAGTACAGTCAGAAATGACTCATCATTATATTAGAAAAGGTCCAAAGTCACAGACTGAGAAACTAAGCCTACAATGGGATTGCAACTTTTCATTGCCATCACATGAGAAGCAAAAAACTCAGATCTATGATTTTCAAGAAAAGGAGCAAGGAAAAGAAGGTGAACAGTTTCAAGGAAGGGGGGAAAAAAAAAAAAAAGACAGTAATCTCAAGCAGTTTTCTACCCCAAAGTGGTCTATAGAGAGTCACATGTAGATTAATTCAAGAGTCAGCAATATATACTTCAGTCTTGGTTTATGTAACTGTAAGAAGGTGCTGAACTGAATGCTCATGAGGTCTATAGCATGAAAAGGGACTATACAGAGATTTTTCTGCTTCCTTAGCAGATGAGAACCATGGTTTTCCTCTTCATTGAATTAACATTTTAGTAACAGTTTAATCAAGTAGAGAAAATCATCTACCAAAAAGGCAGCCTACTGCCTTACAGGAAATCTAGCCAAAGAGATCCTTATATTTCAAAGAACTGACCCTATTTAACAGATCAGATGGCATCTATAACTGAATAAACTATGGATCAGTAATTTTTACACAAGTGTAAGAATGAGAGAGAAGGAAAAGAAGATTTAACTACAAATGAAACACCAGCAAACAGCAAAAAATGGTTGGGGTCTAGCAGTTTTTATTTATCCTTAACCCTCTTCCACTTCTACATCTAAGACCAGAGATTTCCTTGTGAAACATCTCCTCAAACATGGGGCCATCAATTTCTAGAAACCTGTAAGCTATTCCATAAAGGCTAGGAGGAATGCCCTGACTTAACCTAACAGGCAGATAATTGTTTCATTTTCTTTTACATTTTTCTGTGTCCATGGGATACATTATACATCATACTGTATAATGAGAACTTTATAAATAAAACCACTTTTTGTTTTACCTTAACCTGACTTAAGGTGAATTTCAAGGCAATTTAAAGGAATGCCTGGGAAGGGAGGTAGCAGACCTATATTTCAACACATTTTCCAGGGTATTCCAGGAAGGTGGCTCAAAGCATGGGCCACTGCAAACCTCCTCACTGGCAAACATGATTAGGGATGTAAATATAGCATTCAAAATACTTGGGAAAACATTTTCATGTCCAAAGAGTGTAACAGGCAATGCATCTTTATATTAACAATAAAAGCACAAAAATTCTGAGAAAGAGTGAGTCATTCCTCAGTCCATTACTTGAAGACCAAACAGATTAATCTGGATTTATGACAGTTCTTGTTCCAGCTGTAAAGTATAACCCTGATACTACAATATAAACTGATATTAATTTAAAATTCAAGTTCCTACAGCATGTGTATTTTCCTCACCTTTATTCATCTATTTAACATCTGTGACCTCTTTTATCGGTGTACGTCTCTCCCACTTCTGTACTCCCGCCTCTCCTTTCTCTACATTTTGATTCTTGCAATGATTTCAGTGGTTTAGCTGCTTTTCAGCACTATATGATTAACTACAAAATAATTTCTTTTTGTTATCTGTGCCTATTTGAAAGATCCAAAATAGCAACCACAGTCAAAGCTGATAAACGGACCAGATGGATGGCAGTCCCTCTGCCAGGCTCTGGCTGAATGACCGATGGAGCATGAACCACATGGTGGGATGTGGACATGGAGGTCTCTGCTGAGCACAGCCCAGGAGCACAACCTCAGAGCTATAAAACTCTCTGGAATCAGCTGCTTACAAACACACTTTCAGGAAGTTTATGAAGTAAAATAAGGACAAATAAGAACTGCAGTCCTTTTGTTTTCACTGTCTTATTCCATTATTCAGAAGTAATCATCCTAGGCTCCAGCCCCATTTCTACAGGTTGGTGGGTGTATTTATCTGTATCTTCCATATGACACAGTGTACTGTTCATATTGATATCTGGCTTTCTGGGTTGGCAAGCAAGGAAGAACAATATATGAGAGAGAACTAAAGCTTTACAGACTAGGAACGGGATGAACAAATTGAGCTTACATCTGTCTCCAGGGCAGGCTTTGCTCTCTGCAGTTGTTCTCCTTCAGTTTTTAGAAGAAATCCTGAACATTAAATCTCAGAAATACTACCTGCAATCCCATTCGGAAAGTGAGGTTGGAGAGCTGAGGACAAGTGGAAGAGCAGTGTCTTGTGGCTGAAAGAAGAGCTCTACTATTCCCCATACTTTTGTCTCCTTCTTGAAACCAAGGCCACTTCTGCCTTTGGCTGCTAAAGGCTAGGAGCCTTGTGTTCAAACTTAAGTTAGCACAAAACTGTATCAAATTTAGAAGATAAATTTTATTCAAATAAAATAAAATCTCTGCATCTAATTTTTTTTTCATTCAGTAAATTCTGTTATTGCATCATTTTTAAAAGTGGATTGCCCATGGTAGCTAATAAAGACCAGTTTGCTACATACTCCTTTCTTCCAATAACTGCCAAAACATTCAGTTGGGCCAATGAAAAGTTACCTTCAGC
This sequence comes from Corvus cornix cornix, assembly GCF_000738735.6. Taxonomy (NCBI): domain Eukaryota; kingdom Metazoa; phylum Chordata; class Aves; order Passeriformes; family Corvidae; genus Corvus; species Corvus cornix. Next base: position 53,233,321 of record NC_047056.1, read on the forward strand.
ATCCAGATTTTGCAAATTCAAGCACTTTAAAAAAGATGTATTTTTCTTAGCATTTGAAAAATGTAGCTTTCAAACAGTAACCACCATTTCAACTGTAAAGATGCTGAAGTTCATGTAATTTTCTTTTACAGGCTTATTACAGTTAGGCACACATTCATGGAAGGTGCTCTCTCAAGCCTGATTGCAAGTCCGAGTCAACTGTCTTAATCAACTGGCCCTTGAGGATTAATATTATTTAAGTGTCCAAGTACTAAAAATCAAAAGAGATGAAAAGAGTGAAGAAACACCACTGGTGACCTGGAGAAAATGTATGAAGAAATGCATCCAGGGAAAAGGCATTCCTATATGGGAAATTAGTTTAAAGACATACAGGCAGGTGCAAAGTGGAAGAGCGACAGACAATAAACAAACAAGATAGAATGTAACATCGTCGTGGTTTAACCCCAACCAGCCACCAAGCCCCAGGCAGCTGCTTGCTCACTCCCCTACCAGCGGGATCAGGGGGAGAACCAGAAGGGTAAAAGGTAGAAAACTTGTGGGTTAAGATAAAGATAATTTAATAGGGAACGCAAAAACAATGCACACAAGTGCAGAGCAGGGCCCCATCACGCATAACAGCAACTTGGGAAGACAAACGCCATCACTTCAACCATCCCCTCTTTCCTTCTTCTTCCCCCCACTCTGTATACTGAGCACAATATCGTATGGTCTGGAATATCCCTTTGGCCAGTTTGGGTCACATGTTCCAGCTGTGTCTCCTCACAAACTCCCTTGCACCCCCAACCTCCTTGCCCGTGTGGCAGTATGAAAAGCAGAAAAGACCTTGGCTCTGTGTAAGCCCTGTTCTGTAACAACAGAAGTATCTCTATATTATCAACTCTGTTCAACACAAGTCCAAAACACAGCCCCATACTAGGTCCTGCAAAGAAAATTAACTCTACTGCAGCTGAAACCAGCAAAAACATGTACAAAGATGTAAAATTTCTCTGTTTCAGAGGTCTTTTTACCATTTTTATCCATGAAGCCATATTACAGAACTAATTGAACTCTAAAGAATTATAATAGAAACCTATTAGAAGAACAAACTTTTCAAGCAGAGAATTCAGTCAGATTGCCAATATTACAGTTAAAATAAACAAATTTAGACCCTGTATTATCAAGATAAAAGTACAGTCAATGAGGTGAATAGATGATGACTTCATAGGCTTGAATTTCACATACCACCCTGCCAAGAAAACCAATGTACCTCCAGCATCTCTTCCATCTAATGACGTAGGGGCAATCCTAACCCAAAATGTCTGTCCATGGAAAAGCACTGTTTATAGTTGGTAAGTGCATCATACCAACACCAGTATTTGTGTAAATGTGTCTAATCTCACACACCTGGGCACTGTGCAGGCACTGACATATAAAGCACGCTTTCTACTTAGAGCTCTGTCCATGAGGAATCATGGTCAGTAGGTCTTCGTGGCCATGCAGTTATACAAACAAGTCTCAGGTTTACCCTCCAAATTCATAATTGCAATGGAATTGCAATATATATATATATTTTGTTAAGATTGTCCTTTCATCTCAATTAAAAATAACATCCAGTCAGAAATATCTGCTTAGGAAGGGACACTGTGAAACCTGATAAATATTACATGTTAGTTACTCGGTGTCCCAGTTCTGACATCCAATGCCCCAGGGGGTATATCTTTCTTTTTGTTTTTTTTTTATTATTCATAAAATCTTCAAGAAAGTACTGAATCACCTCTACCTAAACAGGGTGTGGTGAATTCTTTCCATTTCAGAGGGAAATTTTCCATGTGATATTGAAAAGGCAGCTAGCCAGGGAATACAGCACCATTTGTTACTCTTTTTATCCTATTTAGAGGTTCTCAATAAACTGCTCTTTTTAACCCAAGTCCTGGCCACAAGGCCATTTGATTTCGTTAGGAATAAATGGAATGCTATATATAAACTGCTTCATCTGTTTTTCTAAAGAGGTCTGCCTGTGGCTACCCTGGAAGCGGACACAGTGAATGCCATCAGCAAAAGAGATTAAAGTATCCCACATGACAGCTTGAGAGGCAGTGCTTCAGAAAAATAATTTAAGGATGACAAGATTATTGCACAGGCCTGCTGCAGCCTTATTACTTTTTCAAAGGCTTTATGTAAAGGGTTTATGGCATTAAAAAAAATATTACTGCACACATTATAAATAAATGACACCTCTACATATGCAAACATTATAAATTCCTACAGTTCTGTGTAGTATTACAGTAATAAAAATGAAAACATATTCCTAGTCACTAGTACTAAAACTGACTAAAGCCCACGGAGTTACATGGTTGTACCTGGGTCCCAGTTGTAGCCCTTTCTGACATTAGGAAAATAAAAGGTCATGAATAAAGGCAGCAGAACTGGCAATTGTCCATCTGATTTCTGTGATTGAATAGAATAACAAAAGCACCATTAAATGAAAATAAACATGACTAATTACTCTAGCTCAGTACTGCACTTAAACCCAAACATAAACTGTGTTTACTGTAGTAAGACTGAAGTATATGCTCAAATGCTTCCATGGAGTGTGGATCATAAAACTTGGCTCTTTCATCTCGCTTCCTGTCCCACAGTCAATGTCCTGTGCCACATGCTGTGCTATTTGGACTCAGGGAAGTTGTGGAGTCACAATTCTTGGAGATGCTCAAAATCTGACTGGACACAGTACTGGTCTGCCCCAGCTGACACTGTTTTGGGCACAGGGGTTGGACTAGACAATCTCCAGAGGTCCCTTGAAACTTGATTATTCTGTGATTCTGTATAGTTACATACAAACTTGAGTAAACTCAGGAGAACGAGGCTTTATCCCATTCAAATATTGGTGTTGGAGTGGAAGAGCTTTTTTCAGAAATACAAATCAGACACAAAGGAAACCATGGCCATTCTGCCCCATTACAAGCATACACATAACTACATGTTTCATGTTCATGCACACAAATATGAAGGGGTTTCATTCTGGCTTTTCTTGGGGGGTGGGGGGTGGTGTTCATTGTTAAAATATCCCATGCATTTCTATATCAGAACTGCCAACCCTTCTATGCCATTATAAAAGATATATCCATATATGAACACCACACACTTAAAAGATCTGAAAAGGGGAGATATTTTTTCCTTCAGTGTATAAAACTCTTCATTATTTATTTCTGATAGGCTGCAGACAAATACAAGCTGGACAATATTCCAGAAAAAATATCCTTTTTTGTTAAATGTTTTATGGAATTTCTGCTTTTCATGAAAGTTTGGAAGAGCACAAATTACCTGGTTCTCCAGTGCAATCAATAAGTAAATGAAGGACAAACAGGATTATGTATCTCCAAGAATTTTCTTAAATATGGAATACTTCAGGATATACACCAAAAAATAGCAATAATCTGCTTTCTTCTCTCCTACATTACCTTCAAAAGTAAGGTCCAACTCAGGTCAACAGCTTCCTCAGAAAAAGCCTAATTATAGAGCAGCCTTTAACATGACAATGTTACTAAATTCCCTAATGTACGTGTCTGTAGAAGCATACTGTAATTTTAGCCATTTTGTGAGACAAGATGACAAAGCACCATCTACTTTTCCTCCTTTTTCTTCCAATTCCTGATTAGGAAGCCAAAGAAGCAGAAGCACATTTCTGATGTCATGCTGCCCTAACCTTTTTTCCTCTCCTCACATCCATGTCAGTCACACAACACCAGTGAGTGCATCCTGTACCCATCACATGTATTATTCAGGAGGTGTTATCAAATCGTGTGCATGCCAGTGTCAATCCTGTGACTTCAGTGTCTCTGCATGTTCCACACTAACAATGTACCCACACAGAAATGCCCTAATACAGTAATATTCCACATTCTCAATTTAACATTTTAAAGCCGAGACAGCTAAATCTCAATGGAAATCTCAGAAAATACAGATTTTTCAAACCTTTGCTGCAAGATGAAACTATATTGTTCCTAGTCAGATCCTTAGGGTTCATTATGGCCCCATAGACCTGAATGACACTGCTGAGCCCATCTACCTGTAGGCTGTGCCAGAAAGGAACTGTTCCTGTCCTGCCTTTTCTCCTAGCACTCGCATAGCCCTTACTTCAGGGGCTAAGCTGGCAGGAAAGTGAAAAATAAATAAAGCAATTAAAAAAAAAAAAGAGAAAATAATTGGTGGTGGAAGAGGAGCCTGCTTTTTGCCAGTAACGAGACACTAAATTGGCAGCACTGTACAGGAGACTGTATCCTGTCTCATAGTCATGATTGTCATCATCACTCTTGACTACGTCTCTTCATCAGGCCTCGGAATTACACCACCAAGAATAAAAATACTAAAGCCTTATAGAACTATGTATCTACCTTTTAAACTTAATTTTCCTGAAAACATTTTCTAACCCATTACTGAATCCTAAGTGTATGTTCTATTTTGCAATAGTTTGTCCTCGAGCTTTTTATTTCAACATCCACATACACTAACAAAGATCCATCACCAGTTAAATTCTGGCAAGAAAATCAGTAGGAGGAGATGTGTAACAGTGATGATAATTACCAGGTCAAACTACAGCTGATCTATCAAGCTCCTAAAAACAGATAATCCATGTCTAACCTCACGAATACAATAATTGAAAGATGCCCCAAAATCTAGAGTATAGACAATATGACTGAATGTTGACAATCGTCCCTTCTAACCTCAAAGGCCTGTGCATCCCTGGCCAAGGAACAACCTGAAAGAAAATACAAGCTCAGAGTTCCTGTCCCATGACTTCAAGGCCCTCCAGAGGGAGAGGAGAAGTTGTGATGAAGACAGTCCTGGCACAGCTCATGTCCCAGCAATCTTTGTGACCAGCAAGCCTCGACTGTCAGTGGCCCTGCAGAGACAGCTGCCCCAGTCACTCTGTTGCCCAAATGTGGCTGCCAGGGGAACATAAGGTACCAGCCGAAAGGTACTGCTCCTGCTGCCATCCTGCCTCCCAGGCTTTCCAGAAGGGAAAAGGAAAGAAAAAGAATTAAAAAGCACCTCAACACTTGTTCATTAAGGCAGTGCTAAAACAACCATTTTGATCACCTTTCACTTGAATGAAACCACTGATTGGTATGTGGCAAATTCCAGTCATGGACAATCTGGCACCAATTCTTCAATTTCAAAACCTTTAAGCACCTGCTAATTTACCTGATCAACTCCTCTATTACATTAGGTTTGTACCTAAGCTGATCAACTCCTCTATTACATTAGGTTTGTACCTAACCAAGGATGTTATCAATAACATTCTTGTCACACCCATTCCCTAGCTAGTCTTAGGCTACTCATCCTGTCTTTTGATTACTTACTAGCATTACTATTTCTACAGATGTTCTGGAGACATTTAAAAAAAAGACAACTATGGCCATAATGTGCCAACATTTTCTAAGCTGCCCTTACATAACCCCAGCTCCTCTTGCAGTCAGAGTCTGCACATGACCCAACACTTTCAGCATTTTTTAATAAAAGCTATCCCTCTTTGCTACCTCATCACAGAATTGAGATGGGAAGGCATCTCTGGAGATCACCTTGTCCCTGTTCAGAGCAGGATCAGCTGGAGTCCCTGCTCCAGCTCAGGGCTGTATCCAGTCAGGTTTTGAGTAGCTGCAAGAATGGAGACTCCGCTGCCTCTGTGGGGAACATCCTCCACCATCTGATCACCCAAGTGACAATGGAAATACAAAATTGTGCTGCAGTATTGAGAGGGCTAACTTAATAGTGAGGAGGAACAGTAGGCACTGATGGCAGAATTATTAAACAGCAGTAGGTGGATATGCGCATTAAAGGTGTTATTCCAAGCCTTGATGGACTCCAAATACTCTGCACGCACTGTGCTGCTTTTTATGTCACGCACTTCATCCTGCAAACAGTTCCGTGTATTTTGGCGTTGAGCCTCCAAAGTCTCAGTGAAATAAAAGCTACACGTTGTTTCCAGAAGCCAATTATCCTTCTGCTTATCTTTTTATTGTCAGCATCACTCCTAAACTATTTTACAAAATCTTTACATACTACAGAAAAGCACAGTATAGAAAAATGTTGAAGTATATCCAGCCTTTCCCCCAAACCATGTTTATTTGTTACCCTTCTGAACAGTAGACATTAACTAGTTTCTATTCTCAGTTCTAAATTTGGAAGGCAGGGAAAAATATAAATATATTTGTTTTTACCTTTGCTGCTGCTCATCATTATGCTGAGGCATATTGCTATTTGCCGGGAGGTAAAAGATGAAATTAAGTGGGGAACAAGTCACACAAATGGAAGAGATAACGGATTGTGAAGTGCACTAGCCAAACAAAAATCAAATATAGCATGCTTTCTTCCTTCAAGACAATTATTTTCAGATGACCTTTCTCAATTTTATACCAAGTGCTACAGACCAATAACCATGAAACTTAAAGAGATCAGCAAAACATTAGGGCTGTGCAAAAAAGCATGTCCAGAGACTGACTACTGCAAGTAGTGCACGGGATGCTATAAAAAAATTCTATTAATTAGACAGATTAAGTGTGGTTAAGCAAAAAAAGCAAGACTGTGGCTAAGCAAAAAATATTTGCATTATTATTTATTAGCTTAAACTTGACTGCAAGTTTAAGCTAATAAATAATAATGCAAATACTAGGAAATGCCAACTCTTACAAACTTCTTGTCATTTGTCTAATTACATATTTTTAGTCTTCTGTTTTGTAAGACAAAATAGCCCAGTGCATCCAAAAATTATTGCAAATAATATCTCTCTCAACATTAGGAACATTTAAGAACATTAGATTCAACTTATAAAAGTTACATAATTTTAGGGGAAAAAATTGCTAAACTGAAAGAATGCAACATTTCCTGGCTGTGGAAAAAGCTGCCTTTGGAACAGCAGGACTGCGCGCACGCGCACCTTCTCCCGGCTGCTGTGCCCACAGGCACCAAAGCGTGCCTGTCCAACAGGGCATAAAGCATCCAGAGGCACACCACTGCACCCATCAAAGTCACTCTGGAGCCATGACCTATTGACTCTTCTCTCTTTGCCTGCACCACGCAAAATGCATCCTGGTGAGAGCAAAGGACCCAAAGAACAAAACCGATGAAATGGGCGTATCTCTGCAAGCAGACAGCCATAGCACGTATGAAGAAGAAGAACTGAGGAAGACTAATAGCTCTAATTCTAACATTACTTCTCAATTTCTTGATTTCATATGCTTCCCTTTTTTCAAATAAGCAGTTCTGTTTTCCTTCAATTTTGTTTCCTGATTTTTTCCTGCTACAGAAAGATACAGAACTGTTCTTTCATGACATGATGAGCAACCATGACAGTAGACCTGATTCTATATAATTATAGGTATGGACAGAATGCCACGTAAAGTCCACACAGCCATGTGTGTAAACTTACTTAGGTACATTTCCATGACACCAAATCTCTAAATGACAACTCCAGTACAGCCTGGAAGTGCATGGCATCAGGACACAGTCGAGAGAGCCTAAGCTGCAGATAACTGAACACAGCCATAGAGCTACCATGAGATTCAAATATGCAAATAACTATTTGCAAGTTTGGCTGAAATCTTAGTTCTAAAGGGTCTCTTTTCCTTTTCCTTTCTTTTATTTCCCTGCTTTCTTTCCCTCAATTTTATGCAGAAAAAACCCCTGTAGCCAAGTTAGGGAAAAAAAACGCCTTCCACAAAATAATTCCATTCATTTGGGTAATGTTTATTCCCAGGTAATCAGCAAGGTATAGTTACTAAAATGCAGGCATCTACCACTTGATTTTCTAGGCACTGAAACTTTCTAGCAAATATAAGTCTTTATATGATTAAAGTCATGGAGGATCACTAGCCTCAGCAATCGTAGATACAGAGCTTTGCTCTCCCAAGGCATTCAGCTTGACTTTTTCAAGTATAGATTTTTTTTTTCAGATAATCCCCACCATGTACATCATGATTTAGCCACACAGCACTAACCTGTGTGCATCTGTCTGCATCAATTTCAAGAATCCCTTACTCTTCCATATTAACAGATCTTAAGGATCAAATTCAGGAACAAAGACAGTACATTTACATACAAATGAGCAGTATTCTAATCCAGTAGCTTCATTCTCTGACTTCTCTGGATAATTCAGATGCTATTTTTATTTCTGCAGCAGATTATCTCTGTCTTTCAAATAAGAGGATATGTTGAAGGTCTGCCCAGGTGCTTCTCTAACAGATTTTATCCACCAGACAACTTATATTTTAGCTCAGCTGGAGATTGTGTCTTTAAAAGTAAGAAATTAGGCTAGTAATGAAGTGAGACAAAATCTGAATTGCAAATTTATGAACTGAGATTATAAAATGGGCTAATAATCAGAAAATAAAATATTTACTAACATGTTTTGTTTCAGCAAGGACTAAAAATAGTATTTCAAGATTTGTCTCTAACAACACAGTTGGAGAGGGGGAGAGAGCATTTATATCTTAAAAAACAAATTTATAGTTTTGATCTTTCTGATACTGCAGAAATACCGACTACCATTTTTATACGTTGTAAGGCTTTCCAAGTAAACAAAAAATCCAATCACAGTTACACATGAATAATATCATACATGCCAACATCTGCAAGTGCAACACTTGCACAAAATGCAGAGCTCAGCGGTAAGCCTAGATATAAATCACATTAAGAACAGGTTACTAAAATGCTGAAAATCTTGCTTTATATCATTCCTGTGTCCCAAGGGATCTCAGTGTAAGAATCTCTCACATACTCTAAAAGCTTCCTGAAATCTCATGCATCATTCAAAAATTCTGCCTATTTATCTGTTTAAGGATTAATGGCTATGTCATCTTCCCCCACTCTTTCTAAATTAACAGGGACTGATGACTTTCGCTCTGTAGCAGAAAATTCCATTAAGAACCACGCTGCAGAGGGATGGCCACATCCCAGTGCACCTGAAGGAATAGTGATGCAATCTAGCTTCAGGAGAGATGACAGTCCCTTCCTTTCAAAACAATCACCATCCTCCATAGGGAAGAAAAAATGCCACATGGAAAGGCTTTGCTAATCAACATGTAAGGCTTTCTCTTTGTTTTCTGGCTATAAACTTGGGGGAAAAAAACTCATAGAAAATATGGATTTCTACATGTTTTAATTAGTCAACCTGATCTGAACTGGAATACACTTATTCACAGGCACAACTTTGACCACTAAAGCACATCACAGAAGACTACTAGTTCATACAGTTTCAATTTCTCAGTTTAGAAGAAAGCCAAATACATGAAACTTAACATTAACTCCAGAACTCTTCATGTTTGGGGGATACTCTCCTTAATGTCAGGCTGTACTGTTCCCAGTATTTAAAACATTTTTGTAGATTCTCCTAAATTAATTGTGCACATTCTAAACATGACTTTCATTTTAATGAGGGCCTGCACTGGGAATATATGGTTGAAAAATTAACTCCCTCATAAATTCAACTTTCGTTCTGTTGAGTTCATATGATAACAATTTCCTGATTAAAGCCTTCATCAGTCTGTGGGGACTTATACTAAGTACCAACCTAAAGAGCTCTCTTACTTATTGTGAGGTTTATAAATAGGGAATGGAACTTATTATTTCTGCCACTACTTATGATAGTGCTCTAAGGCTTCAACTAAGACAAGGATCCCACAGTGCTAGATTTTGTGCAAATACGCTACAATAAAGTGTCCCAGAAGTTTAAAATCTACATATGAATAAAAGGATTCAACAAGGGAATTAACATTACTCATGCTTTATAAAGGGAAAATCAAACCAGAAAAAGATTAAGTGACTGACCAAAACAGTCACTTACCAAAGACTGTACAGCTGGAGCTGGTGCCAAATCATCAGCTATTGCTTACTGAAACACTGTCATCCTCCTCAGCAGGCTTTTATAGATAATGCTGAGAACTCATGGTCACTCACTACACAGGGAGAAGCTTTCTTGGCCATAAAGGAGCAACCTTTCAAGGTGCCTAAATGAACCCAAACCTTTTATCTACACATAAACCCAGAAGTGAATGGAAAGAGCAGAAACAATTCACTGCAAGGAAATGACTGAGAAAATGTCACCCCTAACCCCCAAAACAGTAAGATTGAAACTGGAAAAAGCAAAGCCTTTCCATTCCCTATATAAGCCAGACCTGCTTGGCTGAACTGACACTAAAGATGCAGCTCAGATGACAGCACCTAAATCAAAAGGAGCTTATTCTGAACTTTATGTTTACCACAGCCATCAAATAACTGACACCTAATGTGTTTCTCATTTTAATTTTAGGAGAGCTCCTCAGCCAATGGTTTTGCTGCCAAATCTCAGAAACAATGACACTGGTCCTAAGACAACAACTAAGACAATGGACAGGAGCCTCATCTATCCTACGATTACATGGGCTTAAATTCACAATTCTACTATTTCCCTTGGTAATTTAGTTTACTGGATAACTGCTCTTGCATTTTTAGTGCATGCACCCTTAATTTGCTAGGCTGCAGCAACATAGGTTCATTATTTCTTTTACCCTGAACAGCCAGAGCAATCAAGATACCAACTCCTATAAAATTGCTTTCCATACACAGCCTTCCTTCAGCTCCTTTCCTACTTCCCTCTAAAATATGTGATGGTTTTGTGTTTCTCTTTCCTCCTCAAATGGCATTCAGAACTAAACCCAAAGCCATGTTAAAACCCAATCATTGCCTCATAAAATCCACATGATGAGCTTTACAGGTTAATCTTTGCAGTGCACAAGACTGAAGAGCCCACAAACTGCTAAGCACAACCCAAAGAGAGAATCAGTGAACAGCTCATACACACAATAATCTGAATAAGTAAAATGGACAGCAACCTCAGAAAAAGAAGAAATGGCACTAATTCCTCTACAAAATTAATTTTGTAGGGGCTCAGGCAGCTCATCTGACCCTCCCCAGAGCTAATGAGCACTAGGTCTGGTGCAGAAAAACTGGTGCAAGTGCAACTGCCTTCTTGCCCCTTAAGATAACTCTGCTCTTGTGTAAAAGCCTGTGCAAACACTCACCACACTGCAGCATTTAGGGAATGCAGCACCAGCCCAGGAACTGGCTCCAGAAAAGAGATCACTGCAAGTATCTTCAAAGCAAGGTCAATTATGAGATCAAAGCCTATTCTGGTCCTGTATTATTATTATCATCATCATTACATTATAATTACATAATATATGATATATAGTGCATATAATGTATGTTATATTATGCATATGTCATATCTTACATATTGCCATATTTTTATTACTCATTATAAAATTATTATTATAGTTGATTACTAACAATGCAATTCTAATTCTTCAACACCTACTCAGGTTGATTCTTCACCACTAGCCTGTAATTATAAATTTATGCCTCTTTAAGTATAATACGGGGTAGAAACACAATTGGTTTTGTATTTTTCAGCACCTTTCAGTTTGATATGTGAAATGGGCATGGTTCTTCATAGCTGCAAAACTCCTGACATAAATTTCCGTGCTATGTGCTACAACTCTCCTAACTTTTAAACCTTGTTAACAAGCCTCTTACTGCATGCCAGTCAGGGATTTGAACATTAATTTTTAAACAATTTTCCAGGGATTACTATCACAGACAACTGGCAGTGACAAACATTTAACATAGGTTGGTACTTCTCCTCCATAGGCTTTTTGAAGTCTTTTTACTTTTGAGCACCATTATAACAAGTGATGATGGTTTTGGAGCCTTCCACAGTAAATGCAAGCAGGCTAGGTATTCTGCTGTATGAAAGAGAGGAAATCCCACTATATGGTTGTGTAATTAAAGATTTGTTCATGAAGCCTGTGCATAAAGTAGAAACTTGTGTCACAGTCAAATTTAATTCAGGAATTTTGTGACATTTGGGCACTCGGTGTTTCATCTGCCATAGTGTTCTTTCACACTTTTTAAAATATACTGTACCCACTCATTTCAACACTAGAACAGGTGCAACGTGCCAAGCAACAGCCTAGTACAATCCTATTTTAGGTAAAATGAAAGCATTTAATGAGTGAGAAGCTGGTTTAGCAGCATAGATGCTTTCAACTTCAATACACCAAACCATGGTACTGGACTTTCCTCACAGAATAAAAGATAACCAAGACACAAAAAAAGGCAGCTCATTCCAGAGCTGCTTCTTCTGTAGTAATATAATTAGTGACAACTACCATCTGTCATTAATATGCTGTAAGCAATAAAATATTACAAAAAATATAGCAATGTTTCTTTTCTTACTAGCTCATCCTCCTGAAAAAAATCCTAATATACAACAATTATTACACATAATAATTTTTAAGGCTATGTATCTTTTCACAAATACATTATTTATTGTGAAGATAAAACCATGACTGATTCTTTTGTAATCAGAAGAGAATTTGAATTGCTTTCATTGAGCATCTGGAGAGCTGACATACCTCCTATGCCTCTGAAGCCAATTCTCGTGTCATGCTTGGGCACTGTATGTCAAGAAAAGTAAAAAAAAAATAATGTAATTCTTTTATCCATGGCAACTGTCACTGTACAGACAGCGCAGAAGTGGCCAGTTTAGCATAGCCCAAAAGGAGGCATGGACAGCTAACCTGATTTACAGAACTATTAAGCAGCCTTCAATCCGAGTGGCTTCACTGATGTGGCTGCAGTTTTCCTAAGAGGCAAATTTGGCTCTTTTTCCCAAAGTCTGCCTGCCCGGGACTGCAGGAGCTGGAACTGCTACAGAGCTGCAGTCTCAGCGCAGCGTTCAGCTTGGCTGTCATTCTTCTGCTTGAATATGAACCAGTCGTGACAGGCTCTGAAGTAAGCCCCAGCCTATAGCAAGACTGAAAAAGATAAAAGAACCACAACCAATCCATAAGAGATAGCGATAGAAATGCATAGAAATACTATCAAGTTAACACCCCAAAATTAATAACTTACTTTACACTATTAAAATGCATGTTAGTATTGTTCCCCTAAAGGCAGAAGAGAAATCAAGATTAAGGAGGATGACCAAAACGAAATAGATTTTCACCAAGCTCCTCACAAATGAGCGCTGTGTTTAGATTTAGTAATTTACTGTCTTCCTTTAGAAATTGCCCTAAAGCCTAAAAATATTGTAGGTCACAATCTCTATACCTGTTCTAAGCTAAAAAAATAGGCAACGTATAAAACAAACCAACCGATTCATGCAAACATGTACTTCTAAGAACAGCTATTATGCAGACAAGTTTTTTTCTTTTTCATAACCCAACTTGAATGCATTAATTTTCTATAAACTTCAGATAATTTAGGTGATTTTCCCACTATGTTTAAAAGGTGTAACTCAGCTGCATTGCACTTGTATTTTGATCTCTCGACAGTCCATATACAAGTTGAAAAAGGCAGCATGTGTTGAGACATCTTCTCACACAAAGGATTGATTTTGGGGCACTTTTGGTAGCAATTCAGCAATCACATGAAACACTACTTCAATTTCCCTTTGTTCAGAGGAAAAGACTGAAATAACTGATTTCATGAAATATCTCCAGTCTCTCATTAGAACAGTAACAGACACCTAAAAAGACTTCTGACAGTATGAAGAAGACAATACTGGGAGTGGAGCATCTGGTTATCTCTGCGCACAGTTACAAGCAGGCCGCCTTCAGGTCCCAGTAACTCCTACCAATTAAGCTGTATCAAACAGCCCTCTGCACTTCTCTTGACAGCTGCATGTGAGAGAGTTAGTACTTCAGTAGTACGTTGAAGCAATTACAGATTATCAATGATGTTGCCACTAAATACTTTCTTAGAGGTAAGAAAAAAAATATTGCAAGGACTTACAATTTTCATTGTCTCAATTAAATAGAAACTTGCAACATCTGAGACAAAAGGAGTGGATTTTTTTTACTGCAAGAGAAAATTTTTATCTGATACAACTTGTGTGATCAATTTCCAAGTTACTGAATTATGCGGTGAACTTGGTATTACAGTTTGTGACCTACTGGTGGCCAAATTTGATGATGCATTGTCCCGTTTCTTCGGGTTCCTACCCCTTTGAAGAGTTTAATTCTTGTAATTCATGATGTAAACGCTGACATGAGGATTAAAAGAACTCATCATCATTGCTTGCACTGGCACACTAACAGTACTAGTACCAAATTAAATTTTTTATGTAAATGACAACCTGCAGAGTACATCTACATTCTTTCTCCAGGAGATTCACACAAGCTTACTGACTTTGCAGCTTTCAATCTCTTTTCCTTTTTTCAACAATTTCTCTAATGTTTGCCAAAAAACAGAGTTGCTTATTTGTTTGTTTCCTACTGCACTCCTAGAAAAGAACATTCAAAAGCAGAGTTCTACAAATAATGAGAGAATTGAACAGTGCTGGCCATCACAGATCTTTCAAGAAAATTAAAATCACCTAAAATTAAGCCTATTAACCACCAAACAGCTTGACTGCCTAACTAGAAAATACTACATGTTCAAGCCACCAACCAATTTAAAAAAAAAAAAATTAAAAAAAACCCCTAACTTTTGAAACAACTCAGCAGAAGCTTCCCAAGACATGGAAAACATGAGGACCAAAAAATGATCATATGAAAAACAAGCTTCTCTCCAGTGAACTAAAAAAGTAAAGCATTATAAATAGATCGTAACAAAAATAGTATCTGCCTATAAAAAGAAACATGCAGTCCCAGCCTTGAACACATCTATTTACTCACTACTGGAAATTCCTGGAAGACATCTGTTGAAAAGAAAGACTGTTTCCTGCTCTGGTTCAAACACTACTTCTCAATACCATCAAATGGGAGGAGGGACAAAGAGAACAGGGGTCTTGCAGGATATTTTCTTTTTCATTATTACTGGAGTGAGCGCTTCTGCTTTAATCTCCTCTCTTCCTCTGCTCTGTTCTCCCATCTCATTTCTTTCACCACACTCAAAACCCTGCTGCCATTGCACAGCAGCCAGAGACAGCATCAAATATGCACCCCCAGCAAGACAAAATATTTAACTACATGGTGCTTGCTACCCGACTTCTAAAGTGAAGTTCCTGCTGTGAATAGCTTCTGCTAAATGGACATTATTATTATCACAAAGTATTTTTTCCAAGCAAACATATGTCAGACTCCTCAGAAACATTTCTTTTTTTCCACTGACTGAAGCAATTTAATCCCAACTGACTAGTTTCACTTGCAATTAACTTTTTGAATCTTTTCCATTTATGAACCAGTACAGAATCTGTAATTGGATAGTTCAACTTTTAAAAACTGTAGACAGCACCTTTTCCCATAAATGCTGAAATCCAAATAGGCCAACTAAATAGTAACCAAGATGTTGCTTAACCCAATGTTCCTTTTTTTTCCCCCCGATATTAAGACGACCTCCTGTTTCCATGGCATTTTCTTTCTTTCAAAGAGACCTACAAAGGCAAAGTCTGGTTTTTCAGACAGCAAAAAGCAATATTCTTTTCATAAACTTAACCATTCTTTCTTATTGAAGTATTATTTCAAGTTGCTCCATAAAAATCAAATTTACCTTGTAGCATGCAGCAAGAGAGTGAGCTGAATTGCAGATGGATTTGCATCTATCAGTTACAGTTATATGGAGAGGAAATATGAGAAGCAAAATCCAGTATCTTGAAAAACAATAACTTTTATATCAAAGCAAAGATGCAATCTAAATTTTATTAAACTCCACAGTCACAGAAGACTCAAGTGTTATGTAAATCTCTGATATGGAGAATGAAACACAATATATTTGATTACTGCTGTGTCACATATCAGGGAACTAAGATAGCATTTCATATTAGGTGTGCATTTTTTTTTAAGTAATAAAAAGATACTTTTGCCATTCAGAAAAAAAAAGTAAATAAACACTAAAATTTAGATTTAGACATTGGGAAACAAGGTGAAGCTTTGAATACTCTCAGAAAAAGGAAAAAAATCGAAGAAAAATATGAATGCATCCCTTACAGAAACTAGCATCACAAAGAGTCATTAAGTGGTTCTGAGAAAAATGAGCTTTATTCCCAGCTAAGCCATCTATCCCAAGCAGCATAAGATGTAGATACGAAGTTAAAGGGAAATCACAGGGAGAGTGGAACTGGAGCACAAATTAATGCAAGTAAATAAATTAGGACTAGTGGTCCAAAGATACAACAACACTGTGCACTTCCACAGCTTCTTTCACATTCAAAACAATAAAAATGTGAACAAAAAAATACTGTACCATTTTAAAAAGTTGTAATTCATCTCAAGCTACAATGACAATTACTAATGCAAGTCATAGAATGAAGTTCAAAGAAGCAGACACAAAATTTCCTTCGACTGGAAGTTACTTCTCTGCTTTCCAAGCCAAACCTCATAGAAAATGCAGTAAGGTCAGCCAATTAGCTTGTATTTGTCTTGGATCACACATACTATTCTAGGTCTTTGAAAGTAGGCTTTCCCCTCTACAGTCCTCTCCAAAGGGCTTTACCTTGTCTAACTTTGCATGCCTGCAACATTTCTGTCTCTCAGTAAACCTTCAATCAATATTTTTTCATAACCCTTATCAAAAGCAAATAACAGTTCAGACTGAAGGACTGATTGTAAAGAGTATTTCTTCCTAAAGTGAGTCATCTTAAAATGCCAGTGCTTCACATTTTAGTGTCAATATCCATCATAACTTTAGACCAAGCACTGATGCCAATGGATTTACACATGAAGCCCTGCCAAATAATCAGATTTGGACAGCAATTAATCTCTCCATTAATTTTGCATTTCTACTTTAAAAAAATAATTTCTCAAACAAAAGGCTTTAGATCTCACCCAAGAATACATTAGTAAGCATCCCAGTGAGTCAAACACTGAATACTCAGTGCTGCTAACAAGGCGCAGCAAGGTTGTTTCTGAACATTATACTCCATAATAAGATGTTTAATCAACAGTGCCATGCAAAACCTCTATTCTGCAGCTAGAGAACATAAAGCCCCAAATTCACACTGGTCTGAAGCTTCCCTTTTGGCCCTGTTTATCACTGAAATAGTTTTACACATTTATTTGGATGGAAAGCTCATTTTAGTATCGAGAGGTGAATGTATCTTTTTACAAGCATCCACTATGTTGGCTGAGCATTTTATATGCAAATAGCAACAAAATGTTCCTTTTTATAATTAAAGGACTTTTTTGCAGAATCACAGCACAGTGGAGGATGGAAGGGACCTCTGGAGGTCAGCTGGCCCAAGCCCAAGTTCAAGCAGAGTCACACCCAGAGTTGGCTGCCCAGGACCATGTTCAGGTGGCTTTCAAGTATTTCCAAGTAAACAACCTCTCTGAGCAACCTGTCCCAGAGCTCAGTCACCCTCCCAGTAAAATAGCATTTCCTGATGTTTACGCAGACAAAAACCAAAAATTAAAAAATCAGAATTTACAAGGACTCAAGGGACAATAAAAATAAGTGCCTATGACATTTTAAAGAACATTTTAAGTAATAATTATGCTGTGAGAACTTAATCTATGTTAATGTCTGCATTCCCTTGCAAAATTTCTCTTTTTCCATTTCCCAATACAATGACTCTTTATGGACTTTATCCCTTTAACTACTATTGTGTCCTAGTTTTTTTCTGTTCTTTCCAAATCTTTATCTTCTGGCAATTTTGTTCCTTTGTACACTTGCTCTAGTTTGTAGGTGCCTGTGTCCTTCACCTACTCTTTGCATTGTCATATCTTCTCAAGGAAACATGCTCATTATGTTGCATCATTTCCATATATTTACTTACTACATTCAACAACACAGGTATTAGACATTTAATGTCTTCCTCGCTAAAACTTTTAAAAGAACTTTAAAAAATGCTCACCATTTTCAAGGAGGACAAATGTTACTGAATTAAGTAGCTGAGATCAGAGTATGCACTGTACGCAGCAGGATCAAAGCCAGGAAAGTAGACACCTGTAGTAAGACCCACAAGTCTTTCCCTCAATGCATGAAACCTTTCTGAGAAAGGCAATCACAAAAACCAGTCACCAGAAAACAGATCAATACTTCAGTACATCAGTATTACCATGAACCAAGCCTAACAAAATAATTCATACCTATTATCCAGTCAAGAGTGATAAATCAAGTATACTGCCTACATGCACAAATTTTTAATGCTCACATTTTAAAACAAATAAAGATTATCTTATTTCTCATGACAAAAGTAAAAGATACAGATCATTGATTATATGACAACATTAAATACATAAAGGCAACAGATGCCAGAAAGAAGAATCTCCCAACATTTCAAACACACGTATTTCCATTAACTCAGTAGGTGAAGAGCTGCTCTGAATTGACAACTGTATAACAAAAAAACCCTGATCTTCTAGCCAGCAGGTAAGTGACTTTGCTTTAGCTTCAAGGCTTGATGCCACTTAATAAGATTTCTCCAAGGGATATAGGATGGATCTCCTGAGCACAGGCACACATCTCAACACAAAACCCAGTAAGAATTCAGGTCCCTGGAGGAATGAGGGCTCACAGCCTGCGTCCTACTTGTTTTGTGCTCTCCTACCATAACTCTGCTACATGGAAAAGTGGCCTCTGTTCCTCTGTTGGCTTCCCTGCAGACACTTCAGAGCATGAGCAAAGGTAAACTGTGACAGCAGCTTTCCTGTCTCTTCACCCCTCATATGAAGCCCCCACGCACTGAGCAGCTCAGGACGACCCCACGGGCAGGCCAGAGCTGCAAAGGTAGCTGGTGCCCCAGAGAGGACATGGTACATGAATGCTGCACATCTCCAAGAGAGAAACATGGCTTGCAGGGGGAAGAAAAAAAAGAAAAGAAAAGAAAAAGAAAAAAAATACATTTAGTGCAAGCCTCTTACATGGCATGTGAAGATGCGGTCACAGCCAAGCAAGCCAGCTGTTCTCTGCAGCAGTCTCGTCAAATCAAGCTCCCTTTACCCCCATGAGCAAACAGATCTCACTTTCAGGTCCCATCTGTACATACAAGACTCCACGTCTGCCAATGTGATTTTGACAGTCTGACTGCCATAGCTTTTGAAGCTGCTCAACTTCTTCTATCTGCCTGTGTGCATGCTGAATGCAGCCATCCTTCACGCTGAAAAAAAAATAAATACGTATCATCATTCATCGCCACTGTTTTGATAAATAGTACATGGAACAATGAAGCAGGAATTGTACTGGGAGCCCATGTCAGGTCCTCTATCCGTCACCAGTTACAATATTCCCCAGTAGGCTTTCTTTCAAAGAAACACATCAGCCCTAACTATAACAAGTGGCAACTGTCATTATTACACTGGCCTTCATTAGCAACTGCAAGGAGGTGGGGCAGAAGGAGAAAACAGAAACCAGCATTATGTCCTTGTATGGGTTTTCATTTCTACTACGTGTGGTTGTTGTTCCTCTAGTCTCAAAACGCATATACATCAACTTCAAGACACTCAGAACAGGGGAAGAAACCAGATGATTCAGGTACATTAGATGTATGGGTACATTAGATTCTGTATGAGCAACAGACTAGCACAATTCAAATCAGGAAAATAAATTACTGGAGCGACATTTTCCAGTGCAGAAGAAAAAAAGATCATTGAACGAAATCAGAAGTATGGATATTCAAAAACAAAAGAAATACTTTTTCCACACAACCCACAGGTAAATTGTACAATTCACTATACAGGATGGGTCAAAATTTTACACTGATGCAAAGCAGTAAGGCAAATTCACAAAAGAAAGTCATAAGGACACAAATTCACAGAAGTCATAAGAACCAGGCCCATGTACCTGGCCCAGAGAGCTCCTGAGCTGCAGACTCCTGAATCTGTATCAGAAAAGCATAATTATGAGCTTACTGGTGCTTAAACTCTTTTTTGTGTGTTGATTACCAGTCACAGCCAGAGACAGGACACCATGCCATCTGGATGTTTGATCTGATACTCTATGGATGCTTTTAACCACTGTGGATAAAGCCTTTAACATGTAAAACTTCATGCTGTCCTGTCTCAAGTGAGTGACAATTAATTCTACTATTAATTCTATTTTAGGATTAACTCTAAATTAATTCTAAAAATTGCCAGAGCCAACACCAACTTTTTTTTCCTCTCTCTCTCTGCCTCTGGCAAAACCTGCTCCGTATTTCTTTTTCAGTCCTGTTTTCAAAAGGTCAATATTTGAAGTTTTAACTATCTTTTTTTTCCTCATCACATTGAAAGTTCAATCGTATAATAAAGTTAAAATTCTGTCAAGGAATATTTTTAGAACACTAAGCAGTGTATCTATAAGCAAGCTAATATAACAACACAGGCAGCTTAACATACTTCTGTTTCTATAACATGACAGCATAGAGCCTTAGCAGACCAAATGCCTCAAATCACAATTGCAATGAACACCTGAAGACCTTAATGAACACCTGGAACTCATTAAATTGTCTTAACACCATAAAGTTCAGGCAGAAACCTCTGGCCCAAACAATTAAGCAGTGGGAGCCTAAATAGCACAACAGAAAGTAAGACTGAGCCATTTCAGAAAAACAGATGGGGTTTGCAGCAGATGGAATTAAGACAAGGAGTCAGATGAGCCAGACAAAGTAGCACTAAGAACCAGGTAAAGCTGAAGAGTTTAATTTCAAAATGAGAAATACTGTGAAAAGCAAAATTCAAGTATGGTTAATGACAGAATTTAAAAAGGAAGAAAAAATTATTACACTTTTCAAAGAGCACCTTCTCAGAAAGTTCAGAAGATTGTTTTATCACAACCATAAAACCAGTACTACAGACTTCTGGAAGTCTGACAGTATACCACCAGTGAAGACCATGAATTGAGAAGTGCTAAACAGCAGATTATGTACAAGGGTGTAAAGCAGACCACTTCTTTCATCACTCTCCTTTCACCTGCACCACTGAATATCTGGGCATAGAGTCGATCTGTGGATCCATTCAAAGCTACAATGAAGAGGATGCTTCACACAGGTATGCCAAGTTTGGGCTGACAAAGACAACTGCAGTGTCCAAGAAAGCTTCAACAGAGTCAGAGCTTTGCTTGATACAACACAAATTATCGCTCTGCATTTTTTTTTTTTTAACTATTTCAATTAATGTATGTTTTAAATGAAAACAGCCATTCTGTTTTTAACTTACAAACACCAAACACAGGTTAGTAAGGAGAACTGAAATCTGCAATGTCTCCCTACTTTATAAACCTTCAGCCATACTGTATATAACAACCCTTGGATACTGGTCATAAACCAGCAGGTTTACAATTCTCCAATTTATACAAGATTCTGTAGGTAAGAATTTGTGGCATCTTTCCAATCACCTGCAGATTGCCTTTGGTTACACTCTTAAGACAGGACAGTAATAATTGAAATCTTTCACTTAGAAGACAATTATACATGCAGCCCTGATCCCAATGTATAGGGAATGCCACATAGAAGCCACCCCAGCACTGGCAGTAGGGATTGCACCAGGACTGGCAACAGGTGAGTACAAAACCTGAAAGGCTGAAAAAATTCTTGCAGCTGTCACATTTTTGCATATCCACTCTAACTGGTATCTGATTATCCTTCAGAATAGTCAACTTCTAGCTTTTCACGAGCACTGATTTCACATAAAGGGCTTCAAAAGGAATAAAAGAAGAAGAGGCAAAATACGGTAACTTAATTATTAATATATATTTTAATGAAAAAGGGTGACACTGTAAGGGGGCAGGAAGACAAAATTACAGAAATGCTTCTTGAAAAAAAGCAGCAGTAAAATTAAAGATGATGATGACAATGGTTATTGTTATTATTATTGCTACTATCGTCATCATCATCATCATTTATTTGTACCATTTAAACAGAGATCTAAAAAGGACATGTGGAAAAAACCCCCATCGATAATGCCACCACGAAGTGCCAGCCATGCAAAGCGGAAACCAACCACAGGTTGCCAGAAGGTATAACAAAGGCACAACATGATGTTCAGGGTGTGTTTGTTTTGAAATTTAAAACTGAGAACATGGGTGGACCCTTCCAAAGTACTAAGTCACATTATAGACTCTTCTTCTGCCCTCAGTAATTTAGCCTGTTTGCAGACAATAATTTGGCACAGGTGAAGGATTACAGTTCTGATAACAAACATGGAAGCAACACAGATCTCATTTAAATGATCTTATAGCAAGTAAGGTCCATTTGTGGAGAAATCAGCCAAAATCAGGGTGTTTTAGATAAGCCCTTGTGATTGACTTCCATTTGACTATAGCATTCTGATGGCTCCAAAAGGCTTTCCTTGGGAAAGAGAGCAAGAAAATATCACCCAGGCAAGTAACATCCAAAACCTCAAAAACACGCATCTTTTTACACTTTTGGGCTTCATCCTACAAAACAGTAGAATACTTGAGTATTCTGTGCTTAGTGGGTGGACAAGGGCCCTAATATGCCAATTCCAAGCAAAGCAAGCAAACTTGCATTTCAGGAAAGCAGCTTTCTTACTTGTATCAGCATTGCCATCTCCTTTCTTGCAGCTGGTCAGCCATGGGCAGGTTGAAAGGGCCAGGCAAAACCAAACTGCAGTCTGTATGTAAGCAAGGCACCCTGCCTGCTCTGGATCAGATCCAGGCCCAGGATGCCCCGCTCCTGTATAACAACTCACATTTTTTGTGTTAAAATTTCAGCATGCACTTCTTTTCTTGCCCCTTTTCTGCAAGACTTGTTTATTTCAACTGAGCTATTTTTGTCTTATTTTGCATCCCCTCCCTATGCTCTTTTATCTGCTACCCATGTTTTTTCCATTCCTTTCAGTAACTGGGAACTAATCCCTTTGTGGGTGGTTTGCACAAGGACAAGCCCAACAGACCTCCTGCCTGACTTTTATGTATTTATTTATTTATTTTTAATCTTGCCTGGCTATGTATTTTATTTGGAAGCTTTATGTAGAGATTTCCTTTCAGTGTTTTAATTCAAGCCAGAGACCTTAATAGGAAACTTAATAAATTATCTAAAATAAATAACAATGACATTCAAATGGTTTCACACCACACATGGGCAAGAACAGTGTTGTTGCAATGAAGCATTTCAGTGATAAACGAATTCACAGGCCCAGACAGACAAGAGGTAAACATCTAAAGGCGCCATTATCTAACATCTTTCATCTGAAAGGACCCTGGAGCACTTTGTTACACAGCTTTATTTATAAAAGGGAGATCATAAAATAGATTAATATTCTAAAATATCCAGCATTCTATTTCTATTAGAGTTTGTCATATACTTTTAAGTTTTAACAGCTTTTTGCTGTCAGCTGGTTTGGCATCCTTGTGACTGAGAGATCCTGCCTCCATCTTTTCTGCTCTGTAGCTTGACTTGGTCACTTACTGCTGGGATCCTTCACTGAAAAAAAGCCCTGCAGAATGGGGGAAGCAGAGAGCTTCTGCTCCAACTCAGCTTCAGGGATAGCCTGGCTCCAGGGGCAGATCAGCTCCAGCTATCTACAACACAGAGTGCTACCACTGCAGATCTACAGTAGCTCTTGCACCTCCGGAAGGCGTAACAATTTAACATCACTGGTGCTAACAACACAAAGGAGACAAGCAGCCAGACCTCATTCCTTAGCAGGGCTGTGACAAAGCTCCACATACAGACCACCAGCAAAGCACGGTCATGAGCACATTCTACAGCTGCTGCTCAGGTAACTTCCACGGGAGGGACAAACACAACCCACTGGTACAAGGTACCTGTTTACTTTTATTGGTTCTGGAAAGGACAACACAGTAGTGGCCCCACACAAAGTGCAGTCATGTGGCAGAGGAGAAGCCAAAGCACCCAATTTCCTCTTAACACCTGAATAAGATATTGGTTCATCTGGGTAGAACGTTGGCCAACACTGGTCTGTATACACTGCACTTCTCTTCATCACCTCTGAGAAATGTGGTATCAAATGCCAGGCTGATCCCTTGGAAAGACACCACTGCTTCCAGAACAATGACAAAATGACAGCAAATTTCAAAAGAGCAACCAGAGTTATTAGCTTGCTAATAACCACCCAAAAATGAATACAAATTGGTGAGCAGCCTTCCATCAAACAATTTTGTGATTGTCATGACTAGAGCTACTCCAAAAATTTTCAGCTGATCAAAAATCCTCAAAACAAGCCTCTTATCTTCAACTCAGACTATTACTGGCTCACAGAAATAGAAATCTGTGCCTTCAATTTTATATGAAGTGTTTTCAAGGCTCCCCTCCTTACTTATCCCAAATAGTGAATGAAGAAAGCATCAGACTATTTTCTTTACGTAGAAATACAAAGATGAAGAGTGAGCAAAATGGCTTTTGAAAACTTGTTTTTTTAAATGAAAATACAGTTCAGTGAAAAGTTCAAATACTTTCAACTTGTAAAAAACACCCAAAAACCCAGAACAAATAGAAAGTTGTCGCTCTAAACAGATTAGATGAAAATTTTACAGAACCTAAGATGTTCCACTAAAAGCAGTGTCATCCTCACGAATATTTAAAAAATAATAACCCATTTTCTCTATTAGGGAAAATTTCAATTTCACAAGAATAGTAGCTAAATCTACACCGACAGAAGTTACCCATGAGTGCCACAGCACAATGTGATGGAACTGTCACTGCAAAAGAACACTTGTAAAAATAATTTGGAAAGTCAGCCATCATCACATTGGACAGAGAACCCAAAAAGCATTCTCTGCAACAGCCTGGAAGTAGAAAAATGATTTTAAAAGACATTTTACCCTCTTTTTAAAGCCTCCTGTACAGTTCATGCACCTTCCACAGGTTATTTTACGGGCCTCTGCCTCATTCTGGCATTGTAAGGACTTGAAAATGCAGCTTTAAGGTTGATTTATTTAACAGCAGCAACTGTTTACTGAATGAATTTGCTCCCATGTGTATTCAAAACTCACTTCCAATGACATCCAAGATAAAAAGTTAACACCTCAAAGTTAGCACAGTAGAGAGAAAGGTAAAATATTTATTGTTTCTCTCACAACAAAAGGAATAACTTTACTCATAAATGCAACAGTATGTTCCATTAAAGACATGTAAACCTGTTTGAAATACCATGCTCAACACATGATCTAGGAGAGCAAACCTACATTAACCTACAAAGCCTTGATTACTGGTGAGGGTTAAAAGCTCTATCTGATATTTTGGACTGCAGAGGTATTTGCTGTAGTGGTGAGGATACAGTAAGTTGGCTGATAAACTGCATTTCTCAAGTGATTCTGGAGTTAATTGGCAATAAGAAACTTCACTCCATTTACTATCTGACTTTCTTCTAGCTTTCACACCTATCCAAGGGAGTCACATACCATGTTTCCGACTCAAATACCTGTGATTCTCAGTCTTAATAATCACTGCAGCATATAAGTACATCACAGATTTTATTTTCTAGAATACTTTTAAAAGTCAAGCTTAACAAGAACATGTTAGATCTGACATCTCTAATCTCATCATCAACAACACTGAACTCAATTATTAAAACCTCTCATTAACATGAATCATGTTATCCATCCTCTGGGCACAACTCACATCATTACAATTGTTCTAAAGCTCAGAACAGGTGATTTCTAAGCTGATGAACTGACTGAATCACAACAAGCTGGATGTAAAACATGGCTAAATATCCCCTTACTCTGACTGCTGTACACCTAAGTTTTGAGCTTTGAAGGTAGTTATGCTGTCCATTGAGGAATTCCTCAAGATTAGCTAGATATATACCAAAAAACCTCACTGTATGGGTGCCAACATTCAGTGGCGTCAAATATTAGTCGTGATCAAACTCTGAAGATGAGTCATGAAAATTTATTTTTAAATTGGCTTGTGAAATCAGATACCCAGAAGAATATCAAGATTAAACTGACAAAGACAAATGCCAAGAAATGTTGGCTACCTGTGTAGAATTATATCTGATAATTTAATGAAAATGAATTGATTAATCTTCACAGTTCCAAAGACAGCGAAATTAGAACTACCATTTTTCAGAAAATGAGAAATACATCCAGGTTATGGTGAAAATCCTTCACAGCAACACCACTGAGTTGCCCAACCGTTAGACTTTGTTTTTCTTCATGCCCTTCACCGCATACTTTCCAAAACAAGTAATATAGAACTTGTTTGGTTAACTTTCCCTCATCCACAGGCACTGAATGGAAGAGAATGACAAGGAGTCAAAAAAAAAGAAGTATGTATTCAGGTAATTGAAAACTGATTCACAATACATATGCACCAACACATTCAAAGAAATGAACTGACATGGTAAATCAACTGCAGCTAATGCTGACATTTCATAACTTCTGATAGCTTAATCTTTCTCTCTGATACACAATGGCTGTCTGACAAATTGCTCAAGTTTTACAAAAGAAGTAGGATAAACCTACATGTTGCACCTGACATCCACCATCAACCCACAAAGTGATGAGCAGGACTGATATCGCCTATCTACATTTAACTAACAGCTATTAAAGTTGTCATTTCTGGCTTGGATCACTCACTGCAGAGGATGAAGATACTGTGACCATATCTGATAGCTGTTCATGAATTCAGGACATCACAACCATAGGTCCAACCCCAAGGCCTGGCAAAAAGTCACATTAGAAAAGCAGCAGGAAGGCTTGCCCTCTTGTCTGCCACCTATTCCCTCCAGGTATTCCTGCATCTTGAATCCAAACAGTCCCAAAACTCCCACCCTATCTATACTTCAGGCTCATTCCCACTTCTACCTAAATTCTGAACTCTTTCCCTATTCTCATAAAAGCTGCTATCACTTAATGTGAAATTAATTACATATTAGATGCCTACATCAAATAAGTAAAAACCTCTGCTTGAACAAATGCAAGTAAAGGAATAATGGGTGCCCACCAGGTAATACCATCTATTTTTCAATAGCACAACAATAATATTGGAAAGCTTACAATTTCTGTAGAGTGAGTAGAAGCAATGCTAGCAATTCAGTTGCTACCAGTATTTGCACCAATAGTTTAAAAAATAAAATTTTAATAGCAAGGTATTTCTAATACTACTAGTAGTTTTAAAAAAACAACCTAGGAGACTAGAGTGCCTTCAGTATTAAAAAGCTTTCAAATTTCTGTCCTTAAGTTTACAAACACAAAGGCCACAAGAAACTTAAAAACCAGCTGCCTATAACCATCAAGTTTAAAATCTTTTAAGTCTTATTATTTTCAAACAGGAGATATACTTGTGATTAAACCTCAGTGTATCTCAGTATAAATGTCTCATGCTCAGAAATGGCATTGAAAAAATCTCAAATGAAGAAATAAAATGCCTAGTGCATAGCATACAAGTTCTATATATTGTGCTTTCTAGTCTAATGGATAAGATGGAAGTTTTTAAAATCTGGCCAGCCTGTTCTGATTACTGTTACAATTATGCATCAAAGCTGCAGAAAGAGCAATTAAAATGTGAATGAGGCATTAGGAAAATATTCTGTATGTATGGAAACAAAATTACACGTATTTGCCTCAAAAGGTAGAGTAGGATCATCTGCTTTTAGAGAAGCATCTCTCCCATTTCAGGCTTTAAATGGCTGATTTTAGTTGTCAACAGCAAGGCCTTCAGGATGGAAAAATGACCTACACCTGTAATTACTGACCCCCACCGCCTTGCATTAAACACAGTTATCTCCCTGACCAGTGTAATCACAACTATATCTCACTCCTCCACTCTGAGGCAACTGAGGAGGAAGCTGGCTGAGGGAGGACAATTTTAACACTTAGTGACCACAGAGACTAGAACCCTTACCACAATTAACCCAAAGAAACACCAGCTTCAGGCAGGCCCTTTAATAATACATAATAACATTGTGTCAAAAGCTAATTCGAATCTGTTTATTCAACAGAATGACTGTATGGCAGCCATAAGGCATAATAACAAGGTATAATTGGTTCATAAACAGTATGTATTAAAATGACAATATTAAAATCTAATTTGTTAACCTCCCTGCTGGATTTGTTTCTTCTGGAGAAAGAACTTAGGGCAGGACAAATTTTGCCATTATGAACCACTCTCAACTTGAAGCACTGCTTCAAAAGACTTCTGATTTCCTTAGAAAGAACAACATCTATATGCCAATAGGTATTTCTCAATAAACAAGCCTTGGTTTACATTTTTATAACTTGCATAAATATTGCTAATATTCAAGAAAGCTGATGACACCAGATTTCTCTCACAAGTGAAATGCAGAAATCTGGAATCTCTAATTAGTAAAAGGACTACCAAATCTGAAAAAAACAGAGAGTATTATTCTGGAAACAGTAAGAATACTGGAAATGCAGTGAAATTTAAATGAAACATGTAGATGATGCTTTTTCATAGGAAAACAGCAATTCCTACTCTAACATCTGCGATCAATGGGGTGTCTTGTGGGCAAAAGCAGAATTGCTAAGATAATGTACATGAGAAAACATTTCTCTTACACACCGACAAACGTAACTTATGCTAACGGCTCATTTTGTATAGTAAAGCAATCTGAGCCCGGATGGAAGAACATCAAATTTTCTTCCATTTCATACATTATATTCAATGCTGGTCCCATTTAGGTCATCA
The DNA here is from genome assembly GCF_000738735.6 of Corvus cornix cornix. NCBI lineage: Eukaryota > Metazoa > Chordata > Aves > Passeriformes > Corvidae > Corvus > Corvus cornix. The sequence continues at coordinate 53,261,834 of NC_047056.1, forward strand.
AGCATATGCCTAGCTCAAGATATTACCAGAACAGGAAGTGACAGGTACTCTCAAACTGCAGCCTTTCTTAGCCACTTAGTCCTCTGCATACTTTTAAGACACCTTATTTCAAGGAACTAAACATTTTGAGCATCCATTCCTTACAATAAACACAACTCCCTCCACAGCAACACCCTTTATTAATTAATCAGGCATTTGACATTCTCACTTCTGCGCAGCACCTGGAAACACAGTTCCATCGTACACTCCCAGAAAACTGCTCAGATGAGGAGCAAGATATTTGTATATTATCAGGCTCAAAAAATACTGCACAGAACCGAATTAGAATTGGGGGAAGGGAAAGAAGAAGAAATAGGATCCTTTTATCCTTATGATAGCCCTAATATAAATACCTTGTTGTATCCCTTATAAACTAAGCTCTCCCAGTACGCAATCAACATTCCTTTTACCCAAAGCAGAGCATCAGAAAGCAGTCTCACTGTATCCTCAAAACAGCCTTCTGGGATATCTTCACATGTGTACCCTTTACAGATAAGGTCATTCCTCAAGAAAGGTCCTCATTAGGGCAGCTACAAATCACACAGAATCACATAGAATCACAGAATGAACTAGGTTGGAAAAGACCTTTGAGATCATCAAGTTCAGCCTATGACCTAACACCTCCTCATCAACTAAACCATGGCACTGAGTGCCATGTCCAGTCTTTTTTTAAACACATCCAGGGATGGGGACTCTACCACCTCCCTGGGCAGATGATTCCAATGCCCAATCACTCTTTCAGTGAAGAATTTTTTTTCTGATGTTTAACCTAAACTTCCCCTGGCACAGCTTAAGGTTAAATATCTTCATTTTTAGCATTTTGTAATCAAATAATCATGATTTTTGAGCCTCCTTCCTACCTTTCTTTTTTCCACTGACATAATTCTCTGTTGTGTCTCTACCTGAAGAATTGACCTTGGTATTCCTTTTGGTGGAATTGGTTTTCCTGCGAAACTCAACCCCCTCTAAGCTCTTTCAGGTTCGAGGCTTTAAAGGTGCCTCTTCCTGGGGTGGAAAAACTCTCTCTCTTTTTGCCACCTTACTCAGAAGACTGGACTTCTTCTTTAACAGGCTGGAATACTCACTCTTTCCCAACTTCTCCAATACCTCTTGCAGGTCCTTACATTTGGCCTTGTCTCCAGGACACTACCCAACACACTAACAGGACATCATCATTCTGCTGATAATCAGCCTTCTGCTGTTGGCCATTATCCTCTGGAAACTACATCTGTGGAACTGACTGCTGCCTTCTGCTGACTGTCAGTGCATGCCAGATCCCCCACACATTTGCTCAGCTTCACAAAAGCCAGTGCCATTCTCCACTCGGACAACATTTTGAGACTGGCTGCACTCCAGCTTCACCCGTCGCTCCTGCACGTGGGCAGGTGAGTGTACACACCTCTCCTAGGCAGTGTGCATCTGCTGCTGCAGGTTTCTTCACAGTTCTGCCTTGTCTTTCCCTGATGAAACAATTACTTGCCATATTCTTACTTTATAAGCAGATGAGCCAACTCAGTAACTGGGGCACTGCTACCTTGTGATACAATTTCCTCCAGAACTCTGATCTTTCAGTGTCCCCATTTTGCATTTTTTATCACTTTGTTTGAAGCAGGGCTGTAGATTTCTATAGCTAACAACAGACTTCCGTTCTGTAGCTTCTTCTAAAACTTTTCAAACAGCACGATTTGTGCATCTAAACAGTTCCTTCTCTTCAGCTCAATGACAATTTTCCTTCCCAAATTCTGTTTTTCTTGTGAAGTTACTCTCATATCCAACAGCTTTGACTTCCTTCTGCATTTTAATAACCTCTGCCTGTAATTCTGCATGAGAATTTTGACTATGCTCTCCAACTCTTTGACTAGTTGGAAAACCATCTGGATTTCTCCTCAGAAAAAAAATTTCCTCCTCCACTAGCGCATCAGTTTGTTCTCGTTTGAGCCAAACTTGAATGGATTCTCTCCACACTTTCGTATATTTAGCACTTCCTGCCTGCCTTCAAGAGCTGAGTTTTTTATGCTGCTTCGCCAATTTTTGTGCAAAGGATTTCACTTAGATTTACAAATAGATTTCACAAAGTTGCAGAGTGATTGGGGTTGAATCTCTGGAAGTTTTGAGCTCCCTGCTCAAGCAGGGACATGGATTTGCTTGCCCGGGACTGTGTTCAGATGGCTTTTGATTATTTCCAAATAGAGACACCAAAACCTCTCTGGGCTGTCTAAGCCACCTGTCCTCATAGTAAAATAACATTTTCTGATGTTCATGAGGAACCTCTGGCGGTTTAGTTTGTGCCCTTAACCTGTTACTGGGAGCTACTAAAAAGAGCCTGGCTCCATCTTCTTTGCGCCCTCCCTGCAGGTATTTATAGACATTAATAAGATCCTACTGAGCCTTCTCTTTAGGCTGAATAGCCCCAGCTCTCTCAGCCTTTCCGCACAGGTGAGGTGCTCCAGTCCCTCAGTCATCTTGTGGCCCTTCGTTGACCTTTCGTACTGGGGGACCCCCACCCCAGAACACGACCCTCCAGGTGTGGCCTCACCAGTGCTGTGCAGAGGGCAAGGACCACCTCCCTCAAACTGCTGACAATACTTCTGATGTCACCAAGGACACCATTTGCCATCTTTGCGGTAAGGGTTACGCTGCTTGTTAATGTTAAACATTCTCATTTGGGTAAACAAAGCTGTGTCTTCTGCACCAGTAAAATCATCTACATACATTTCTTTTCCTTAAAATGAAAAAAAAAAAAAAATAAAAAGATGAATGCATTAGGATACTATTTCCCAGTATACTAGTTTGCCAAGTAGTTCTAGAACTGGAACATCACAATTCTGATGAAAACCTTAAGCCAGCACTTCTTTTTGAAAATTCACAAGAATTTCCCCAGTTTAATTTCATTTTCATTATTTCCCATAACACTTGTATTATACAAGTGGATTACTTCCCTTTAAGGAAGTTCCAAACGCAAAGAGGATACTGAGAGCTCCCTCAGAATGTTCACAAAGGATTGCTATTAAAACAGAAATGCTGGTTGCCCAAGGATAAGTGCCTAAAAAATTTCTTTTGTCTGTCCTACTACATTCTAGCTGTACTTAACAAGCAGTTACTTGGTACTGTACATTCAATTATATTGTGAAATGTTTATAGTTTGTAATGCGTATCTTATCTGTTCACACTATCTGTAATTTGATTAATTCCTCTGGGAACTGTTTAAACCAAGGCAGTGTCCTTAACGATTATTATGGTTCAGAAATGATATCATAAAACCTAATTTCTCCACTATTCAGATGCTCAATATGTATGTATGCTATACAAGGCCTTCAGAATTTCATATTAAATTCTTTATTGAACACTTTACTCAGAAAGTGCTCATATTCCAAGCTTAGGTATCAACTGTCTAATAGGTGAGTAATCTCATCTATTCAGTACATCAATAGGTCCTCATCATTAAACTTTTGTTAAAGAAAATGCATTTATTTTCCTTGAACACAAAAATTATAATGCTGAGCAACTGCTTCTACACAGAACAGCAAAGTATCTTCACCCTAATTCAAAAAGCAAGAAATGCCTCTCAGGCGTATCATTATCTTAAAATACACATGTTGTTATCTTTCAGCAATTTTTTGAGTAAAAGCTATGGGTTAATTTCTGACATAGGTGAGCTTGATTCCACTTCAAACTTTTTTTGAGTAGAATTATCTAACAACAAAACTTTAGCTACATGTTATGGCATGGTAAAACTAAAAACTGCATGGATGACCCACTTACAAATATAATTAATTTTGTTTAAAAGCTGACAGTACTGTTTTCACATCATATATTCCTTTTTTGCCCAGCTTTTGGGGTAACTATCTAGATGCTTATTACCACAAACCAGAAAAACTCCTTAATTTAAAATTTTCCCAAGCTGATGACCTAACCTTTGCAGGAAACAAACTGCTGCATGACCTACAAGAGCAATTTCCAAGTAGCACATCAATACAGCATTACCAACTCTCATTACTCAGAAACAACTGTGGCAATATTGGATGGTTTCCTTCAAAGCCATGACTGCATAAGAATAAACATTGAACAGAGAGGCTGGGATTCTGAGGCAATTGAGAAAAATGGACAGACAGAAAAGGCCTTTCACAAAAATATTTGTAGAACTAGGAGCTGGGTGTGGCTGGGAAAAAACAGTATGACAAAGAAGAAGAAGACACAGTGAAAGTGGTCACAGTTCTTGGAGTGAAAAACTATACAGAAGGTGTGCTGGTACACAAGTTTAGGCCATACCTTGGCATTTGCAAATTGATACAGGGCATAGAAATGGGAAACAGCAAGACTGCTATTTGCCATTTAAGGGAAAAAGATTAATCCTTTCCAACTTACTGCTCCATTTCTTTTCTTTAACAATTCTCCTAAGAGAAGGTTATGAAAGACACTTTTGCATGCCATGGAGCACATTTAAACTTCATCAAGGTTTAAAAGATTGTTAAAAGACTATTAAAAAGGTTTAAAATGTATTTTGGCTCTTTTAATACCGGCTTTAAGAAATAAAAGCATGCAAGCACCCAGACCAAGTGCAGAGCTGACAGTTAAGAAGGTGTAATAAGGAGCCTACATGAAAGCCCAGTGTGTTTGTGCTTTCTGAAAACAGGCAGTCAGAAAAGCCTGGCTATACCAGTCACAATACAAATCGAACAGAGTCAGCACAGTCAGGCACAGGACCTACTGTCATCCTACAAGTCACTTCCCACTAGTTCTGCCTCTCTCTGCAGCATTATTTTTCTGTAGCCATAACAGTTTAAGGACAGAGGAAGGGCGTGGTTTGTAGACAGATTCAGCATTGTATCAGGTAAGAGGGTTGTAAAAACTATGCAAGCTTTCAGAAATACAAGTCTTTCTTCAGAACCTTGTATGCCCAAAAGCTTGTCTGTCTTTTCCAATTACACTAGCTTGCTGTAACAAAGAGACAGGATTTCTGCCAACAAACGTCCTGTCTTCTTTGTGCAGTGACAGAAAAACAGAAAAGAGATCTGCAGTACCACTGCAGTTTACAACAGTGTATGTTTTGTACCACTGAGGCTTCTAAAGCCAAAAGGCATCATCATGGCATCATTCTACCTCAAGATTTTTAAATTATTCATCAGTAACAACTGTTCCAGCGGTGTCTGAAGGCAACATTTGATACAAGGGATCCATACTGTCAAGACTCACATGCTGATTAGACTTTTCTGTCCAAGAAACATAATAAAAGTCCCACTTAACATTCAAATGCCAGTTACATTAAAACAAAGTTTAAACAAACAAAAGAAGTTTTCCTGTATTGTTTTTCTGTATTCTTACCAGTGACACTACAAACCAAGAAACACTACTGAAAGGGCTTATTTGTTTGGGTTTTTAAAATTTATTTCATAAACAAGCAATAGACTTCTGGAAAAAATCTGCTCTGCAAGATACATACAACCTCAAAAAGATGGGACAGAATAAAAAAAATCTTTCTTTCTTTTTAGAACAGGAAAAACCATTTTTAAACTCCTTCCGCTCTAAACCAAAACAAAACCAAGAACTGTGCAGACTTCCATAACTAATGCAGTATAAAAACCAACATGTATTAAATATTTTTAAAGGACAGTGCTCCTTTGAAAAGCTGTAACTAATTAATTTGACAGTCCAGCTGAGATACATTTACATCCCTATCTACTTCTAAAACCTCTGCTAAATTAACAGGGTGTTTTTTTTGCAGCTGTAGACATGTGCTTGGAACACTCAAATAATGACAAATGCAAATAAATAACTTCCTTTATGTTTATAGTAAAAAATGTTATATATGCTCAATAATGTATTCAGCATGTTACTTAATTCACTGCATCTAATTTGCATATTCTTGCAATACTTTTTAATGCTTCAGTCCAGCAATTAGCATACTGAATCTTATTAAATATATCAAAGACATCTTTTTAGTTAGCACAGTCAAAAGCAAATGTACACCTGCAAAGCAGTTTTTTAAACACCAGTAATTGAAGAAACATTAAGTGCCATAAAAATTGGTACCATCTTAATACACTAGAGACAACAGAAACTATTAGAAGAAACACCTACAATGGCACCATCCAACCAATCTGATTTGCAGACATCATACAAATATTTGACTGGAAGGAAAATCCCTATAAGGCTAATTGAAGCCTCATAAATTAAGTCTGGGCTTTTTGTCTAATTATCTCTCACAGAGCCCCCTGAAAATCTCTCCCCAGAAAACTCAAGATGGATCAGATGCTGAAAGCTGGTATCTCTATGACACTATAAAAAAATACTCAGCCTGGCATGCTTCAGAGCCTACTGGTCACTCTTGATAAAATCCTGACCCTGCTGAAGTAACCAGATTTTTTTATCATTTATCCAGAATTTATCACAGAAATAATAAGAGTCATAAGAGGAATATGTTAAATTCCTTTAAAACAGCTTCCCAGTGCAGCCAAGGAAAGTCAAGCTAGGTCAAAGATTTCTAAATTTCACTCTTTAATTACTGCACAGCATTGTGCTTATCCATGCAGGGGAGGGGAAGGTATTTTAGACCAGCACACCTCTTCTCCTTGGCTGCTAAAACACACTTTGTGGTACAATGGCACATCATCCTGGCCTCTAACCTTTCTACCAGACAAAAACCCTGTCAGCCTCTCTCAGTTTGTTACCCCAGAACAAATGAAATGCTCCAAAAGCCAGACTGAACCATGTGTCTGCAGTCATTCACATCTGCTCCCTCCACCACCTACCCTCACACAGAGACACCTCCCATCCCATGGTCAGAGATGAAACATGTTCCTCCTACAACATGTGCAGTGGAATAGCTGCACAAGTGCTGCACAACTCACATCTCCCCTTCCTTCTGCATCAAACTTGCTTCTGCTTTTGATATGTGCCCATTTAAGTTTTCATTTTTTTCAAAGTGCTGAACATTATCTACATAAGGTTCAGGACTGTAAGCACAATGCCAAAGTTAAAAAAAAAAAGGTGTATCACAAAATGCAGTATTTTCAGCCCTTGCCACAGAATAAATGGGATTATGCTTATTTTAATTCCTGTGACTCTCCTTAGTAACTACAAAAAAAAAAGAAATGAAGTCATTGCAAACTCTAACAACCAAACCAAGCAATTGTAGAAATACAAGTGTGGCTCACACTACAATGCTTGTAATTCTCAATTACTGTTCAGCATGACGAGTCATTCAAATCCACCACCATAATATGCACGGCAGTAATTCAGTACTGGGGATTCCTCATTCTTGTTTGTTCTGATATGCTACAGGCATGTTATTAGAGTCGAGAAACTATACCAAAAGATTCCAGTGAATCTCTTCAGCAGTCATAAAAACATTGCAAAAATACATCATAAGCATTCACCTTCTTGACTCGCTTAAAAATAGTCTCACATTCTTGCCAAAAGCACAGTGCTGCCACATTACCTCTTCTTCTAGATTTTCACTCTAAAACTGAAATACAATGTACTTCTCTGCCCACAGCATATTGTTAATTACACCCCAAATGGAAAGCATTTAGCTTCTGTATTGTGACTCTTCCATTCTGTTCATTTCAGCATTTTATACTTTATAATCAAACAAATACTAATGTTGAATTAGCATTGTAGGACTGAAAAGCAATAAACTTCACTTGGCAGCCTAGCTTTATGCCAGAGAAAAATATAGGTATAAATCACCACGGATAAATAAACTATAAAATAGGTATAAATCACCATATCTGGGAACAAAACAATACAATATGCTTCTAGAACTGGTCAGTGAATCAAACAGGCTCTTGAGAGTTTTAAGTCAATCACAATCTAGGGGCCCATTCTGTACAACAAACATGGCTTTAATCAGACACACATACCAGGATGTGCTTGCAAAATCAGCATTTTCCATTATGAATGGTGGTACACAGTAGAGACAACGTTGTTGCTGGCCTGCTTTTTAACAGAAGAATGGGAAAACAAAACATTTACTTCTTATGCAAATACGAGCAATAAGCAGTGCTGTTCAACGTTTTCTTTCAAGAATCTTTTGGCAGACAGATTCAGAAGAAAAGGTGTTTTCTAAAGAAAAAAAATCTCCCTGTCCATTCAACTATATATCTTTAACATTCCTATCCAAATCAGTGGGATTCTCCTATAAAAGGATTAAATTCAGTAAGCCTGCTGAAGAGCATAACACACCATCTTGTAAGAAAGAACTTTTATTTACAATGACAGTCAAAAAAACACGACAGCAGGAAAATCTGATAGCAGCCACAGACTCATCACAGAAAGCTAGTTCCACTAAAGCCACTTCTCTCTTCCTTCAGTAGTATCCCACCATATCAGTTCTGTTTTACAGAGACGTAAATTGGCAGTCTCTACTCTGGTCATTCACACAGTTCCTGCCATCAGGAAGATTACGTAAAGGAACACAACTCTTTATTAATGACAAGTTTGACCCAAACAACAACAACAAAAAGATTCAAACAGAACATTTTCATTTTGTTTGAGTCTCTCTGTCATGCCAATCACTGCTAGCTGAAAGGCTGCGCAAACAGCACAGCTAAATCCGCACAGCAATGATGCAGTGACCCAGAAAGAGAATCTAATGGCCAACTGAGTAAATAAAGCAAAACTAGCCAAACCCAAAGGGCAGCATGCACATGAGCATCTTCTCCACTTAATTGGGCACATACTGAAACCTAGCCTTGTATTTCCAATAAGACAGCACACTCCTGCAAACTGTAATAAGACTTCACATTCCTGCAAACAGCACTTCCTATATTGTTCCCAAAACATATATTACACAAAAGAAGAAAAACAAGTGCCCAGGGTCACAGAAAAGTTAGATAACAAAATATGGAGAAATGAAAAGTGATTATTGTGTCACACACTTAAAAAATAAAATGCAATTTGTAACTGAAAATTAAATGGACAACTAGCTGTCATTCAAACCAAAATGCTGGACTCAAACATCATTCTTCCCTTTGGGAAAACGTGGCTGTAATTTTTTTTGAATGAACCTGATACAAATATATACATGAATCTGTCTCTCATCTATACATATAGAAGTCTGTATGATTTACCATACACCCACACACCTCCATACATACAAAGCATGTGGAAGCAATTGTTTCAGACTAAGTATTTATTGGCTGCTCCCTTTTTCCCATAAAAAGAGGACTGTTATTAATGCTGCACAAGAACCAAAACTACCCCCTCCTGAATCTTTGGTGCAGCTTGTGTTGAAAGGGCAACATATATTCGAGTTCACCCACTAAGTAGCACAAGAGACAAGAAAAAACACATTGTATCGTTGGTGTTCATTTCAGTACATAAAATGTCAATCCACCCACCAACCTAACAGCAAATCTTTGATTTGGACAGATCCTTCTCAAAGAGCACATCCAAATACATCCTAACTAAAAAGCAGAAACAAACTAAGCCCTCACTGTTGTCCAAGACACTTGGTATGCTTTGGGCATCACCTGCACTTTCCATGAAGCATTATACACAGAAAGAGACGGGTGCCAGGAAGATGATAAAGCGCAGCTGAAATATCAGTTTATACCCAACAGCCTTTCGGAAAATACAAGTGGAAAAGTTTTTGTATTGTACTCAGGACAATGCCTTGCACACTGAAGTTAGAGCACTTTACTGCAAGGCATCTCAGCACTTCTCTGAGAAGTCACACCTGGCTTTTTTTCTAACAAAATCAAAAGTTTTTCCAGACACAACAGCTATCTCTTGTCACAGGCTGTTCCAGTTTGCAGCTTCTGAAAATCTGGCAGACTTCAACCAAGCTTTTCTCCCATTCCCCTGCCTTTGCATTAGTTTTCCAGGCCAGACTTCAGTACTGTGCAAAAGCAGTCAACTATCACAACGTTTAGCTCCCATTAACATGTGTTTATTGCATATGCCTGGAAACTGGCAGGTGCTGGGGAATGAAGGAGAAAGTGGGCCAAACCAAAACCAGACACATTTCCAGAGAAGTTCCCACCATCAGTCTTATATGCTTGAATTTACCAGAAAAACTTGAGCCTCCTTCATACCACTCTGTCAAATTTCAAGCAGAAGTACTTTAAGAAGAAAAAAAAAAAGCTATCATTTTCTTTAAAGTGTAACACACATTTTGCTTACCTCACTGTTGTGGCCCCTCAAATTGAAGTTGATTCTCTGAGGGGTGTTCCGGTCCCTCCTGCAATGGCTGGAAGTAAAAGTGACGCCTACAACTCCTCTGCCATTGCCTGTTGCCAACCAGCCTTCCTCATAGTACCGCCTCCTGCACACTGGTTTCTCCTTCTCACTCTTGGGGACTCTCCCTTTCCAGGAGAGGCAGAGGATGTTGGAATCGCTGCAAAGAACAGGCCCATGTTCCACTGCTGCATACATGCTTTTTAAATATTTTATTTTTTGACATAAGAAAGTAATATGTCTAGTGCACAAAATTTAAATCAATTTTTTTTTTTTATTGGTAAGACTGACCTGGGATAGATCATTGAAAGGGAGGAGGATGGGGTCAGTGTTTATAAATATCCACCAAATGCATAGTGAAAAATTCCTCTATAAAAGATGATGGCAGTTGGCTAAGAAAAAGTAACACTTAAAAAAAAAATTCAGGTTCATTTTTGTTTGAGTCTGTAGAGTGGGGGTGCACTTATCCTTTGGAGAAACAGCTACTTCATAAGAGGCGCTCGAGAAATGGTTAAGTCATCTTTTTGCTCAACTTGATATAATCTTTATACAGCCTGAGATTCCAGTTTAGTGTAATGCAATTCCAGAGACAAAGAGTTGCAAATGTGTAGGTTTCAAGTAACTTAAGGCTTTTAAAATTTCCTCCAGTCAGATTTTCTTCAAAAGTTCAGTTGCAGAAATTTAAACACACGCACATACATATATATGTATATATATGACATTCCTCTTTTCCAAGCTGCCCTCTGGCATATCTTTTCCATCTGATGTATTTCTGCTGCTAAAGCTGAAAGAGATTGCATAAAGGGAAAAAAAGGCACACAAACCGTGTGAAACAACAGACCCGAACTTGTGCAGGCACTGGTGTGCCAGGCCAGTTGGGAAATCCCTCTTGGTACTGAACTGCTCGTTGGACTCAAAAGTTTTTGCAATCCAAAGCCAATCCAATTTTCATTGCAGCACTTTTTTTCCACCAGAGACCCAACACAGCCTGAACTGTTTATCACGCTATCTTGCCTGCTTTCCCACTTTTTGCTGCCACACACGAATGAAAAAGAACCCCCTCTTCATTTATAGCAGAATCAAAAATGCTCTAAAGCTTTTAGCTTTCAAAGTAGGTAAGTTTGCCTCAGGTGAACCATGAAGTTCTCTCTCCTGTGAAACAGGCTAAAATGTCAAGCTGTTTTTCCTTTACTTTTCCCTTTTTTTCTGCTACAAGGAATCACAGACTTTTCATTCTACCATAAAAAACAAATGCCAGAATTAAAGCACATCAAGTAAGCACTCTTTCAAAATCTTCTAAAATTCAAGGAAGGAAGAAATATAATCATCTAAAAAAGAAAGAGAAGCAGCATTAAAAATCTGACTTCCTGGGTTCACTATTTCTCTAGGTATTTTCCTTGCTTGTTTGATCGGATCTTTCCTTCTTGATGCTTGTCTACAGCACAGATTCATAGTTCCAGACACAACATTTGCAGCTCTACAAGAAGGAAACATATGAAGTATTCCAATCGTTTTATTTGAATAACATTTATAAGCTCAATTAGCTAGTACTTATACCACACTAAGTGAAAAGAGGAAAAAGGAGAGGGAGAAAGAATATGCAAGTTTGATGACCTGGTTAACTCAAGAAGGATGGCGAGGTTTGCTCAGTTCAATGCCCAGACTTGTCCCATAGTTCCTCAACTTATTTACTTCCAGTCATCATTACTCAGCAGAAGGTCACAATTTATTAGTCCATTCACAATCTACTGAGCCCAAAGCAAAATGTGCTGAAGACCATACATTATTCCTCTGCTAGAACTAAATCAGTCTCCTCTGCCCTCTTGATTCTTCTGTTTCCCTCACAGCTATTGATTTAGATTGTGGAGGTTTTTATTAGGCTTTTTCTGCGCAGAGGGTGTTTTTTCTTTCTCTTCTTGCAAACTTTTTTCACCCGAGAAGACCATGTGGAAAGTTGAACATTACTGGCAGGTGTCTTTCCATGGATTACTGATTCCTGTGCTGCAAAGGTGCTGCATCTGGTTCTCAAATTAATTTTCATCAATTGCAAAGCTCTCAGGAATACGCCAGAGCAAGTCTACGTGATGACAAAAATGTGGGTTTTCATGTATATGCAGTGCACACACCAATCTGGTACTCAGAACTGCATCTGCCTTTTCAGTTTAGGTGTGGTAATCTTGTAAGATGCCCGCTACTCAAAACTTGAAATTCCTGGATTCTTCCAACTCTGCAAGGCAAAGCACACACACACAGACACACACACAAAGAAAAAAGTGAATAAGTCACAGATACTAGTATTACTGTTACAGTCATCAAAGCATTATGATTAAGGATTTTATACTGTACTCCTATAAAGTATCTATATTATATATAAAAACATTATTCAGACATACACATTTGATATATTGGTATTTGATATACACACACAAAAACGAACTACAAATTTTTCTTTTTCACTTTCAAAATTCCCTAAACATTGCACAATGGACACGTATAGCTAATGAACTGATGAAATGTATCTGGGAAGGATACATTAGAGGCGGGGTGGGGGGGGGGGGAAAAGCTTCCTTCTGGTCACAGTTTCTGGGGCAAACTCTTAAAGATTTCACAACTTCAGAGTGAGGATAGGGAAGAGAGATGTTAGTGACAGAGCAGGCACAGAGTTAGACCCTGAGGCACACAAACAGAATCACAGAATGGCCAACCTGGAAGGGACTTCTGGACATTATCTGGTCCAACCACTGTGTATCCAGGTGGCTTCTGAGTATCTCCAGGGTTGAAAACCCTATGAACTTTCTGGGCAACCTGTGCTCAGTCACCCTCACAGCAAAGTGTTTCCTGATGTTCAGAGGCAACCATCTGTGTTTCAGTTCGTGCTCATTGCCTCTGGTTTGGTCACTGGACAGCCCCGTTAAAAGCCTGTCTCTCTCATTTAATTCCCTCTCATCAGCTGTACACAATGAAAAGATCTCCTTAAGCTTTTTCTTCTCCAGGCTCAAGGGTCTCAGCTCTCAGACTTTCCTCATAGAAAAGATGCTCCAAACCATCAAACCATGAAAGTACAGTGCTGAACTTATCAGTCTCAAAGAGACTGGGAAGAATCCTCCAGGGCTGAAACTACTGCTTTAAAGAGATCTAAGGTACTTCAAAATTAAAGCTTAAAAGTCTGAATCAATACAGACGAATTTAAAAACTATTCAAATCCTGCTTAAATCTCCATTTGAAAAAGGGCAGAAAAATTCCCCGAAGTCAGTTTTATACAGAAGAGTGTAAATAAAGCACAAGAGACGAAGCTATTCAGGATATTCCAGAAGTTGTATCTGAAGTGCACACATATGCACAGTTATTGCATCTACACAGCTACTGCTAAAGAGAGCTCATTCACATTCAGAGCTGCACTCATCAGAGCTGTAAAAGGGTCGTGTTTTTATTACACAAAGCACTATACTAACCTCATGTTTCCTGTAATTAAGCACTTACTTCATTCTAGCACAGATGTATCAATAAGATTTTTTTTAAAGAATAGATAAGAAAACAAATTTATAGATATAAAGGCAAAGTTGTAACATAGTTTACGACACTGCACAGTTGGCTGACTTATCAGAAACACTGTCCATGAGATTTGGTGAGTCACTGCCAGACCTCTTCAGCACTACAACTCACTGAAGTTTTAAAAATAATGGCTGCTATTAATTTCTTTTTCATCATGGTAAGACGATGATATGAGAAATGTCACCTTTCCAAATTTCTGGTGCTTCTCAATTACAGTCCAAATAAATTCATATACAGGAAAACACAGAAAAACTGTCGGAGTACAATGGTTTGTAGACTTCTGCATTTATCCCATAAGTAAACTTGATCCTCTGAAGGATCAGTGCCACTGTTTCCATACCCACTGGAACCTTCCTAACAGACATCTGCATTCAAGAGTTGACATTTTATATTAAGCAGCATGAGTATTATGATGCAAGCCTTTACTAATCCTACAGAGAAACAAAAAAAAAAAAATGTTTACTGAGAAAACAAAGTCTCTGAAATATCAGTTAGAGCAGAACGAGGTAAGCACTAAACAGAATTGTTCAAACTGTACAAGAACCACGAGATTACAAGTGGATTTTTAAATACAGGTAACTATAGATGCAGTGGATATGCATAAAATCTGTATGCAATTTCTGTCCTTACTGCATATAAGATTAACAAGTTTGAGAAAAGGACTCATCTGCATCTTGGTCAATAACCTTCTCTCACCTTAGTATCATTTACCATCACTTTCAAGATTAGACAGACCAAAGGCTTCTCCTCTTAAAAATATCCTAACTGCATTAGAAATGCTGGGCAGGGAGAGATGAAAATCTAAAATAGCTACAAAAGTAATAAAATCAGCCATTATTCAAATACATTATTGAAATACTTTCTCAATACAATACAACCTATGAGAATATTTTACCTTTAAATCACTGAGGATTGACATTAACACTTTATGTTATATTCAGAGACAAGAAAAAGAAGACTTTTAAGAGTGCAGTATCAAACACTCAAAATACAGGCTGAATCAAGATTACATATATTATATATTCACTCTTTGCACTCCCTTCTTCTTCATTTCCATCCACTCTGTATTTCCTAAGAAATAACCTAATTAAAAGATTCAAGTGCTAGTCTTCCCTCTAGAAAATCAGTAATTTAGACAATCCCCTTCTGCCATCATTACAGCAGTCTCACAATTCTGCTCCTTTTCCTATGTTGAAACCAAGCTTTTTGTCTTATCTTTCCCCTGGCTTTTCCCCAAGCTACACATGGCTTCCACCTCTATTTTGAAGTGTCTGCAATAGCAGAGGACAAAAAGCATGATAGAAGAGCGGGGTGTTACCTGCACAATCTCACCACTAGTCCAAAGTCAGTTTGGGCTCACCACATAAAGAGAACTTGGCCTTCCAGATGGAACTCATTCAAACAAAATTTTTAACTGAAGATTTTTTATAATCAAATTTTATGCACCTTTCCTTTCACAGCAGTGCAAGGACTAATCACAGAAGTACACCACAATTTGATTTTGCTGGTAAATTATTTCTAACACTACTAGGAAAATAAACATCAACAAATTGCCTACTTTCACTCTCACTTAAAAGTAGCTGAAAACAGCTTTTCTCTGGATTTTCCCTTTAACAAAGGGAGATGCTGCTTGAACTCATCCTCTAATACTGTTTTGAGTCTAAGCCCAGGGATGTAAAACATTTAAGTACAGACACCCAATGAGACAAAAACATATTAGGCTGTGACACAGGAAAGCAGGATCCACGAGTATTTTATTTCATTTTGTTTTGAAAGCATAGCTCTTCTCAAATGCAAAACCCAGCAGCCAGTTATGTTTCTGCATGACAGAAAATTTAGGTACTAATTTTTAAAAATGTGCTTATAAACAGTAGCTCTCCTATTACAGTGTCAATATTTAACTCATCATTTTTATCTTCTAACTGTTTCCATTAACTTATATAAAGTGTGTTAAGCCACAGTCGGACAACCAGAAAAATATTTGTTTGTTCTCATGCATCTTTCATTGAGGTGTCTCTTTTGTTGACAGAAAGAAGTCATGCACAGCCAAATGTACCAATACTGCAGCAAGCTCTTCAGTATTTTATGTTTATTCAAACCCCTACTCTTCAAGGCTCCAGAGCAGAGAATCTGAAGGTGAGGATAAAAGGGGACTGGGAAGGGAAGGAAAGCAAAGAACAAAAATTGAGTGATACACACTATTTCTAAATTACTATCTCCAAAAAACCAAAACAAATAAGGACTCACTGCCTGCTTTTGGAAGATTCTGACTGCCCAAACATCTTAAGGAAAGAACTGTAAGATAAAGAGTCTTTGAAAAGACTTCAGGATTTTTCAGTCTAACCAGACTTCTTTCCTGTCAAACCTGTATAAGGTCAAAGGAAACTGCAGTTTTTCCCTCCCTTCACAGTCTAAGAAGGAAAAAATGTATGTCAGTGTCCACAAAGAGAGCAAGGTATTTTAAAAGTGCCAGCCACAACTGGTTTGGCACAAGCTGACTGCAGATGATCCCACCAGCTATCAAATGGGGACTGTGGGAGCAACCTCCAAGGTTACTGCTGAACACTACACCGCACAACTGGCACATCCTGTAATAGAGTTACTGTCCTACAGGCTAAATACTATAGAGATAGAAGCTGGTAAGATGATACAGTTTATTGTTTATTTAGTCCACCTTATAAATTAACAAAAATTATTAAATAATCCTATCAAAAAAAAATATTTAACAAAACTAACTACATTGCTAAAACACCTGAAGAAAATATTAGCTGGCTTGGAGATAAAATACTTTTTTCCATTAAAAGTGGGCCAATTCCATGGGGAAAAATGTAATTTTGACCTGAATAGGTATTGGTTTTCCTCTGCTTTCACTCATATCTTCTATCTATCTTCATTCACCTCCCATTGTGGAACAAGTCACTGAGGTTAACACCCTCCTTGCATATTACAGAGCAATATAAAACTAATTCGAGGATGTGATTCTAAATAAATACCAGTAAGTGGTTGTAAAAATGCTCTCTACCCCAAGAAAAATGAAGGAAGAGAGAAGATGAAAAGGAAGTTAGAAGATGCTTGATTTTTGTTGTGGTTGTTCTTAAAGGGCTTTCTCTCCACAGTATTTGTCCTTGTGTAACTCTAGAAGCTCTTCCCCTACTTGGAGATAGCCTGAGCAAGACAGTCATTCAGAGATGCAGAATAATCTGCAACTCCAGCATAGCTGCCCAAAACCAGACATGTAGCAAAGGTGTAATGCCAGGCACTGAGATGTGACACTGGTAACTGCCAGAACATTAGTACAGACACTGTAATGTTAGTTATATGTACCTACACATCATCAAGCAAATAAAACCGACTGAAAATTTATTTCTTGGCATATTGAGGGAAGCGAAGCTTGTATTTGAGGCTGTTCAGCAGACATTCATTGTGAATATTGACAAAATTTATTTCAGTGCAGTACTCTGACAAACTTACCACCACCTCCCCAAATTACACTCTCAGAGAAGTGACAATAAAAAATAGTAGTAGCTGAATGACCCTCCTGGGTTCCTGTAATAGTGGAGAAGGCAATATATCTATGTTGCATACATTTTTTAAAGTGCAAGATCTTTTTCATTATAGCTCTTATATGAAAAATAAGAAAAATATTTGTATTATTTCTAGAACTATTATATATATTACACTTTTAATTCTTCATGCTACACCAACAGATTAAATGGGAGCTAAATTTAAAAACTGTTAGAAAGAATACTCAAGGAACAAATTTTAAAGTGCCTTCAGGAAAATATTTTTCAAGAAAAACACCTACGGTTTTTAAGCAAACTGTTAGAAGCTGCTAATTGTGAGTTGCCAAATTTATACATGTTCTCCAAAAGGTGGAGGCCTGCAGACGTAAAGTACAGCAGGTTGTTAAAAATCCCACCTATGCCGGAAGTGAGGTAAAAAGTCATGTTGTTCACAGGGAAGTCAAAAAAGATAAAAGCACTGCAGAACCAACTCAGTCTCAAATCTAAGGGTATTTGAGATAACTGATCCTACCAAAACATGCAAGAGAGAATATCCAAATTCTTTTTGTTGTTGTTTGGTTTTGAAACATTTTCTTTAACAACTATGTACTTTTGTTGTATAAACAATATATCCATCTGTGAAAGAACTGATGCAAGTCCCTTTAATCAGTTACTGGTCAAACACACTCATGGGAAATTTCTGAGTCAAACAATGCTAGATCTGTTATGCTTATATGGTAGAGAAGCAAACCAGAAAAATAATTGAAGGTTAGACTTCACGATACAAAGCATTCAGCTGTAAGACAAACAAGGTCTCTCTGCTCCCACCACTCTAATCACCTCTTTCTCAACCCCTAGCATGGCACACTATGCCACTCACTTAAGCCAGAATGACCATTCAAGGTGCTACAGTCCGAATATCCGAGAAATGATCCAATAAAAAACTTTAGAAATTAAGATTCATAACTGGACCAATAGATACCTTGCTTACTAGATTCAGCCACACTCTTACCTTCCCTTGTAACAAACCATCTCTCTCCTGCCTCTCCTAACACAAAGCACCAGCGCTCTTTCAATCATGTAGTTCAAGAAGCTGATCTTGCTGGAAACTTATGCTCCAAAAACAGCAACTGATTTTAAGAGAGTTTCCCTTACTGAACTCACCATGCACAAAGGGGTTGGGAAATAAATTTGTCAGTTTGAACTGTGTCCAAAAGTTTTTGCTCTTTTAAGTTGAATCAATCCCTGACACAGTCCCAGTGCCATCCCATATTCAGCTGCACTGGCAAACTGGAAAAGGTACAAAACAAGTGAAAAACAGAAGGGAGGAGTACTTGCAACTACTGTTGCCACCTGAAGGCTATTGATAACTAAGTTTGGGCACAGAATATTTCTGAACTCAGGGGGTCGTCCTTAGAAGAAAGGGAAGCAAAGTTTTTCCTCTAGAGGATGAATTTAAGGTGGCTTGGATGTCCTGGAGGCAAAGCTACACATCAGCCATGAAAATATGCCTATTGTCAAATAAACAGAAGTAAGCTGAAATACCTCAGACAGATGTTGAAAGACCTGTTTCAGAAAATAAAAATGCACAAATAACACATATTAGCCTTTTAAAAATTTAGAGATTCACGCCACTGGAAAACACATCCAAAAGCTTTAGATATTCAAAGAAATGTGAAGTGTGACCAAGAAATTCCTTACACTTTTAAGTGCCAATCTTCTTTCTCAAGAAAAGGCTGCAATCCTCACAGCACAGAGAACCCCTAGACAATGCATACTTCACCAGGCACTTCCTCAAAAAGTGCTAACAACTGAGTCTCACTAATAACATTCAAAGACATTCATGGGAAGGAGCGTCAGCTCTCACCATCTCTTTTCCAAACTGACTGTGCTGACCTTGCCTGTAATTACAGAGCAATTTCTTTCCCGTAGGAACATTCTGCAGCCTGCAAACATCCCTCGAGTCTGCAGCAGTTCCAGCTAGTTCCTAATTATCTCCAATATCTGCCCACAGGCTCTTTAATACTTTCTTATGAACATAAACTGAACTTTCAATATTCTCCTCAAAAATCCCAATACACCTCTGTATGTGACACATGCACTGCCACACTGGAAACAAACAGTAACATTAAAAAAAAAGAAAGGGGAGATGAAGGCAGAGAACAGCAGAAGCCATCAGGTTTTAAAATTCAGAAGAGCCTCATAAACAAGAATTATTTTTGTTGGACAGCAAGACATAATTAAGTCAGAAACCTGATAATTGATGAGAAGCAGTGCGAGCGCATTGTGTTGCAGCAGGAAAAGAGCTCCTGGTGATGCCTGCAAGCTGCACCACAGCTGGGAGATGGATTGTGGGTATGAGCTACCCACCCTCAGCCCTGTGCTCACCACAGGCTGCTTGGTTCAAGCTGTGAAGCAAGGCACTTCTCACAGAGACCTTCAACAGTTTGGAGATGTGTGCATGTGCATATATATATTTAAAAATACAAAAAGACAGGACTTGCATTTTTCAAACAACTTGGGTTTTTCAGTCTTTCACTTTGGGATGAAGAACTTAACTCTAGTCCTGGATGTCCCTTAAATGTGCCGTAAATGAAGATTCCAGTCTGTGTTTGAGGACCTGCACTCACTTCACAACCACTGCTTAGAGGTCCAGATGCAGAGCATGGATACTCTGCCCTTGCAATAAAGAGATGCAAGGCTTAAAAACAGCTTCATCTCCTCCCTCTACTTGTCCTCTTTTGCTTCAAGTTTCATGTTTTTTCCTCATGGTTCTGGAAGGTTGTGTCAAGACCTCTGGGTTAAAGGAGGCATATATTATAATGGAAACAGACTAACTCAAGTGGTTGCTTTAGAGGCAACCTTGATAATGAAGAATCACTGAACAAGCCTTTGTAGAAGTCAGGAGCTTTAAATAAATGGAGCAAAGCAAAGACTTCTGAAAGGAGTTGTTTCACTACCAAGACTCAGAGGGCATGAGATCAGCTGCATACAAATGTCCTGTTAGGTGAATGATATTTTTGATCTGCTCTGCATTAATGTGCCAAGTGTTGACTGGCCACCTGTCCAGACAGAAGCAAGGAGGTCAGCAAGACACGGGTGTCCACCAGGCACAGTCATGTTCTGGAGGGTGAGCTGAAGGCAGGAAGGCAGATCTGCACGTAGGTAAATTCAGAGAGCAGTCTTGTGTCCAAGTAGTTTTACTTTGTAGATGTCTTCACAATTCTCTCTTCATACTGGCCTAGCTAGACATATGAAATATCTAAGTAGATATATCAAAATACAAAATTTTAAAGTGGAGATAAGAAATAGCAGTATGCTGTAGTCACCAACAGCTCTATCATTCCTCATGCATGACTGGGACACTACAACCTATTAAGAAGTCCGTAATAGTTAAAAATTGCCAGTTACAGAGGTATTCAGTGGGAAGACGGCTACCAATGATTGTGTCTCCTATTTTCTTAAACATGAAAGATAATTGTGTTAAAATGATCACAGATGAAAATGAAAGAACAGAAAAAGATTTTCAAAAACTCTAGAAAAGTATATTCAAGGAACAACATGAGTAAGTAGGAATTCTGAAAATTTCATTCAATGACCTCTGTAGAATTACCAGATAGTGGTTGCTTCTAACTATAATCTCTACAAAATTATGAAAATGCTCTTCCATTGAACAAGTTTCACGTTTCATCAAGAAAGTCAACAAATGTTGTAAACTAGTGTGGGTTTTTTGAGGAAAAGTAACATTCTCATTACTTGGTAGCTAGTGTTATAATTAATTTTATTCTGTTGTTTTTATCCCCAGAAAGTTATATAAATACAGTAACTGTCAAACTACTGGACCCAATTATTTCTCTTCCTCAACAGAAAACTCTCAATGCATCTTTACCTAACTTGTGCTTAAAAGGCTTTTTTTTTTTTTGTAAAGCTCAGATTCAGAATCTACAAACCATGAGAATCAAAAGCAAAGATTCATCATCACAGTTGAATCTGTATCTTTCAGATAAACACACACAGAGATAAATGCATTCGCATACAACTAATGTTATGCATGACTAAACAAGAGAAAGAATTCCGGTGTGGGTTTTTTTCCTTTGGATTTTCTTCTTTCCCATTGCCAAGTTTCACCTTACTGCCTTTCCCAAGGAACACAAGGATCTTCAGAGGAAGACTGTAAACTTTTCAAAATAGCCAGAGGAAAGATTGATTTAGCTGAAGTATATCAGCTTCATACATTTTGTACTTCATTGTGGAAACTTGGATTTGGGAAAGTAATATGATTGCATTTAGTAGATGATGTGCTACTTAGCAGACAGTTTCTGCTGAATCTGACAAATATAGGTTGGAGTCCTGCAATCACACTTCACTCAAGCACGCTTTCCTTTTTCTAGACAAAAGTAATAAGACAAAAGCAATCTGAGGTCATTTCTTAACATAATTTTGATGTAAAATTTTATAGCTATCTTGCATAGTTACTTTTTCCTTCAATGCCTAAAACTACGATATATTGAGACAAGCCTGTTTCAGTACATTATTTAGTTAAATAAGGACTTCACAAAGTACCTCCAGACCTGTATGAAAGCCCAGTATTTACTATGTAAAGAGCTATTTTTGTGAAGGAGTGAAGAAGCAGAACAATCAGAGAAAAGAAACAGCATCCATGCTGACCATTCCCTCTGTAAAACTCAACATCTGAAGGTTCAACATCTGTACTGAAGGTTCCTCTTCTGTATTATAAAAGCCTGCTTGCAAACTGTTCAAGCAAAATTCTGCTGCTTTTTCTGGTAAGCAGCTTGGCAAGGTAACATCATAATCTTGCAGTGTCAGTCATCCCCTTGAGCTTACAAAGTCTATTAAAACAAATTACATGAAAACATCTTTTTCAGGATTTCAATTCAGTAGCTTAAGAGGATCAGTATATTCCAGTTTTTTCTTAGATTCAAGGAATGTAAGACAGTACTTCAGTGTCTGATGCTGCATTGACACCTTAATACATTACCATTAGCTGTGCATTATTCACAGACCACTTAATAACAGGTTACTATGAGGAAACTATATGCTTTCTTGTTACCTCTATTAGCTAGATTGCAATGAATTCAACAGTTCAGTATCTGCATGAAACTGACATTATATTTGATCTGTACCAGATGGATGCAAACAACAAACATTAGAGAAAAAGGTTAAAATACAGTATTTCATAAAGTATTTTCATACAAGGCTTCTGAAATTAGGTAACTTAAAAATGATATTATAAGAAAAGTCTACCCCAACAACTAAAATTATATATTGCTTTTCACTTACTCTTCTGCTGAATGAAAGCATGAAATTATGATGAACATACAGAAATTACAATATCAGAATACAAAAATTCTATTCCTAGCTATTAAAAGAATTAAATACCTAAATTAAATATGGGAAAATCTAGTTGCTCAATGACTCTAAAACCTCAAATAATACCTGAAAGATACTAATTTCATTGTATTGTCAACCTAACAACTCACTACTGGGCTGCTTGATTAAAATGATGCAAGATATATAAAAAAACAAAAAAAATCTTTTATATTTAATATATAACCCGCAGATTCTGTTTGCCTGAAATCAGTCTGTTTCTTTTCTAAAAAGACATAAAACAAGGCATTACATGTAAATATACTGCCTTGTTTATACCTGTACACCATCACAGCAGAGCAGCAGAGTTGTTTTACTGCTGCTGCTATTTCTCCTTACATCGATATTGTAATGTATTTCTCTTGTAAACGGGGCTGTGTAATACTTGTGTCACTGGTCAAAACAGAATGTGGAAAGGTTGCTAGGATTATCTGGGAGGGGAAAAAAATTAATAACCTGCTCATTACATTCCTAGGATGAAGAATTCAGTGTATTAATAAAACCACAAAGCCATAAGACAGTGCAAGGAGATAGCATATACTGTTCCAAGAATGTTAAATAACCCTAACATAGAACTGAATGGATAAATGCTCCACAGTAAGCTTGCAAAAAGCTAACCCCCAAAGGCAATTATTGTATAGGAACAAATAATTTTACAAATTAATGCGCCTGAGAGATATGTAATATGTCAGTTTTATCTTTATTCCCCACAGTGTCAATTGCACAGTAATCCTACCAGAATCTATCACTAAGAAGTGGAATAAACAACATTTTTACTGATGGATAACCCATAAAACAAATATTCCATTCTTTCCTGCAAATCCCTACTGTACACAAAGTCCTTAAGCAACTAAACCACAAAAAATCCCACACAAACGTGATATTTAAGGGGCCAGCTAACAAACCCAAAACTTCTTCCCCCTGTTCTCAGGAGTGATCAAAGTATAGCATTAGACTTAAGAAATTTCTAACACTTCTTTCTTGTTTCCATCCACATAGACTGAGATAGTCCACCCTCGGTATTCTAAGACATCTATAAATTACCTGCAAAGCCTATCTGGTCTGTTTAATTATCTTGCATATAATTTTTTATTTCTATTGGGTAAGTAGGTAGGAGACAGTATTAACAAATTTCATGGATGTTTTCCCCCCCCTTTAAGAGCAAAATGTCAATAAAATAACATCATTTCCAATCCACACGATTTTGCTTCAGATACTAACTGTAGTTAAATACTTTCTGAAGTCTTGTAACCAGTGTTAGGAAACCAGGCTGGAAAGTTATGTTATGTTGATTAAAGCTTGAGAAGTTAAAGCTCACATCCAAAAAAATAGTTAAATTGATATTTCAGCTGACTGAAACCAGTAACACAGCTTTTTATAAATCTAACTCACAAGCTTTATTTTGCACTTGCATGTTTACCAATTTTCATTTCAGATGAAGAAATCCATCTCACAGAAAGCAATATGAACCATAAAATGAAGCAAGACACCGCTAGATTCTAAATAGACACACTAGAGCAATGCAGAGCTGCAGGGATCTGATTACAGACTATCTTCTGCCAGGCAGTCAGTCTCCCACCGGGATGGGGAGCACATATGCTGGGATGTTCTACAATAAAACAGTATTTCTTATGTAGAGCCTTACAGATGTTGTAGGATTATTCTCTCTCAATGCTTTAAACATTTTATCAAAATTTTTAAGCAGAGCATAGCAAGGCATTTACTGTTTAATAACATTACTACATGCAGTGTGTTCTGTGATCCCTGGATCTGTTGCTCTCCTTGCAAGAGCCAAAAGCCAAAGTACAAAGCAACTGCTCTGGGTTGATAGGGAATGTCCTTTATTGCTGCTTCTCAGAACAGTACCCAGATCAGCAGGAGCTCCAACAGACTAAAAGCAAACCCAAGCCCATCTCCTGGAAGGCCACATGCAGATGCAAAGAAAATCGGGATACATGCAGGTCATCCACTCTGTTCAACATTTATTGTTTCTCTTGCTCTGAAGCAGAGCTACAAATAACTGACACCTCACCAATTTTCAATGAAGCTTCTATAATTACATTGCTGTGCCCTATGGAAACACTACTGGGTTTCTCACAGCAACCTTCAATGACTCAGAAACCCCCCTGGTCTTACCACAAAATTACTAAGAGAGCTTCATCCATCTTCAACAGAAGAGCCGGTACAGGACTGGCAGAGTCACCACTACCAATGGCAATCCAACAGCTTTATGACATCTTGTCCCTTGAGAAATAAAGTTTTATGGCCAAAGTAGTAGTACATTTCATATACAGTAAGGCAGGATGCTTCTGTAAAATCTCTCACACCCTATGATGCCTTGAACGCACAGACTACAGTGTCTTTTTAGCAACCTTGGCAGATAGGAAAGTACAATTCCTTCCTAAAGGCCTGCAAGACACGCAAACTGTTCAAAGCAGCCTATGCCATAGAAAGACTTCTTAATCTCTGCCACCTCAGCGACCCACTCCAATTTCCCTTCCTAGATCCAGTTGGCCCTCGTCTCTGTTTTCACGGCCAGGTGCCTGTCTGACATCTCCTTGGGTGGACTCAATTCTTTAATACACCACAAAATAAATGTTAAAAAAAGTGAGAAATATTCTGTGTCTTTAGGGATTTGGATTAAATCACTGACAGGTCAGATGAGTGCTGGAACTGCAGAAAAGGAGCAGGCACAAGACTGAGGTGCAGGAGGACCTTTCAGAAACAGAAAAATGTTAGGTCAGCTCAGCTATACCATGGAACTTCCCCCATGGGACAGAGCTGGAGCAACCTTCCTAATACTGAAGGGAAAGATAGCATTGAAATAAGAAGGCAGAATTTAATGTGACTGGGTTCCAGTCTGTGGTAGAATCCCATCACTCCTGAGTGTAGCTCATCTGGTGTTTTCCAGTCTATTTCTATCTTGCTTCAAAGCATTTCTGTCCATTTCTAGACATTTTGAATTTTGCATTCAAAAAAAGAATGGTTAAATGGTCCTCCTTTCTGGAACAATGTTCTCCAAACTGCCGTATATGTCCCACTGACACACAATATATGCATACATAACACTGCAAGTACACAAGTACTCTGAAGTGTTATAAGACCCAGCCTAGAAGAAGGCTGACAACAGCCCAAAATCTCATGTCTGTCTAATCCCCAACATTGTTGGGGATAACAAAAAAATCCCCCCAAAAAAGCAATATTTTAAAAGATTGCATTTTAGGATTATCCTCCAAACTCACAATGGTATCAAGCTACCTTCAAAGGAAACTAGAATTCCACTTACAGAAACCCAAGGTTTACAAGATTTAGAGAATGTTACTGATAAAACTACACACTAGATGTTTTGGATTCATATTAATCATGTTTTTCATTGAAAATTAATTTGTTTTAAATAAAAGGAAGAATTATCTTTAGCTTATGAACTGAGGTGACTTTCTAGATGCTGCATCACTACATCAGTAGAAATCGCTGATCTCAATATCAAATTTCTGGTTTTTTACATTTTCTAAGAAGAAAGCAATCCTTTTCAGTTTCTCTTTGAAATAAAACCGGACATAAACTATACTGAAATAAACACAAATTTTCCTCTATGACTACTGAAGAAAATCTGTTGCAAGCTGATCTGCTCCTTCAGCAAACTAAACCCAGTTATTTACCCAGCAATTTCCCTCATTTTAGTGATCTGATGTACTTTTAAAATCTCAGCAAAAACATTTAAGCAATACATACTCACATTCTTTATTATTAAAGCTATTTTATTTCAATTTGACAACTTTTATGAAAGGCTAAATTTACTACAATAGACTAAGACAAAAAGTCCTACTTAAAAATAGTATCTTTTTATATCCATTTTTAGCCACCCTGTAGATGTTCTCTAACACAGCATAGTAAAAAAAGACTTGGCAATGGTACTGCCATAGGCTCCTCTTCCATTACAGACCCATGTCTGCATTTCCATCACAACACAAAAAGGTCCCAAATCTCAGTTTAAAAGCTAATAATGAAGATAAATCAAGCTAAAAAGCCAAGTTCTAAAGTGAATTGCATGAGGCACAGGCACACATTCTCTTCTAATCATTCAGCAGTAGACCTGTGATAGTCTCTACCAGGTACAGCAGGAGAAGACATTAAAAGGACAAAGCCAGACTTCAACACATTTTGTCTGCTTTACAGACAAAAAAAGATCCCTCTGGATGTATTAGTTTTACTGATTCAAAGCTTCAGGAAAAAAATAGAGTCTTCATAATTCCAATCTCAACATCCACAAGATTTCAGATGGATGAATATGGCACAAACAATGCATATATCCAGTCTGTAACAGGTGCTATGCAGAGATGTGTATTTCTTCTTCCCCTCATTCAAGGCCACCTACATATGCACACGACAAGAAAAATTGCAATGGTTATTTGCCAAACTGTTGCAGTGTCATATGGCAGCAGTGAGTCAATCTTTAGAAGCTGGCTCCAACCTGACCAGTGACTGATCTGCTCCCTTCCAGCTGAGACATCAGGTCATGACAAGCATTATCCCTGTCATGCAGCTGATGGCAGAGCTGGAGGGAATCCCTCCAAGTGGAAAGCAAAGACACAAGGAGCAAGTTTCCTTGCAGGAAAATGGGATGAATTAAGGCCATATCGAAAAGAGGCAGGTGGCTCATAAGGCAAAAAAATGAGCACTAGATTAACATGTGGAAGTAATGCAGTTTTATTTTGAAGCCATGATACTAAAGTTCTTGGCCAAAAGGCCCAAATCAGACTTCAGGCACGGTATCAAGCACCTGGACTGAGTAAACAGGCCAAGTGTCTGTACACACATATTAACAGCATCATCGGCCATCCAGTACAGGGGATGTTTAATTAGCTTTGTAGGGATACAGGGTTTGGCGGGGAAGGGAAGTGGGAGAATCTGTGTCCTTCAGACTAATAATAATGTTTGTAAGACACCTTTACACTCAAAAAAAAAAAAAACCAAACAAAAAAAACCCAAACCCAAACTAAACAAAAACAAAGTTACTGATGCATTTTTTATTAGCATGCTAATGAAATGTTACATTGTTTGACATGAGAAATCACATGTTCATAAAATCCACTATGCAAGACAATCCTGTCTCCATAAATTAGACACTAAGTCCACATAGTGAGATAGGACTGTTTTATTTAAAAAACAATGTACAATCAGCACTTAAGCAAAAGAGAGGAAAATGCTGAAGAAAAATTTAGGAGGGCAGTGATTCCCTTCATATTATTCTCTTAAAGACCCAACTGAGAGAAATATATAATAGGTGTTTGCCTTAAAAAATTATACAGATTGCAAACTCCTGAGAGAAGAGTGTTATCCTCATGCTGGATTCTTTCCAGACATATTTTTGGCTACTACTGTAACCACAAAACAGGGCTGGGGGAACAGGATAGGACACGCAAAAATACCTCTTTGACAACCAATACATCTGCCTCATCCCAAAACTTGTGTATCTTTGTTTCATTTTCATTTCTGCATGACACAAACATGCAACAAAAAACACAGCAGTAGAAAGCAGGAAGCAATCCTTCCAGATGATCAAGGCCTAGGTTCAGCAATATACGCCTTTACATTCTCAAGCTATGAACACACTATGATACCCTGCTGATTGTGGGTATCACCAGAAAGAGTCAGGGCATTTGACCGGAGGATGTCACAACTATGCTACACACAACCCACTTCTATGATACAAAGGATCTAACAAGCCACTGACAATAAACAGTGCCTTCCTAGCTGCTGTGTGGCAGCATTTTCAGGCTTTCCACTGACATCATGCTAAGAAAGAGGCAACTGTCCCAAGGCAGATTTAGACTTATCACCAGCATGAGAGAATATCTTGTTTATAATCAGTAAAGATTTTGAATCTAGAGTGGGACAAAAACCAAACAAACAAACAAAAAAAACCACAGACTAAACAAAACTGAGGACAATTGGTCCACTTAGTTTCCAAACACCAGAAAAATTTTGCAGAAGATACTTCATGTGAACGGGTGCTAGACCAAATAATTCAGTTTGAAGTGTCATGTTTATTAAGCCTTTGATCCTTCAAATAGTAAAGAGTATGGGACATCTCTATGGTGAGTCTGAAAACCTCAACATAAGAAGGGACACTATGGCTTTCAGAGCAGTGCCTGTACACCATTTTTTGTCTAAATACTGTTTTGGCCAGAATTCTGGGCCTGAAATTTTCTGAAACAGTGAACAAAGATCTCTGGCTGTCAGCTCACAGCAAGCGTGCTGCAAAGTGCACTAGAGAGCCTAATGCTGCCAAACAAGCTATCTTTGAGTTTTATTTGGTACGGTATCCAGCATACTCAACTTTTCCCTCCCTGTTATCGCTTATTCTACTTTAAAACAGACAGCTTTGAAATATCCTGCAAGAAAAGCTTGAAAGAGAAGACCTGAGTACTATGGTACAGGCCACCTAACAAACATCACAGTCAAGAGAGACAAAACCTTAACAGTCTCACTTTGAGGATCTGTGCACAGTATCATTCACATAGCCACAGGAGCCTGTCCTGAAAGAAAAATTCAAAAATGCAGAGGGGAAAAGGAAAAACATGACAGTGCAATCATCTTTTGATGAATTTAAATCCCTGAGAGATCCCTGAATTTACTCAGCTACTCAAAGAAGACAAGTAAACCTGCAAAGACAAAGTCCCTCAAAAAAAAGAAAGAAAAAAAAGGTAGGTGAACAAGACATATTACAAAGAGAGGTGACAAGCAGCTCAAGGTGAGACACACAGGAAGCTTCGCACCACAACTTAAGAAACATAGCGGAGAAAATTATCACAAAAGAATGCGATTTTGTTCATTGCATTTTTCATGGCATGTTTCATTTCTTCCACTGAATTTCTGAATAAACATTTGCACCAAAACACCCATAAGCCACAAAACAAGGACCTTCTTGACTTTTTTTACTCCTCTCTGTGACCGGAGGAATTTTGTATTTTCCTGGAGTACAATTCTCTTCTTCATAAGGTCTCTACCTATATCCTATATAGCTGGCCTATTAACAGTTGACTATGTATGATAGCAAGCTTCATACATGTATTGTGAACTTATGTCTTACTTCCTCTGAAAAGAACACTAGTTTAATGTAAGCACTCATCTTCTCATATAATCCAAGGACAGTGCTGTGCGGAACTTCAGACTACGTAACACTGATGTTTCATTTTCATCTTAACATTGACATTGATACATTATATTTTACATATTGTATAATAGACTGTCCAAAAATAAATCTGGGCATAATAGCTGAGTTGGGTATTAAAGAAAATTGTAACAGGAATTAGTAGTCTGTTCTCTGGAAACAATCCCAAACAGGTAGGCTAAGACTTTCCAACAAAAGAGCACCTCTGCTTTATTTGTACTGCTTGAGTAAATACAAACATTGCTAAAGGACTGTGAAAATGAAAACTCCCACAATCTTACATAAATATCTGCAGCCAAAAAGTGTCTCCATGAATAAAGCTGAATACTCTACAGATATATTTTCTATTACACAGGGGAAAATAAAATGCACTAACCTCTGCTCACAACTACACCCTTACCAATGAATGAGTGATATAGACTTGTCATTGCTAACTCCCAAAACTCCCAACACAGAGTACTCGAAGCAATGCTGTGGACCCTTCCTGTGATTCACTATCTGCTACAAACATGTGGAGGAATTTTTCAATAAAGCATGCTTTAGTGGATATGTTCAAATACATGCCCTACATGGGTACCTCATCCACCCATGCACTTTTGCCATTATTAATAATATTTTGAAGTATTGTAACTTTAGCAGCATTGCTGTGTCTGACGGTTTACACACATTAAGTGACAAGCCAAGAGTTCACAGTCTGAAGAATCAACAAGAACACCAGGAAATAAGGAATTGCATAACAGTATTTATAGTTTCACCTGTCCCATTTAACACCCGTCTCTTTCTGCAACCTTTTTAGTTTAAGGTGTACCTAATCTAGTCATCTTTAGTTGAGTGAACATTTGGTTCAACTCCAACTACACCATTTCTTTTAACATGACCCTGATATTTTGAACCCTTTATCCAGTGTCCTAGGAGTGCTCTGCTAGTGTCAGTGAATCTAAGAAAAGTAGTAAAATAGCATTATTCCCATTCTACTGCTAAGTAAAAGACAATTTAAGCACTTCAGGGCAATACAGAAGCTTATGGTAGAACTGAGAGAGACATACAGGAGTTCTGTCTCCTAGTCTGCTGCTGTAATCATCAGCCAGCGCACACAAAAAAAAAAAAAGGAAATCAAAATTTAGGTGTTACTTTAGACTGACATAGGTTGGCTTTGTTTTTTCCTAAATCATCATTTCATCAGAACACCCATTTGCATGAGGTTGCAATTGCTTTTTAAGTTTTTGTACTCACATAGCAGCAGCCTCCTACAACTTACTTCACCTTTCCAACCACAAGACCCACTAGAGTAAACACCAAGCAAGCTGAGGCAGAACTTCAAATACACTAGGAATTACTGGAATACCTGAGGTTATCTGAAGATGCGTATGGCTTCCCTTACAAAAACAATTCTGAAATCTGATCCAGAGGATGTATGCATTTATCTATCATGAAGGACTGGAAAAGAAGCCAAAATTCCTTAGGATGTCTCAAATGAAGGTGAAACTCTGAATCTAAAATGAAGTAAAAACAGGGCAGAAACCTTCTCTAAAAATAGATCTTGCTGTGCAACCAAGTATGCCTGCATGCAATTGTTATTTATTTTTAAACTGGAGTAATTTTCCAGGTAGGTTTTTAGATCAGCTAACAGAATGAGGTGCTTTAAAACTAAACAAAAGAAACCCCCAAGATTTCTCTCCTGATCACATTTGCTATAAAGATGTAGAGGAAATGAGGAAGCAATAACAAAATGCAGTCTCTTGCCTGGCATTCCACAAAACTGCAAAATTGTAAATTTCAATGAAGGCAAAGACAGTAACAATATCAACATCCAGGAAATGCAGTCCTAACTCTTAACCAGAAAGACTGGAAGAAACTGTCCTAAACATTGAAAAATAATTTGAAATCAAAAACGTAACAAACAAACAAGCAAATGAAAACACACACAAAAAGTACACCACACATACCCCAAGCCCCCAGCCTAATCAAGAGCACAAACTGAAGGAACTCATGTACTCCTTAGTAGGTTCTCCAAGGCTTTCTCCATTAAACCTGCATCACCTCGGGCCTATTCTCATCAAGTGTTATCACCCCGCACATGGATGGGTGCACTCAAAAATGTCATTAGGGACAATCAAAACAGAAACAAAACTGAGCAATGTCAGCACTTAAGAATCTTCCATTCAGTCCTTCCACACTAGTCTTGTCACCGTAGAAGGCAAAACCCAAACCTCTTTAAATTCTCCAAGGCAGAAAAGTTATTCCACAGCTTGAGGTAGTGTTAGGCTCAGAAGGCCATGAGATCTTAAGTCTCCACACCAACAAAACAAAGCAGAAGTAAATGTAAGTGAAAACAGACAATTGCACATCACTATGGACACTCAGTCATCAGGCATGATGATATTTGTCAAAGCTGTGACAACACCGCTGGAGGCAAATCAGTATGATCCAAATCCTCACAACGTATCTGTGCCATTATATCTTTCTTAATAAAAAATGGACAACTAGTAGCAGATATCCTCCTGAAGGGACTACAAAAATTGTATTATCATTTCCTATGCAAAGGCCATTTGATTGTTTTAGGAGAATTTTCATTAAACAAATGCTGGCTATTTCTTGGTTTCTCTCTACATCCTTGGATGATAAAGATGGACACAAATTCAAATCCAAAGCAGGGAACAATGTTTTCCTAGTATTTCTGGAGCTTTAACAAGCAATACTATTTTAAAACTGCAAGAGCTTGTTCTGACACCACAGCACCAGACAATCAAATCACAAATATTTTCTCTCCAAGCCACCAGAAATATTTAAAGCAAACTCCAAAGGGAGAAGGGGAAGACAACTATCCGACCTTTGGAACATAAACTTCCTATGACAGAGACAAAAGAGTTTACTGATGCATCTCATGGAAACAGGAGATTATCTTTTATGAGATCTTGCAGCATTAGTGGTCACTTTTAGCCCAGAACAACCACCATTCCGGTCATCTGTTTTCTGTATTAATAATAACTGCAAAACTAACCAATACAGTACTGAAAATGAAACTGTATTATAAGAATTTTCTATACATCATCTTCCTCAACTCCCAAGCTACAACATCACTCTCTATTCAGTGGTCTTTCATTTAAATCCTTGGAAGAAAAAGCAATTTCCAAATTACTCCTTTATTAATAAAAGTAAGTACTAGTTTGTGGGAAAGGTTTCTGTTATTGACTTCTAATTCATAACAATTAAGGAAACAAATGCTGTAACTCTGTAACTCCTTATTAGGACTTAAAAGATACCATGCAAAAGCCACAGCAGCCAGACTCTAAAATCCTTCCTTAAAAAAGTCATCATGAATCCTACCTGTAGGAGTCAATGTGGTTATTAAACTCATAGTGCTTCACATCACCCCTGTTCCTGTGCCTCCATCATCTCTCTGTCACCCAGGTATTGGTTATTTAACCATCGGATATATGTATTTTTTGACAGAATATGTTTCCTTAAAAGACACAGTCAGCAGTTTGCTATTACAAAGTATCTAATACACAGTTCTTGTGATATTATGTGGATGAAATGTGTCTGTCACCTCATCTTGGCTCTGTTTCACTTATGTCTTCTCTCCAGGTTCATTTCCTCTGTAGAAGAGTGGACCAGCACCTTGCTAATCAGACTTGCAGCATGCAGGCTGAAGTGGTTTTTAGGAGATACTGCCACTGTATTTACCCAGCATGAGTCCCTGATGCCTCTGGAAGGAGGGACTAATACTGTACAGGCATACTCCTAGCACTAGTACTGAGCTCAAATTACTCTTTTTATATACTATACTTTCCTCAATCTTATTACACATCCAGTGAACAGACTTTCAAATTCAAAAATTCTCTTTGCAACACTGGGAAATAATTTATATTGGATTTAATACATGTTCCACAGGGTTATTCTACTGGTAAAAAAAAAGAGAGAATGTCTCCTTGGTGAGCTGGCAAAATCTGGAAGGAATCCACCTCTAAAAGGTCAGTAACTCAGAGAAAGAGAACTTAATCCTATGATTTGTATTTGCTTTTAATGGAAGCCTGTTGCTGAATCAAAGTTTTTGTTGTGTAGAGAAACAGACTAATTCTTGCTCATAGTGCTGTTACAATTCCCAATAAGACTTTGTATAGGTATCTTTAGAAGAACTATGTCCCTTCCCCCACTGCTCTAATCTTTTTAAAATCTTTTTTATATCTTCATCTCCACTTTGGAAAAACAGCAAATGGTTCCAAACTGCATACCTGTAACATGAGCTGGTTTCATTTTATCCCTTGATCATTCATGCAAGTTAGCAGATTTTCACTGCATAGCTCCTTCCCATGTCATTATAAAATTCAAATGCATTTATTTAAATCTCTCCTAGAATTCAAACACTTTAATTGCTTTAGCCAATAGAATTCATAAACAGTTACTGGATAATGGAAGCTGTAGCCCTATTTTCTGATCTAACAAATTAAAAAACATAAATACATACACATGTGCTAGAAAGCATCTTTCACCTTAAACATCAAACATCATTAAAGATCTGCTAACAAACCCTACCAGATAAGAGAAGGAAGCAGAAATCCAAACCAGGGATAAGTCCACACCAAACTGGAAAAGTCCTCAACAGACTCCAGCACAATCCAAGTCCAGAAATGCAAATCAAACCCATTTGATTTATATCATCATTTCTTTACAGATTAAGTTAAAGTTCCTGTACTGACCATAGGAAAGAGCTATTTCATTTACATACTGCTCTGTTCCCAAATTATTCAGGAATGTCTTACTTTTTTTTTTTAATGACTAATGTGACAAATATGGGTAAAATACTGACTCGTCTTCTGCTGTGCAACTACAGAAAGCTCACACTAAAACCTCAAGCAAAACCTTCTTCAGTCTTATAAACTTGGCAATTACTTTCCACAGGCCAGCTTTTTATGCTCACAATGTCTCTACAGACAGAATTCACATACGGTAGATATGAACACCACAGTCTTTACAAAAAGATACATTGCTAAGAGCAAAACTCACTACAAGCATTTCTCAGGTTCCATGTTAAGATAAATGCAATGCATATAAACTGGACTTCACTGAAAGTGAAAAGAACTTTTATGAAGAGTCCTTTCTTTATATTTCTCCGTAAACAAGAGTTTGCATACCAGGCCTGACATTCCATATGTGTTCCACAGAAGTTTCTTATCAAATTTTACAAACTAAAAATAACAGGGTTTTACATCAAGCAAATTAAAGAAGTGGAGGATTGTAATTCTTAAGCTGGCAACAGACAAACGGAAAGCGGACATGTTAAACTGCCATTCTTGTGTCACAGGGTGCTGCAGATGCTAAAGCTGTCAAGGGTTCAAAAAAAAGACAGCATAAATTCACAATTATTAAAACCCAAATGATTAAATACCATTTTCCCAGAGACCCCTAACCTGCACCCTGCTAGAACTCGGTGAACTTCCCTTCAGACCCTCAGCTATTTGCATATCCTATCATACTCTGCCCTGGGCATCTGCTATCATTCACTGTTAAAAACAAGACACTGATCTAGAAACACCTCTGGTCTGAGCTGATATGCCATTCATAGGTCCATATTTTTATGCCTAGGAAAAAGAAAGGTACAATATCTAAAGCTGGTTCAACACCTACACTGTTCAAGTCCCACTATGTAGGGCACTTGTATGGCAGCCAAGATATTTATATAGTAACAGTTCTTAATATACTTACATGACTCGTGAGAGCTGGGGAAGACACCACAAATATATAACTCTTCCTCCTTCTCCCTTAGCTGAATTCACTCCCCCTTAAAAGTTTTGCTTAACACTTAAAATAGCTTTATGAGTAATGTTTTCTCTATTTTTATGCGACAGTAACTATTATCCATACCCTCTATGATCTGCAAGACAGCATTTGTGTTAGTCAATCTACCTTCTGTGTATTTTAATCAGATTTTAGACAGGTAGATATCTAGGGTTGTGTTTCATTTTTCAGTTATTTACAACTGAAAGGACTTCATAAAAGTCATCCCACCATTCCATTAGAATAGAGAGATCCATTCTTTATAAAGCAGAGGCAGCAATAACATTGCTACTAATGCTTGGATGCCCAAAAGACCAGGGTTCCCACTGTACTAGATACTGCATCCAAAAGAGAACAGAAGTGAGAGCGCTTTCTCCCTCACTTAAGAATTTTGTTAGTTATGGTCTTTCTCCAACTAAAGAGTCTCCTGTGGACTGTGATCCATCACAATCACAGCAGGCAGTCAACCTTTGCTTTTCCCAATAACTTTATTTGCTACTTATCTTCAAAAACACTGCTCTTCTATCATATTCTTGCTATTCATGCAGAAACATTCTTTTCTTGCATATTGTGTCCAACATTTATGGCTCTTTTTTATGTTTTTTTATCTGCTTAAGTGGTGCCTGGTAAAGTATTTGCACTAATTCTCTTTAAATGGCTATGTGAATGGATTTGACCATCTTTGAAATTTTACACCGCAATTACTGTTCAAACTAGTGAAATGAGATATACGACGATTTTATTTAGAAAACAGTTTAGCTGTTATTTATCTGCTTCAACAAGTACTACATGAAGAGAGTGTCTTTAAAGGAGAGGAACCTATTCCATAGCACATACAAAGCAGAGGAAGAACTGATAGGATGGATTGATGTGAGTATGGAGAAATGCTGGATCTTTATACTCTAATGGGAGAGTCAATCTTCAAGCTAATGTTTTGCAATGAGTATTTTGCACTACACAAGGATGCTTGAGACTGTTCAAATGCAGGGCACCAGGAAAGTGTATGACTAGCTGGGTCTGTTAGCTCTCAAACTATGCAGGAGGCAACAAAGGACCTCCACAGTACACAAACAACCCAGCTTTCCAGTGGGAGGTTCTCCAGACCAGCTTTGATATATCACAGCTATCAAGGATATGGCACACAGCAGAGTAATGCTAACGCTTTTCACGGGTGTGAGCACAAAGTGAAAGCTATTATTGTGGACCATTTAAAAGATACTAAAGTTTTAAGTACTGTAAAATGATGTAAACAAAGGCATTAGTTAAAAATTACACAATAGAGAAACAATGGATCAAATAATAAAAGCATGGATCAAAACAAGAGTCACACAAAAGCAATGAGCACAGCAATAGGCAGTTTCTTGAAACTGGACTTATCAAAACATTTCCTCTTGGACCCTTTTTCCAAATAATCTGAAATCACATAGATCTAAGTGAAATCTAGATGCAAGTCTGCCAAGAAGGCATTGTTTCCACAGAGAGCCAACTGAAATCACCGACCACACCTGCCCAACTTCTGACAAACATTTCATTACAGTAGCTAAGCCTTCGTTCCCTTTAATAAAAGGTTTACAACTTAGATCTAAGTTATACAAGCATGTATTTCTTCATACCATTACACTCCCTAGGAATACAGTTTCCATATTATTTAGCATATAGTACACTATACAGTTCTCAAATTATAATCCTTCCATTATCAAACCTATCATACATTTTCTAACTTGTATCCCTAAATGACAATGATTTAATATATCTTTATCTTGAACTTAAAAAAAACCACCAACTTTTTGTTCTATTCTGCCAACTATCAACCCAGCACAAGACCTCAAGTCCTACGTAACTATGAAAATGCACCAATAATATAATTAATAATAATCAACTGCACACCCCAACTGATAGAGATAGCTGGAAAACAACTTAAAGACGTGTACTTCACATCCCTAGCATTAGAAGTTGTTCTGCTACCAGATGCACTACAAAAATGAGACACTGA
Organism: Corvus cornix cornix; assembly: GCF_000738735.6. Lineage (NCBI taxonomy): Eukaryota > Metazoa > Chordata > Aves > Passeriformes > Corvidae > Corvus > Corvus cornix. The sequence continues at coordinate 53,299,440 of NC_047056.1, forward strand.
TGGTGACTCAAAAAATGAAACATTCTGTACCATTTCTACCAGCTCTACCATAGTAGAGATGAAGGAAAACACCTAAGATATGAGGATGCTGGCCATGTAGCTCGCTCATTCACACACACTTTTTTTTACCCTGATCGATATCAAGAGGCATATGGACAAACTCTCTGAGCAGTCAAGCTCCATGGTAACTGAACTAGAGACGTGCACCATTAGTACTTGGATCACCTTAACAGGAACTGTCCTGAATAATTTTCTAACTCATCAATGAATTTAGGTAAGCCTTCAGCGAGGTGTCTTCTGACACTAGGAAGAGAAGTCTGCTCTCCATAAAGCATAGGCTTAGCTTCCAACACTGGCATGGAAGGTATGGTATGAAATTACCTCAGTCATCATTAAATGAAATAAAAATGCTACAACAGAAACAGAAATGTGAGTTTGTCAGGGATTTATTGTAAAAAAAGAATTAAATCAAAAAGTCTGATTTTATTATTAGAGCTTCTTATAGCGATCACAGGCAGACAATGATCTCTTTATGAGCACTAGATAACATGATAATAATTACCCTAAGATAAGAAGAGAATAATTACACTGAATTCTTTTGCAAGGTGCTTTGAGACCTTCTAATGAAAATCACGGCTAAAAACTGTGTATTGTAAGTATGCTTAATAATTACATAAAACAAGTACAACTTTTTCTAGAGGTTAGCCATAAACAAAACCGATTTTATTTGAAAGTTCAGCTGAATCAATCAAATTTTTGTGATAAAAATGAATCAGCTGCACTACAACAGCTTTCTTGGTGCAAGCTGACAATAGAACCATTTAAATCTATTCATTGCCTTATTGAAGGAAATGCATGGAATATTTTAAACTGTCCATCATGAGATCAGTATAGTTCAACATGAGTAGGGTTTTCATAGAATAATGAAATGTGTTAAGGGTTTTACAATAAACATCTGTTGACTAGGTAAGGAATCCAGGCTGTTGTTAGAAGCAGTGATGCAATGTACAAAAAACATTTGTCTTTCTATGAAAATCATTCATAACAGTTATAGTTGTCAGCTTTCTAAGCTATTTTTAATCTTATAAATAGCTATCTATGTACACTATCAACCCACTACCTCCTTTCAGCCCCCAAGAAACTGCTAATGACCTTCTTACAAAATTCCATTGGGGGCGTGGGGGAATATGCAGTTTTTTGAAATAGCTCTACTTTGCCTGACATTCACACTGCCTGTGAAAAATGAGGCCCACTCGTGCAAATGTTCCTTATAAGAGCAATCAGGTTAGGAATTACTGGCATGAACCTATTTCTTGAATTAAGATTACAGGATCAAGTTGATAGCTAGCATCCCCAGGGATCACCATGATTTTGCTATTATGGAAAAATCTGTGATGGTATCCTCAAAATAATTTTACCAGAAATCTTGATGCAATGAGACAACAATTTAAGTCTTAAAGCTTAAGTATACACAGTTAAATGCTAGTGATTCATATAATCATCTCTAAAGCTGTCAATATTGTATTACAGTAAAACTCGTGCTATTTTGACACAGTTCTTACTATACTTCATTTTATTAAACAGTTACTTTAAGACTTAAATTTTGCAAACAATTTGTAAAAACAAATATTAAGAAACTTTTTTTATTATTTACAGTTTTCATAGGTGCAGAAAGTACCCATTGCAAATACCTCTTACCTATTCAAAACACAGGATGTTGCTCATGAATCAGTAATCCTTGGACAGGAAAATTTAATCCTGGCAAAATGAAACTACCTATGATAATAATATGAGTGCTATTATATTTTTTTTTAAGATAAAAATTTTCTATTAAGAGGCCTTTGTTTTGTTCTTGTTTGAAAAACATGTATATCTAAGCCATGGGCAAAAAAGGACTCTTAAATACAAAAACATCACATTTGACTCAGGCAATCCCTTAACCTCAAATTGCTGGAGGCCTGGCTGGTTTCCCAAAGATTCACAGCACGCTCACCCTGTTGTTATGGTATTTCCTAAGCATCTGCTATGTGCCACTTGCAGAAACGGGAATCCAAACAAGACGGACCTTTGATCTCACCCCATACAGCTGGTTTTAATTGTCTGTTCTAATGCCTAAGTCAAATTTAAGCACTGAATTGGTAAACGACTACTGCACTTTTTCGGAAACCTTTAGGAAGCCAAGGTGCTCGAACACGTTCGCACACAGACGCTTACTGAAAGGCACGATGAGAAGACAACACAAAGAATGCGAAGGAGTTGCGCTCCTTAGGCGAATCTCTCCACGCCGCGGGGCACGATTCCGAACCGTGCGCCCCCCGGGCACCCCCACCCCGCTAAGGCGGGGGCACGGTGGGAACGCAGCGGGGGGAGGAAAAAAAAATACAAGAAATAGACAAAAATATTTACAAATGGCAGCGCTACGGGTGGTGCACGGAGAGTCACAGGTGATGCCGGAGCCAAAGCCAGCGCTTCCCTCCCCGCAGCCGCCCGGGGCTCCCGGACCCCCCGGCCGCTCCCGGACCTCCGGGGGAGGGCGGGTACCACCCCCGCCCCACGGCCCGCAGCCGCAGGTGTAAGGGAAGGACGGGGGCTCCAGGCAGCCTCCCGCCCGCATTCCGAGGCTCACCCCGGCCGGTGCCCGCCGGGCGCAGGGGAACCGCCGCGGGAAGGACGCGGCTCGCGGCACACGGCGGACGCGCACGTCCCGGCGGCGCACCGGGACCCCCCGCCCCCAGGGAGCGGGACCGCCCTGTCGGCTGCCGGCGCCCACCGGAACAAAAGGAAAACAGCCCCGGAGCCGCCCGCGGCCCCGCACAGCGCCCGGCCCATCCCGCCCAACCTCCCGCACTCACCTCGGCGCGGCAGCGGCGGCGGAGCGGGCGGCGGCCACTCGCGCCCGCGAGCTCCCTCCCCCCCGCTCCCTGTTTCCCTCCCTCCTTCCCTGCCCGCCCTCCCGGCTCCGTCTCTCACCGCTCCCGAAGCGGCGGCGGCTGGGCCCGGCTCCCCCGCCACGTGACCCCGCCACGTGACCACCGCCCTACCCCGGCCCGGCTCCGCCCCCGCCGCCCGCCGGGATGGGTCGGGCTGGGCCCCGCCGCGGTGTGGGGCTGCCCCGCGAACCCGGCCCGCGGGACCCGGCCGGGGCACGGCCGCAGACGCGGCGGGGACACCCCGCAGCGCGGCGTGCGGACAGCTCGTCTGACGGGGGAAACAGCCGCCAGCACGTTCCTGCGCTCCCCCAGCCCCTGACCGCCCTCTGAAGCAGAAGTCACAATAGCGGGCGTGATTTGACAACAAAACGCTGAGAGCGGGCTTACCCCTACTGCCTTCAGGGCTGAGAAAGAAGGAAAGTTACTTGGTGCCAATATCTGGGGCATCGACCCCCATCACGTACTTCACACTCCTCCCTGCAAGAATCACAAGCGCTGTATTCCTGCAATTTTGACTCACGCCAAACGCCACAGCACGAGTGAAAATTAACTGTGCTGAGCAGTGTTCCATTCTAAGCCTAACCTTTGCTCCCAGAAAATAATGCTTACAGTAACGGGTCAAGGGGGTGTCTTGTGGGAGAGAATGCCTTTATCCTTCAAACTTGGAAATTCGGGATAGAGTCTACAGGTATCAACACTACAAGACCTGGGGGAGCCTCAGTAAAAACAAGCTGACGCTGTATTCTGGTATCACATTCAGTGCACATTCACTTTCTTCAGAAAGGAGCAACAGCAAAATGCCTGAACATAAAAGGTGGGAAAGCACTCAGTAGTTTAAGGAAACCACGAACAAACTGCAATTATCAGCTCTAGAAAAGCCATCCAAAGAATAAGTACATGGGGAGCAGGAAGTGAAAAGGCCCAATCCCCTACTGGCTTTAGTAATCAAAACTTACAGACCAGCTCAGAAACTAAAAAGGTAAATATTTTTCACACCATTGCTCAAAGCTCCATAAGGATTTTATCTTACAACCTATAGCAAGAAGGGGACAAGCTTTGTGCCAGAGGACCAGCTACGTGTGCAAAAATCTGCAAGACTGAAGCCTGAGATAATGTGTTAGAGTTGGGTATACATTTTGTCTGTTAATATAATTCTCATTTAGAAAAAAAGTTGCTTTTTTATTGAAGATTTTCAATTACACTACACAGCTAAACCCTGGGACACCTCTTAACAGATCCTATAGCTAAAGTCCAATAAAAAGCTATCAGGCTCCATTTCTGGGCGCATTACAGAGTTGTTATCAACTGCTGAGCTGTGAAGACCAGGTTCTTCCCTGAATTGCCCACTGGATATTTGCACAAGACAAACATCACCACCACTGGTAGGCTTATATTTCACATATTTCAGTAGAAAATTTTGAGGAGCCAGAATAGTTAAAACCACTGTTCACTCAATTCTTGCGTCTGACTTGAGCTATCTGTGTCTTAGCTCAATTCCTAGTTTACTGGCCATCATAAGAATTAAATTTAGGTAGTAAAGCAAAAAACTGACATGAAAGAGAGGTTTACAAAACACCACTGCAGCTTTAATTGCCTTTGTAATCCTGTCATCTCCACCCCAGGCACATTAACTACGGTGCAACAGTGTTGCCCACTAGTCCCTTCTCTGAGCTGCATTTGAAGTTGTAGCTAGGTTCACAATCACAAGAGAAAACTGTGTTTAGTAGTTGCTCACCAGCCTCTACACACTATGAACGTGACTCTCGGATACCTTGCAGGAGTCCCACCCATCCTGCACCCTGTTGTGTGTTGAGGATTGAAGGAAAATACATGGGAAGATGTTTGCTCCATCTCGCTCTATCAACATAACACATTGTTTTCCAAGAACGAATTTACACAGATGCACAAGGGTCCCAGGAATAGAACCAGATACTTCGGCTGTTTAATAAACTTGTGACAGAGGAACGATTCCCCGTCTTTTTCATCCACATGTGTGAATCAACAAGATCTTGTTCCATGTCAGGGATGGACTTACAGCATTCCTCCATGTGCAGAAGGGAAACTACAGCAATCTCAAATGAAGTCCATAATCTGAGTGAGTGGAATCCAGAAGTATCCTTACAGATAAGACAAGGCCTCAGCTTCCAAAGTTAAAATAGAAGTTAAAATCTCTATTATTTATAGAAATAGGACATGGTCTTGTATCTTGCCTATGGGATACTGTTGCTCTACAATGCAAAGGCAGATCACACTTGGGAAAATACCACTACCATATTGCATCAGGTTTGTGAAACAACTTTGTATTTTTTTTAACATTTTTTCTGTGACTAAAGGTGCATCTCTAGGATAATGAAGCATTTTAAAACATACTTAATTCACACTTCACAGCATTTTTTAAAGATATATACAAAACATATAAAACACAAAGGAAAGAGGCAACCTTTTCCTTCACTCATCCCTTCCTCCAGTCTACTAAGTTTGACGTAAAGTACCAGTTCATTACATTATGGTGCTAATAGTATAAACATTTCCATAGTCCAAATGTAATATTTAATGCAACTTCAGCAATACAGATTAATAGAAACATTAACCTAAAATTATGTCATCAAAATCATCATCTCCTGCACCATTGTTAATTTTATTACAAAGCTTAAAAACCCCACCTTTTTTTATTTGTTTCATTTGTTTTTTTGTTTGTTTGTTTGAATGCTTTGGTTCTGCTCAGTTCTTGGTATTACTGACCTAAAGAAAAGCTTAGTTACTTAGCCAACTTGACTGGATAATAAAGATCAGTCAAGTAACTGTACAGAAAAGCTTGTAAATTAATTTTCGTTGTTGGAATATTGTGAATTTAAGGTCAAAGACAAATAGATGTGTTTTTTCAGAAGGAACTCAGCTCTGTTTCAATCATGCCCAGGCCTATGCTTGTCCATTTTACCCAGCTGTGAGACTAAGCAGCTACTTTAATATTTGTCAATTTGTATAATCCATTAATCCCATATTCACAACCTTCTAAGGAACCAAAGGCTGGCCACTTTTTCAGGATGACTTTCTTGTAAGATCTCCTTTATTTTTGAAGGCAGACACCATTAAAAGAACTAGTAATGTCCCTTCATGAAGGCAGATGATAAATTCCATTTGTCTACAAGTAACTATGCGACTTTTTTTTAATGTCTTCTTTTTTTTTTTTAATTTCAAAAACATGAGAAAACATCTTCAACTCACCTTCCTTATTCTGCCCAATAGACATCTCAGATATTTTTCTTGTCAGGTAAAATATTCGTACTCTCTTAAACTAAATGTTTTTTATTGCAGACACTTTCTTCCTATTTCATTTCAGTTTTCATTATTTCTTCACCTTTCACAAACTCACTTTGTTCATTGTCACTTATACAACTTGGGTATGTTGGGACAGAAAACAAAGCACAGGACTTGGTTGCCTTCCAAATGCAAGCAACATTAGGACTGCAAAGAACAGAACTGTGATTTCCACGGGCATTGTGTTCCCAGAACTGGTGAGCCAATAATTCTCTATATACTCATTAAATGTAAAGCCACAGGTGGTTTGGTTATTTAATAATACAAACACTTCCTAGAAGGATTTCATATGATGCATGAGAAAGGGAAAGTGTACATGAAAAATCAAATGTAATCACTATTGTTAAGATCCTTCTGAATCCCTTAGTTTAACGTAGAGCTGTTTTGTTTGCTGGTTTGGGGTTTGGTTTTTTGGTGTGCTTAGGTTTTTTTAAGTATCATTTGGGATGTAGCTCTTCTTAACTAATCCCGTCATAAAGACAGTTTCATTTAAGATGCAGGTCTACTAAATCCAGATAACTGAGGTAAAGAATAACAAAATCAGTTACTGAGGGGAAAATGGCCTGTTTCTACACAAGCAACAACAAAAAAGTTCTTGCACCCTTCAGGTGTAATCATCAGCAGGTAAGCAAAAACATGTTCGATGTTGGCATGTGATTAAATCCACACAAGCCTGACTGTTATAAAAGCTTAGCAGTATCTTTGAGTTCAACAAGCTCAGTTCAACTACATATGCTATAGAATCAAGAAGCCTAAAACTAAAACTAAGGTATGTCTATTTCACTCCAGTTCTTCAGTCCTTCAGGAAATAATGGGAAGCAGAGAATTACCAAAATGTCCTAAATTAAAAGAAATAGAAAAATTTCCTTTATAGGTTGTGAAAAAAAAAGACACATAGAATTCACCTTGCAGAACACTACCTCACAGAACCTAAACTAGAATAGGTACTGAAGTGTCTTGTGTTACAATGCAAAAACTGCTTTTGTAGATGTCTCCATTATTGTACTTTCCTCCCTCACCTCTATCTGGATTTACAGCATGAATGACTGTCTGATTTTTAATGCATTGGAGAGTTTTACATCCAACCTTGCTCAATTTTTTCACATGCAAATCTATTCACTCCTTCCACACACAAACTTAACTCATTTTGTTAGTTTTATATGCTCAGCTGATTTCAAAAGGCATTTCCTTTTCATGTACTTGCAATTTTCCTCCTCCACAGAGGAACACATCAGAGAAAGAAAAACAAGTCGGCTTGCCTGGGCAGATTCTCCAACAGAGCAAGGATTTCCTCCATAGCTGAGGAATAACCAGGCTGAATGAGGATTGACCAAACCCTCCAGTTGCCTGGCTGTTCACTCCAGCTTCCTCCTGCCTCATTTTTGTTGTGGAAGCGCTAGCTCCAACCTTCCACATATATTTTGTCCCCCTTCTCCAACAGGGAAAACAAGACCTGCAGACCCTTGGAGACCCACTCTGGAGCAGGATTCCTGGTAGGATTTGCAACCCCATGGGGGACCTAGGCTGGAGCAGGCTGTTCCTGAAGGACTTCACCACATGGAAGAGTGACCCACATTGCAGCAGTTTGGGGAGGACTGTTGCCCGTAGGATGGACTTATGTTGGAGAACTTCATGGAGAACCATCCCACATGGGAGGGATCCTACGCTGGAGCAGGGGAAGGACTCCTCTCCCCGAGCAGTGGGAGAAACATACTGTGATGAACTGACCAGAATCCCCATTCTCTGTCTCCCTGCGCTACTGAGAGGGAGAAGGTGGAGCTGGGAAGGAGGGACGGGTGGAGGGGAAGGTGTTTCTAAGGTCTTATTTTACTTCTCATTATCCTGCTCTGATTTTTTTAATAATAAATTTAATTAATATCTCTAATTTGAGTCTGTTTTGCCTGTGACAGTATTTGGTGAGTGATCTCTCTGTCCTTATCTCAACCCATGAGCTCTGTTATATTTTTTCTCCCATGTCCAGTTGTGGAGGGGTGTGATAGAATGGCTTTGGTGAGTGCCTGGCATCCAGCCAGGGTCAAACCACTACAGTGCTAAACAAATGAAATATATTCATGTCTGCCTTGTTTTGGGGTTTTTTTAACTTACATAGTATTTCAAAGAATGCCACACAAGACAATAACTGAAGGGATGAGGATTAGTACATATGGCAAGGCATCTTAACTAGTTAAGTGTGGCAGTGCATGGTGCTCCAAAGAAAACAGACTGAAAAGATACAATAAATGGAGTCCCTGAAGAATTAGTCATGATACTGATGATTTCAATATTTTTGTTAGGTGACCTTAGAACAAAAACATGGGTGTACTAATAAAATTTGCTGATGACACAAACTTAAGGATCAACAATACAGCCTAGATTCAAAATAGATATATATCATTCAGAAGACAATGGATGACCCCCAGAAGCAGACCACTAAAAAGAGTAGCATTAAATATGATAGTACAAAGTCATGAATTGAAGGACTTGAAAATTTAAAACTGAAGGCATCAAGTGAAAAGAGAGGAGGAGAAAAATCTGCATCTGTCAGTCAGCAAGAGAATACCTTTAAGGTATTCGATGACATCATGAAAGAAGTGAATAATCCCAGAATTTCGAAGAGAGTTCTGGAATATGAAAAGTATTGCACTGGTATTGGGAAGACTTCACCTAGAATTCTCCATGCAATAGTGATCAATGACACTGAAGAATAGTAAATTAAACTTGAAATGGGTACTAAGGAGGGCCAGGAGAAATAGACATTACTATGCGTGTGTTGCTCTATTAAACAGAGTAATTCTGCCTGCTTCATTTACTACATCAGGCTAGGCTCCCTTTTCATGCGTTTCACAAGAAATTTAGCATTATGAAACCCTAGTTCAAAGTGAACCTTTTGAATATGTCTACAATATAAAAAACATCAATTAATATAACTTTCTCAGCAAAGAGCAGAGAAAACAAATTGTATTAAAACAAATAGCAGCTGGTGGAAATACTTCCAAGGTCCCTAGGCTTTTCAGACAAGTGCCTAATGGCTGACATATAAATTTATATCTTTTTAGCTTAAATCTACAGAGACCCATGCCATATATAGTTTCTTCAAAACCTCTTATTTCCAAGTGTGGTCTCATGAGCAGTTTAAGTAAAAAGACAGCAAAGCTTAAGCAGTCCTTTTCTTATTTTTTTTTCCAAAAGTCAATGGAGATAATATTCAAATACAAAAATAAAGAGAGAATTCTTGAAAAATGTGAAATAATAAGAGAAAAGCCACCAAAATATTCGAGGTCTTAAGCACAGTTTAGCACCAGAGTCCCAAATTAGTATAGTCTGTACTATCATCTTCCATATTAGAAGATATGACAAATACAGAGATTGTTGCAAAATCAAATGTTAACTCTTTAAAAAAACCTCCCAAACCAAACCCAGTATAATTACAGCATAATGCCTGCATTATTGTGGGTAGTTCTATAAAGGAACACGACCAAATATTTAAGTCCATTTATTCCACTGGAAAAAAACCACATTTCTACCTAGATTTAAGAGTAGAAAAATACACTGCAAGAATATGATGACTTTTTACATTTTTAATGGTTTTAGCAAAATATAATATGATAGAAAGCAGCTCCATGTCCAAACAAAATGATTTAAGAAACACCCCTTACTTTCATGAATACCTGATTAGGGATTTCACTGATCCTTTTAATCCTTGTGTTAGAAGGACACAAAAATAAATTCCAGATGTGAAAGGTCTGGTTATCCTTATTAGCACTCCCATTTTCTATGTTTGTTCCACCTTGAGACCCCCACCTTACAGTAATGCCACTCCGTGTAAGGACTGCAAAACATCCCTTTCCTCCCTAAGTTTTAAGAAATATTGTTGGGCAAGGAAAAGTCTCTTTCTCGCACAGGGTAAGGGTACTGTAGAATCATAGAATTATTAAGGTTGGAAAAGACCTCTAAGATCACTGAGTCCAGCTGTTAACCCAGCACTGCCATGGTAACCATTAGACCATATCCCCAGGTGCCACATCCACATGCCATTTGAACACTTCCAGGGTTAGTGATTCCACCACTTCCCTGGGCAACCTGTTCCAATGCCTGACCAACCTTTTGGTGAAGAAATTTTTCCTAATATCCAACCTAAATGTGCCCTGGCAAAACTGGAGGCCATTTCCTCTTATCACTCATTATTTGGGAGAAGAGATCAACGCCCACCCCACCACAGCCTCCTTTCAGGCAGTTGTAGAGAGCAATAAGGTGTCCCCCAAGCCTCCTTTTCTCCAGGATAAACACACCCCCAGCTCCCTCAGCCACTCCTTGTAAGACGTGTGCTCCAACCCTTCACCAGCTCTGTTGCCCTTCTTTGGACTCACTCCTGTGCTTCAGTATCTTTGTTGTAATGATGGGTCCAGAACTCATCACAGGATTTGAGGTGCAGCCTCACCAGTGTGGAGTACAGGGGGGCCAATCACTGCCCTGGTCCTGCTGGCCACACTACTGCTGATTCAGGCCAGGATACCATTGGCCTTCCTGGCCACCTGGGCACAGCTGGCTCATGTTCAGCTGCTGCTGACCAGCACCCACAGGTCCTTTTCTGCCTGGCCACTTTAGCCACTCTTCCCCAGGCCTGTAGCACTGCCTGGGCTTGTTGTGACCCAAGTGCAGGACCTGGCATTTGGCTTTATTGAACCCCACACCACTGGCCTTGGCCCATCGATCCAGCCTGTCCAGATCCCTCTGCAGAGCCTTCCTACCCTCCAGCAGATGAACACTCACACCTACCTTGGTGTCACCTGCAAACTGATTGAAGGAGCCTTGAATCCCCTTGTCCAGACTATTGATAAAGTTGTTAAACAAGGACTGGCCCCGACACTGATCACTGGGGAACACCACTTGTGACCGGCTGCCCGCTGGCTGTAGCACCACTCACCACCACTCCCTGGGCCCTGCCATCCAGCCAGGATTTTATGCAGCAAACAGTGCACCAGGCCAAACCGTGAGCAGCCAGTTTCTCTAGGACAATGCAGTGGGAAATGGTTTCAAACACTTTAGTAAAGTCCAAGTAGACTATATTCACAGTCTTCTCTATTTGTTTTTATTACTTGTTTTGCTTATGATATTCATGTAACTATAATGACAATTAAAAAATATGTTACATGAAAGCTTCCTTCACTGTTTCAAATATAGAGGTGTAGTGGGTTGCTTCTCATAGCTATCAAGTCAAACAATAAAACTTTTTTATAGGACCTTCCCAGTTCCTTTTGTTTTATAGTACAATAAAAATAATGAGCTAGAATTACTGCACATTGAAAAGGCAGCCTCAGTTTGGTCTAGTTTTTCATACTTGCAGCAAACTACTTTAGGAACCACCTTCTGAAACACAGCCACCCTCAGAATTGTTCCTTCCCACTCCCTACAGTTCCTTCTGGCTCACAGCAGGCTAAACAGGCAGAAATAGCTTTAAAAAACCCTACTCAAAGCCAAAAGGGGAAACATTTACTGATTCCAAGACTTCAGGTTCCCTAGTCCTCCTGACAGGTTTGGTCAGATGCTTAGCTTTGCCCACTCCTCATCCCTACTCTAGGGCTCCTCTCAAATGCTATTTGCAGCTCCCTCTGCCCAAATGGCAACCTGGCCAATATGGAAAAGCTGTCACAGTCCTCTATCACATTTACCTTGATGTGCTTGTTCTTACCAATATTGATTTCAAATATTCATTAAGAAACCAGGCTTCATTTTTCTTCAGTTTTATTCTGATTCCATAACTTTCCTAAAATTAAAAGATAAAATTAGTCTCCATTTAGACCAAAAGCAAAATCAAATATAGGGAGCATGCTTCATTTTACAGCTGAAGAGACATTTTTTTGTCATATCTTAATTTCAAGCTGGTTGATGATACAGAAGGTCATCAGTATTCCAGGGTTACTCACTGCTGCTGAATCTCTAGCTTCTGGAATACCTGTATATCTAATGACATACATATGACACACATGCAAAACACGTCTTACACCAAATAAAGTTGCCAGTGTAGGAGAACAAAGAGATTAAGAGGAAGTAAAACTACAGTATCATTCCACATAGAAAAGTGGTCCCATTCAGGACAATGTAGAATAGGAGGTGTAATATTAAGAAAATTTTCTCTCCCAGTCCTTGTTGATATGTTGGGTCTGATGATAAACACAGAACCTTTTGTAAACCAATTAAGTTCTAGTTAATTGCAAGTAAATTTTTTGATCTTTATGCTCCTTCTGATCTTGTTCAATTTCAGCATTAAAAGGAAATAATAGTTACAAGCCTAAAATACTCTTCCCCCTCTTTCCTGCCTTTTTTCTCTTTTGCCCTCCCATCTCACCCCTCTGCTCACATCAGGACCACGACACACAAAATGGTGAGAGATCATTTGCTTGGTGTATCTCTCTCTACTGACAGTGTACGAGCTATGCCAAAATTGCAGAAACATGCACTACTGTCTTATCTGCAAGGGGTATCTTCGCAACTGCGAGTGTACCCATCACTCTGCACATCCTGCGATTTACAGCTGGGTCCATCCTTTCTGTAATAGAAACAGAGCTGTACAGCTCTGACAGCCAACTCCTTCAGTCTGTAGTCACCCAGAAATTTTGCTTGCTGTTTCTTTCCTGAGGGGATAGTTATGTGGCTAACCAATTATCTGTCAGTTTTGGTGTTGGATGGGTTTCCTTTGGTGTGTTCAAGCACATTCCTGCATGGGTATTATGAGTCTTAAGACTTCTTCCAGGAACCTTACAGTTGTTGTTACTAACACTTCAAATTGCTCAAGCACAAAAAGCTAAAAGCTTTTTAATAATAATGGTCTAAAATTTTCACTTTTAAAGTATTTTCACTGGGCAGCAATTTTATAGTCTGTTTCTAGTCTGCAGTTAATCATCTTACTAGTGCTATGCAATCAGAAGTGAGAAAATTACTTTTTCAGTCTACGTGAAAAATACAATCCCTAATATTCAAATTCTTAGGGGAGGTTTCCCCTCATATTAAAACTCAGTTGGTAGGTGTTGCAGTTTTTTGTTTGTTTAGGGAACATACTGAATTTTACCATTATATACGTGTAAACCAATAAAGCTACTCATTTGGGGGTCAATGAGGGGAAAACTTTCTCTATGTCTCATTTGCATGCACTATGAGCAACACTGTAAGGATATAGATGCAGAAATCCCCAGTGCAGACTCAAATACAGTAAGACTGAATGTTGCACGGTCTTCCATACAGCATGATGCATGTGATTTGAGGAACAGGTACCCTACAATCACATGCATTTTGTATTAGGAGGAAATAAAGAGGAAAAAAATAATAAATGTTACTTCTTATCAACAATGTCTTCTTTTGATTTACACTCACTGAAAATTATGTAACTTAATATGGAGCAACTTCTAAAGCAGGCTCATGGTGGGGAGATACACAGACCTACCAGTAACATCTGACAGGAAGACCACATTTCAGACATCATTTTAATGGAACATGGCTGTGTACCTCAGCTTAGAAAGGAAACACTGGATACCTAAACATCTAAGAAATTTCTGAGCTAAAAATACTCCAAAATCTCCAACAGAAAATATCTTTTGAGAAGGATCCTTTGAAGTTGAACGTTCATCTCTAGTTGAAAGCATATCTAATGTTCCAAAGCACAGTAAGTCTCTGAACCACCATTGCCCAAGCTGCAACAATTTTTTTTAAAGCAGCTTAAAATATTGGTAAGAGCTCCCCTTACTGGTCTACCTTCAAATTGTCAGCTCTTCAGTCCTAAAAATCTTCTTAGGAGAAACAAAGATGGGTAAAATATTACTTCTATTCCACATTAAAAAAACCCAAACAAACAAAAACCCAGCTCCACATCAAATTTCTATCAGATATCCTATTGTTTATATTTCTTATTAGGTGTTAAGTCTTAAACTCAAAGATAATGACTTACTTTAGGAAGAATTTGTTCTTCCATCACTATGAACTTCAACTTACTCTGAATCCTTAATTTTGTATAGCACATACAGGCCTTGCCACAATCTAAATTACAAAACTAATATGGACACCCAATTCTAACATACTGAGTAATGCACTCATTTCACAGTAACCACCACCAGCTTCAATGGGATCATTTGTGGGATAATCAAGGAGGCAGTGTGGAAATTCGTATGGAATTTGGAATTGCAAAAAAAAAATTTGTCATGAAAGCTTACTGTTTTCTGTAATGGCGTACTGCTTAATTGAAATATACCTCAGACTTTGTTGGGTTATATGGTTAAAGACTTGTTGAGAGATATATATATATATATATACACACATACATACATACATTTATGTATGATTTTTAGTGCCCTACTTTTGCAAGCTCAGCCTAGGGGCTGACTGAAGTTGAGCACTTTTATGGTGAAGATGCCAACTAAGAAAGGTTAATATAAGTCATTTTAATGACACCATGAAATACCATTATCTTCAATGCACAATAAACAATCCTGTTTACTTCTGCTCAAAGTAATCAATCCTGTTAATGCATAAAATACATGTTCTCTAGATTGTTCTCACACACATGAGGTGGCCCTGCAGACTTGAGTGAGAAAAAACTGTAAAATCTGTTGTAATGGCACATTAGCAAAAAGAAAAAAAAAAAAAAGAGGGATATACTTTTGAATGCACCCTACTAACCTGGAATGACTGTAAAATAGGATTTCATGCTGTACAACAGCACTTGGAGAAGGTTTAGTACAGTGCATCAGACAGCCATCTAGCTCTCAGCACTAAGTAACAAAAACCAAAAATCAAAACAAAAACAACCCCACCAAGTCCCCCAATTATAAGTACATTACACAAATAAACAAAACCACTATAACTAAAATGGATTCAGATGCCTACTTTTTTTATGAAACAACACAGGCAGTTTAGCTACAGAGTAAAATCCACTCTGGTAAAATGGTAGAATTTCGTAAAGCATTCTCTATTTTCTTTCAGCTGCTTTTTCTATTTTCTTTCTTGAGGCCACATCCATTTTCTCTAGTGATTGATGGTTATTTCCTCCTTTACTGCACTGGACAATTATTCTTCCTGGGCTAGTTGTACCAGAGAGAAGGAAAAGGGACTTAGGCATTGATCACAAACTAACCAGGTCATTATAACCCCTATCTATTCTGACTGGGTCATATTCATTGTGCTGCCAGCCCTCATGCTAAAATAACCCACTCTCCAGAATTAGCTTATCCCACAATTTATAAAACTACCTAAATATGTGACAGCATTTAGACTTATTTCCTTTTTACACATCTTTCTTTGAAGCCCATTAATAAACAAAAAAAGTCTGAGGCTTCAACAAAAAAAGCAAAATGCCCAATCATATAATCTTCAATAAAAATAAGATGTTACTGCTTTATTTTACTAGGAAGCTGCATTTTCCGTTTCCATTGCTCTCTTCCCACATAACATTTTGTTCAAATTATTCTAATTCTCTTATCTTGCTTTAGACATCTCTCTCATCTTTCCTTAAGCTCCTGCACGTGTTCATGAAAGCAG
Organism: Corvus cornix cornix; assembly: GCF_000738735.6. NCBI lineage: Eukaryota > Metazoa > Chordata > Aves > Passeriformes > Corvidae > Corvus > Corvus cornix. The sequence continues at coordinate 53,315,213 of NC_047056.1, forward strand.
TATTTATGAGCATGTTCAAGTTACAGTAACTACACAAGAGCAACTGTTTACATTACAAAATGCAAACAAGAGAACTTGCAATCTTTTTTAGATCTAAGTATAAATAAGTAGCAAGTAAAAAATGAAGTTCAAGTAAGTGTCTTTTAGGTAATTGTTCCACCATGCTCTTCCTTCCAGTAGACAAAATACTTTCAACTCAGACTGAAAGCAAAAAGTGAGCAGTGAAAGACTTTCAAGAAAAAATTTGGTGCTTTTACAAGCAGCAAGAAGTCTGTCATTCAAGCTCTATTTTTTCCTGCTCAAGCAGGACCTGAGAAGACTATAGTTCTTGGCTAGATACTAGCAAAAAAGTGAACTTATTAGTTATGGATACAAACATAAAATTAACATATAATATTCCAAATACAATGAGAGCTGATTTTCTCACCCTATCAACTCTATTATCAAAGCATGCATATATTTAAACAGATCGCCTAAAGCTTTTATTCTCAAATGTTTCCAGCCTTTAAAAAATATATCTTTAACACAGTGTTTCATTCCAAGCTCTCCTCAATATTTCACACCTGAATCAAAACCAGCACAAACATTTAAAATCTGTAAGCGTAAATGCTAACTATCTCAAAACGTCCTGATATTTTTAACACTAGTATCTACTTTTCTCCCATCTGTGCAAATATTTTTGCTGTTGTTGTTCCAGGCATCTAAGCATGTAAGTTCCAGGACTACATGCATTTAAAAACAATCAAAACCTTTCAGAGGTCCAAGTTTATTCAAATGCCAGAGACCCTCGCTTGGGGTTTTGTTTGTTTGCTTTTTTAATTCATACACATACTCAAGTTCTAAAAGTTTCCTCATTGGATTTCCTTCACCATACTACCTGATTCAAGACCCTTTTTTCCCTAGGAACTACAAAGAACTCAGTTCCTTAGACCACATTTAATGACCAATTTGCATCTTCACATCTTTTGTTTATTCTTCCAGCACAGAATCCGTTAGGCCTTGTTAGGTTACAGGAAGGATTGACAGGTTTAGAACTTAAAAGTCCATGAACTTGTTTGCTCAAAAAAACCAAATTGTGAGCAGGGAGTATAAGAGTGCATGCCTAACTGTTTAGTTTATACAGTTTGGAACTTCTATCCCTCTGTATTACATAAGCCATTTATCAACTGTAAATATAAGCTAAAACACAGGGAATGCAGCAGCAAAGCTGTATAATTAACCAGGAGAAAAAGACAAGAACTGCAAGGAGTTTATTATAGACTGAAAATGAAAGTCACAATAGAAATTGAGCACTAGACATACTAAATACAGAGAAGCTTAACATGTGGAATTCCAAACACGACTTTTCAAATGCTGCCATGTCAAGAGTGATGGATGATTTACCTTTCAGCAGAATCTGGATGGAAAATAAACTAGGATTCCAAAGAAAGGAAACAGACACTTCTAAATAAATTGTACTAAGCTATAATGCCATGTTAAAACTACTGATATTTCTCCATTAAATGACCACCCAATAATCTTCCACAAAACAATTATGAGGTCAATGTTTGATCAATCTCTTGAGGTCAATCTCAAGAAAGAGGTAAGGAACCACAAACCATTTATAAATAAGGTTTAAACTTCTTATTTCAAGTAAAGAAATGTAGCTGGCTCTTAATCTACATGACCAGGGAAGCACCCACTTGCGAAAGAAAGAAATTAAACAACTTGGACCAAAACTCATTGTTCTACGCAGTCAGAGAAAAGGGAAGGTACCAGAAATGACATGAAGTTAAATTTTACAGGGCTATTTGCTCATGCACATGAGCCTGAATATATACAATTCTACAGAACTTTCTTTGGACAGCTTTTTGATTAAGAACATCTAGTGAAACTTTCTCCTGAAGATTCCCTATTCCTGAGGGGAAGAAAAGCAAACCAAAAAAACAGTCCAAACAAAAAACAAGGACAAATCCACCAAATAATCTGGTATCTACTGGGCAAAAGAAATGAGCAGCAGTGAGAGTCAGTAAGGAAAACTGTTCCTTATAAAAGCCTTTCTCTTTACACTTGTTCTTTTTCTCAAAAAAAGATGTGATCACAAGCCAGTGTCTCAGCTAAAGTTACAAATACAGTGTAAAAAAAAAATCCAAACAACAAAACCATGACACTACAAAGCTTTTTGCTTGGCAGCAAAGGGTAATATGGGAGGAAGAGCTAAGCTGAAGAAAAAAAAACATAACCAAAAATCCAAACCCAGCTTTCTTGCGTGTAGGTAGAGCATGGGAGTCTGATCAGATAACTAACTTATTGTGACTACCAGCATCAGTGAAAAAAATACAAGCAATTATACCTATAGGACTTGTCCTGGGGTGATGTTATGAAGCCGCTTTATTCCTTAACCGTCTGCTCAATGCCCAAGGACGCTGTGCCTTTGAGATGGACCCGGGGCCGCAGGACCCACAGGGTGTGGGGCCGTTTAACGGCGGAGCCCAACGGCTCGGGGGGCTCTGGGGCTCAGGAGGGAGCGCGCCGGGAGCGCTGTGCTGATCTTTGGGTTTCTTTTGTGTTCTGGATAGCTGGAAAAAGGTTCTGTTGGTTTCTCTTGCTCTTTTTCCCTTCCCTCTCCCTTGCCTCACTGCCTCCCTTCCCTCCTTGCCAGTCCGGGGAGCCTGTGGGTGTGGCCCTGGCTGGTCCAAGCCCGGGTGTCTGTTCCCTCTCCGGGAATTCGTTGTATTTTGAGGGTTTTTTTATCCTGTTCTACCCTGTTTTGTTTGGTGTTAATAAACAGTTAGTTTTTTTCCACTTTCACTTGCTGTGACCCACTTGTCTTATTGGTGGAGGAAAAGGGGAGGCCCTTTTCCCTTCGGAGGAGACGCTCACTCCGGAGTGTTTCCTCCTGAAGTTTTGTCTCCAAAACCGAGACAGGACTGGCGTCCCATTTCTGTTGCCCCTTTAATTTGTGATGATCTAGGGCAATGCATTTATTTTTGTCTCGATTCCTTGATATCTCTCCTTCCCCTCCAAACTCCCACCACCCCTCCCCAAACTCAGAAAGCACAGCATTGGTAAAAGTAGGCAAGTAGTATGGGGCATTTGTAACATGTTTTAACAAAAAAAACCCCAACCCCAAACAACACAACAAAACACTCACATCAACTGTCATCCTGCCATACAAAACCCATCAAGTTAAAGCAGTATCTGACCGTGCCTCCAGCTCAGAGAGATGTTCCATCCAGCACAGATTATGCTTCAACAGACATTCTTTACTTTTTATCAGTCACACTATAATCAGATTCAATCAATTCTACAGGAACACAACATGTCAGAGAACCTCATACAGCATTCCAGTACAAAAGCACTACTCTACTTTTTGGGTCATATCATCTTGCAAGATAAAAAGCCTAAAGGAAAACCAGAGAGCATGCATCAAAAATTCTAAATGGAAGTCCTCAAGTGTATAATTTTAAGCATTTTAATAAAGATACCACATTCTTTCAAAATGAGAAACAAAATCCAATTCCAGACTATTTTGTCTATGAAAATGATGCATTTTCTAGAGTAGCCACTTCTATGTAGAACTTACAAGCCACAGTGCTATCTATTAAAACAGTAACTGCCCAAGCTATTGAAATTCACTGTTCCAAAACTTGCAGTAATCTAATTTCACTCGTTTTTCTCACTTCTGAGTAATAGGAAAGGAGTTCTGGTCCATTAACTCGCCCACTCTCTCCTGGAGGAAGTTGACCAACTCTGCTAATACAAAGACATGCGTTTCATCCAGGTCTTGTATGATGAACTTCTTTCCCAAAGCATTTGACTCATCCAGGTAAAGCAGAAACTGCTTCATTGCTGGGTCACTGTAGAGACAAACACACATCAGATTCCACCTCACAGTTACAGTTACAAACAGAAGAAACACCATTTGAAGACATTCCCAAAGATTTTAGGAAAACTAAAATTAATTTCAAGAGTCCCTCACAACTTAAATACAGTTTAGGAAGCTTTAGTAGAAGTTGTTTCTTTCACAGTAGTTTTGGTTACTTTAGAGGCAAAAATAAAATGGTAATAAAGTCTAATGAGTAGAACCAGCTGCTTGATTAGCAGATAAGTTTCCCTATGTTGCTGCTAAGGCAGCTTAAAAAAAAAATTCCAACCAAAAGCTTCAAAAGTTTCAAACCAAAACTAAAACTCAAAAATACAACCCTTAATAAGGCAAAACTGAACTTACATTTCTGATTTCAGCAACAGCCTCATAAAAACATGTTTTCTTAAAGCATAAGGATAACCAAAACACAGGAGAACACAGATCTCACTCAAAGTAGAATAGTATAGACAAAGGGTGCTCATATAAGAATTGCACATTTCTCACACCCTAACTGAACAGTCACGTCACCTTCTAAATTAAATTTAAATGTTTAGAAGAAAACATTTTGGAATTATGGAGCTGCTTTTGTGCAGTTATAGATTGCAAATACATTAACACGTTAAGTGTACAGCAGAAATCTCATACATCATATAATGCTATACAATGACCCCACAAATCTTAAATGAGGCTTCTTTTTATTTTGGAGGTAGCCAGGGGCCTGAGTCTCAGTCCAGAGATGAGATTATATGAAAATATGTACATTGCACCTACATCAAAAACTGACATTTACAAACTCCAAACTCCTTTCCAATATGATCTACAAACACAACCACATGTCAGCCTTGCATGGAATTCAGTCTAGAGCCGATTAAAACAAAAACCAGGAAAGGAGAAATGAAAGATTACCTCATCTCCCTTAAGAATCAGTAGAGAAACACTTTGTTCACAAACAACACCAAGAAAATTAGTTTGCAAGCAATATAAAGAACAAAAGGGAGCATCTAATATTTTCAAGGAAAAATTGCAAAGGTAACTGGATCGCTTATACTAGGGTAAGTTGTACCTGACAAGCATATAGATAACTTTTGTATACAGCTAAAATTTTAATTTGTGTACCTTTCAAAAAATGTGACAATGTTGGGGGACCATCAGACACGGTAGGATATAGCTTTGAACCATAATTTCTCATAGGTAATGCTTATTTTAAGTATTTTATATCCTTTTCTCTACTTTGCTAAATTAAAGTAATCTGCCGACTATTATATATTTTACCAAAAAATGGGATTTTTATACCAATGTGATTGCTAACATTTTTGCCATCATATTTTTTTAGCCCATATTCATACGTAGTTTTCTTTTCTTTAAAGAGGTTAAGCATAAGTGGAAAACAGTCTCTTTGAGAACAAAAACGGGAGTTTGGAATTAGGATTACCTACAACTGCCTCTCTCCTTCTTCCCCCAAAGGTCACACTTTGCTTGTTCAGCACCACCCTTCCCCACAACAATTCCCTTTGTCTGGACTCTTCAGTTACTTAGATTATTTCCAGGTCTAAAGAAATACACAGTCTTTGACAGAAGGACAGGCAGTAAATGCTGTTACTCACCACTCAACCAGAACACCTTTCAGAACATTCACCATCTTCTCGGTTTCCTTACGACCGCTGAAGAATCGGCAAGAACAACCCTTGCTTTGGATCGCACCGGCGATCACAGGAAATCTGAAAGCACGACACACCCCACACACCCCCAACAAACAAAACCAAACAAACAACACCTCGGTTAAACTCAAAGACTCTTTGAGACAACCCCACTCCCCACCGGAGTTGCTGCTCCCTCCTGCCCTTCACCTCCGCCTTGGGCACAGGGGCTCCCAGGGGATCCGATCCCTCCCGCCCGTCCTTCAGCTCCGCTTTGGACAGAGAGGCTCCCAGGGGAGCCGGTCCCGTCCCTCACCTCCGACGCGGACAGATTTCCCCGGGGCTCCGATCCCCCACCCGCCACCTTCCGCCCCGCCGCTTCCCGGCCGGCGCACGCGCACGCGCACGCGCACGCCGGCCCCCGGCAGCGCCCGCGGATTGGCCGGGGCTGCCGGCGGCGCGATGGCGTCACGCGGCACGCGGGGGCCGCCGCAGGGAGCGACGGCGCCGGCGGAAGGTGGGAGCGGCGGCCGCGGGGGGGGCGCGGGGATGGCGGGCGGCACAGCAGGGGGAGGCCGGGGCGCAGGATAATGGGTGTTTTGTTCCTCCCTGGTGGAAGGAGGCGCAGAGCCACCCTCGCTTGGCTCCTTTTACATGTTTCATTGCTTAAAGTTGGGTTTGCTGTAGTGGGTTTTGTTGTTTTGTTTTTTTTTAATACGCCCCAGTTGCGCAGTCGCGAGGCGGGTAGGTGGGCACCGCACCCCGGGGCGGGCCGGGGCTTGGAGCTGCCTAGACTAGCTGTGGAACAGGGTGCGAAATAGGTCCTTTTGCATTAAACTCGTGTGCCCCTAAGCATGAAAAGCTCAGCGTGAGCCGGCAGAGCGCGCTCGCAGCCCGGAGAGCAATCGGCTGAACCGAGGGCAGCGTAGCCGGCAGGTCCAGGGAAGGGATTCTGCCGCCCTCCTCCGCTCTGCTGAGACCCTCCTGGGATCCCTGGGCAGCCTGCAGCCGGCTCTGGGTTCCCCAGCATCAGAAGGACATGGGGCTGCTGGAGCAAGTCTAGAGAAGGGCCACGAAGTTGATAAAAAGGACTGGAGCACTTTTCCTATGAAAACAGACTGAGGAAGTTGGGCCAGTTCAGCATAGAGAGGAGAAGGTTGCATTGGAGACCTCACAGCAACCTTCCAGTATCTGAAGGGTCCTGGAGGGAAGTCAGAGAGGGACACTTAATCGGGAACTGTAGTATAGGACAAGGAGTAATGGGTACAGATAAAAAGGGGAGAAATTTAGACTAGATATTTAGAAAGAAATTCTTGACTGTGAGGGTGGTGAGACACTGGAACAGATTTCTCAGGAGGGTTGTGGGTGTCCCAACCTTGGAAGTGTCCAAGGCCAGGCTGAGTAAGGCCTTGAGCAACACGGTCTAGTGGGAGGTGTCCCTGCCTATGGCAGGGTTTTTTGGATTAGGTGGTCTTTAAGGTCCATTCCAGACCCTTAACATTTGATGATTCACTGTTTGCTCTTGGACCTGAACAGAAGCTCCTGGCAACAGAGAAGTGGCACTCACTTTGGCCTCCTGTGTTTGCAGATGCATGTTGTAGATTTTAGTAGTTTTGGCACCTGCTGTCACTGAACCACATTTTTCTTGCGGACTGTGGTTAGAGAGAAGAGTAAATGTGAGTACTGTGATTCTGTGAGTAAAGGTAGTGAAGGAACTGTCGTGAGACAGAGAGTTTGGAGGCAGGAGAGGTGTCTCTAGAGGACTGATTATCAATGTCTGAAAAGTGTTTCACAGTGTGGTGTACTCTGTTGAAGTGAATGGATAAACAATATTGAAATTATGAAGTCAAAAAGCAGTCTGCAGTGATTGTGACAGTGCTGGGGTAGAGCTGATGTTTTTCAAAAATCTCCCAAACAAGCAAGACAGAAGGGAAAAATCAAAACCTGGGGAAATGAGAAAAGAGGGAAGACATGTTAAAATAATGAAACAAAAGGAGTCCCCTTGTTTAGAGATGTTGGACACTGACGATAAAAATCATATAAGCACTTTTCTTGGTCTGTAGAGATTACCTTAAATTCAAGGAAAATATCAAGCTTCCATATTTCAACATCAGGTTTACATTTTATCACTTTGCTTTAATTGTGATTGTGGTAACAGAGACCTAATTTGACATTTAATAAGGGCGTCTATGTTTCCAACAAGAATTTGATTAGTACATGAAGATACTGGTGTGTTTTTACATCCATTTAAACACATTAACTCAGTATTTCATTTAGTATAAATGCATCGATGCAGACACTGAAATTTCACTTCAAAGATACAAGTTTCATGTTACTTCTGCAGCATATGCAAAGAGTATTAGTTGATATGTAGTAGTTCTTTAAGCCTTGTTAGTCAAAATGAAAGACTTGCTTGCCAGCACAATAAATTATGAACTTTAAAAGCAGTTAGTTACTGAGTTGTATTAAATCCTGTGTCATACTGAGTAATGTCTTGATGGAGATATGACCATATCTGGTACTTAAGGAAGGGTGACTAAGAAGTAGGGAAGGAAACTTTTAGAAGCGGAGAAGTTAATTGGAGATACTTAGTCACTAGAATCAACAGTAACATAATTGAGAAAAAACTGCTTTAAACTTTTCTTGTAATTGAAATTCAGCCCATTAAATTGAGAAGTTTATAGAGTTCTTTAATTGGAGTGCTTTATATAGAGCAAAATGACAAACATGGTTTATTGTGACCTTTGCTATCATGACCTTTGCTGTAAAAAGACAGAAAAAAAATGCTACAGGTTTTCTGCTGTAATTCTTAAATCAATCATTACTTTTTTTTTTTTTTTGCTCCCCCATTATGCAGAATGTCAGTGGCTGCTTACTGTGTATTTTGCTACAGAAAAATAGGAACCTCTGGTCCAGCCACAAAAACACACCTACCCTGGAATGATATCAGTAAGTACATGTCACTATGTATTGATCCGAAGTGTTAATAAAAAGAAATGAGATGACACCATGCATAGTTAAATGATACTTAAGTTCTAAGCCCTTGAACACTTAGCGATTAAAAGCTGCTGTTTGTCCCTGCTCTCTGCTTCTGACCTTGCTTTGCATACTGATATGTAACATGACACCAGCAGATTATCTGGGAACAGATACAAACACTAGATGAGGGTCTTTCCCTAACTAAATGTGATCTCCTTAAACTACCTTCAATTTCACTTGTATCTGATTTTTTTTTTTTTGTAACTTCTAGAGCCATGAAATAATTACGTTCATAAACAGTGAATAAAGCTTGTTTCTATTATTTCTTTTTCCTTTTTTACTCAGCTCTGCAGTCTCTCTTGCTTAGTCTCTGCTTTCTTTAGTGCCTTCGGCATATAATGACAATTCTTACAATTCTGAAATTTATTTCTGAGCATTAAAGATAGGATATTTCAATTTCTGCTCTACAGGAAGCATTGCATTTTTTTCTGTTTCAAACTTCTCTGCCAGTTATTTCTTCAACATGTAGCTGCTGCCTCTTGTCCGCATGCAAAATTCTTATGGCCTCACAAAGATGGAAGCTGGTAGCAGTGGTTGTGGGGCAAATCTCCCAATTCATGCTGAGGAAAAGAAATTATTCATGATAGGTGAGATTTGTTCCAGTGGCTTTGCTGCTACTGGTAATGATAAGAGTTTCTCTGTATAGAGATCCTTATATCCAGATAATCATATCAACTTTGTAGGTACAAAGTAGCTGAAATCTGATAGGAATCATTAGGGTTAAAAGGCAAATTGTTGCAAGTAACATGTGTTTGTTATCTGTTCGCTTTATAAATTAGATTCAATGGTATTACTTTTTAAAATATATTTTCTTATGGAGACTCTGCAGGCCTTCTCAAAGAACATACACAGTCCTGTATGTAATATAGCTCCAACATGTAAGAAAAAGCAAACTCCTTAAAATTAGAGTTCCAAATAACTGCTAGTGTTACAGGCAGAGAAAGTTTGTTGATTCTTGTAGCTGAGCAATGAATGCAATTAAGAGGTAGCAATATTCAAAGTAAATAGCACTGGCAGGATACCTGTTTTATCATCTTGCTTAGGAGAGCAGGAAATCCAAATCAAGTAATGTTTTCTCCATTTGTAAATTTTGGTTAATAATTTCCTGGAAGCCAGAGAGCAGTAGAAAATTTTTTTAAAGCTTGTTCTTAATGGCTGGTATTCTTACTGTCTGATTATCAAATGGTAACTGTGTTTATATTGAGGTGATGCACACAACTTTGTTTGACATTTGGTTTTAATTTTTTCAAGGAAAAATTGCAAAGGTAACTGGATCGCTTATACTAGGGTAAGTTGTAACTGATAAGCATATACATAACTTATGTATACAGTTAAAATTTTAATATATGTATCTTCCAGAAAACGTGCTAATATTAGGGGATGTTAGACATGGTAGGATGTAGTCTTGAATCAGAATTTCTGATAGTTATAACTTATTTCAAGTTTTGTAGCCTTTTCTGTACTTTGCTAGATCAAAATAATCTGCAGACTATTACATATTTTGTAAAATCTGGATGATTTATACCACTGTAGTTGCTAACCTTTTTTCATTATGTTGTTTTAGTTGATATTCATATGCAGTTTTCTTTTCTTTAAAGAGGTTTTGTATTCATTACATATGAGGTCCTGTCCTTAAATAAGTTACTGCAAATTGATACTCAAGCTCTACATCAAGAAAAACTTAAATCCTATGTATACGTACGTACAGCTTCTCTACGTCCAAGTGAATATCAAGGTAAGATACATAATTGTTTGAGTTCTGAAAATAGAATTCTAAGAGAATAGAATGTTTCTGGAAGTTTCCTTATATAACAAGGAAAGTTATATTTCCTGAGGTCTGTTACCAAGAAATGTCACCAAATTTATTTTAAGCTGCTGACTGTATTTTTTTTAAGATATTTTTTTCTATACGTAGTTCTCTATATGTGAGATAATTCTCTTTATATAATGTCTGTATGTATGCGTGTGTGTGTATTTTTTTCCCATATATTTATGAAAAGTGATGTGAGGGAACTGTCTTTCAGAACTTCTAGTAATATAAAAATACTCTTGTAGGGATCACATACAAAGCCAGAAAAGAAATCCATAAAGCAGTGAGAAAAATTCTAGAAACAGAAGCTAAAATCTTCCGGAGACCTTTTAATGGTAGGTATTGAAAGCAGGACTTTATGTATGATGATTATTTCTTAACAGTAAGAAGTAGGGCATTTAGCAAGTAAAATATTTTTTCTCACAAAGTTACCATGTTCTTTTCTTCCTGAAACAGTGATAATATGGCTTATAATTTCTATATTAATATGGATTACATGTTAGTTGTCTATTTTCTATGTATTAAAACAATTTCTTTTCTTAAAGTAAGTGAAAATGATGGTTAAGAGGAGATTTGAGGGTTGGTTTTTTCCTTGTTCCAGAAGAGATTTAAAACTTAAGTTACCAGGTTAATATTTGATACCAGTTTTGTGTACAAAAGGTATTTGTGGGATGAAATACTCTTAAATCTCATTTTAGAAAAGTGTGCTATGTTTTCATCAAAATTGACAATATTAACTGAAAGCAGCACACTTTTTTGGAACAGTGTTGCTGCTTTTTCGAGTAATTTAAAACAAGAATTTCCATTTATATAAGAAACTGTGCTCCTGAGGCATGCTGTCTATTGCCATTTAACTCTCCGTTAAATGATTATAGCAATGTGCATCTCCATTGTGTCATCCTATGAAATTAATTGTTCAAGGTCAGAGCCTCAAGAGTTGCTAACAATTTGCAGCTCCTGCTGTTAATTCTGATTGGTAAGCGCCAGCCAGGGGTTGTGGGTGTCACATAGGTATGAAATATCGACTTGGTGCCACTAAAATGAGTCAAACTCACCACTTCAAGACCAGCATTTTACTGATGCCATTCTGTAGTTGTTTATTGTACTAATTTAATGTTAAAACGTTACCCTCTGAATTACTGTGAACGAGTAATATTCAGATATTAGAAAAAAACATGTTTCCTTATTCAGCACAGAGAAACATGGCTGGTTAAAATGTTCATTAATAATAACTTGGATTTTATTTGTTTCCTGGTCAAAGAACAATTCAGTACCTTTGATGGAGAAGATCATGAGTGTGCCTTATGGCTTCTCTTAAAGAGAAGTCAGTCAGAAGACAAAGCAGTCCGACTGCAGGCTGTACAAGACCTGGCAAGCAACAGTCACTGGCATGGTAATGTATGCTGATGTAGCCTAATTTGTCCCAGAAAGTCCACACAGTCTCAGTTAGCTGTTCCAAGTCTGCTGACAACATGAAGAAAAGCTAGTAGCTGCAGGAAGCATAAATATGCTGGGAAACTTGGTCTAAGATGTGGGGGAATTATTTACATTTCAAGTAGGTGTTCTTTCCTAGTACCCGGACACAGTGTGAGTGTCTGCAGAGCAGGCCTCTCTCTGTTTCCCCACCAGAGATTTGTAACCATTGCTGTGGTGTGGAAGAGCAGTTCATGCTCATTAATTCCTTGGGCTTTCTGTTGGGACTGCTAACACAGTCTCGAGTTTGGCAGTGATTTTTTTTTTATAAGGCTCTGTAGGAGTGAGTTTAAGGCCATGGTTAAATTAATAAAAATTGGTTAGGAGCTGATAGGTAGTAATGACAAACCAGAGGTAGAGGGTTTGTATGTGCAAGCATTATCTGTAAGCCATTTTTTGTCCTAGTTATTACTTAATAGTAATAAGTTCTCCCTCTTGCTCTAGCAACAGATATCCTTGAAACCCCAAGTAAAGGGGAGGTGTGGGTATGTGTATTTGTGTTTCCTCCTCTCTCCTCCATCACCAAGCTACATAAACTAGGTGACATTCTATTCTTGACATTCTATTCTGGACTCTCATTCTGGTAATTTGGTCAGTTGTGGATCTTTCACTCTTCCAGGGCAATTCCACACTGGGATTTATCTTGTTTCAAATTGCCTCTTTAAAATTCTAAGTAATTTCCACAGGGAATTTACACCAGTAAACTGTTTGAAAACATTTGAAAGCTAGGATGTACGAAAACTGAAACTTTGTCCTTTGTAGAAGAATACTGTTAGCAGGTGATTTCAGGATCTCAGAGCCCAAGATGTCCAGTATCAGGAATTCAGTTGCTTTTTATCTCCCTCTTTCTGTAGTGCTCATTGTTGTAGTATTTGGATGTTTCACAAACACTGATTATTGTTGTCAACTGCCTCATGAGGAAAACAGGATTTTTTTAACCTGATACTTCAAAACCAAGTCATGGAAAGTTTAGGACTGAAAGTATGTGCTAATGTTTCACAGCTAGGACCAAAGTGTTCAGCTCCAGTGAGTTCAGTTTGCAGGTATAAATGATCTCCACCAAAGAAAAAATACTGCCAATCTGCAACTGTGAAAAGTGTATTTTAAATGGCTTCTCAGTTTTGTTCTAGAATTGTATAACAATAACAGGAATAAAAGGAAATTTTTATGGAAAGAAGTATTGATTTACATCAAGGTTATATTTTCTTTTCCTTCCGTTTGCCACTGAATTATCAAACTGGCCTTTAATGAACAGTTAGTGCCCAGGTGTATTTCAGCTCAGTATAGTGCTGGTCTAAAATCTGCAGTTTTTAACTTTTGGCATCTGTGGTTATAAAATCAAAGGATTTTTTTAAAGTAGGCTGTGGAGAGATGGTTCTTCTTTTCAAGTATGTTTACGAAGTAGATCACAAACTACATGTAAAACAAAATTAAATATTTAAAGTTAGGGTTAAAACTAATAGTGAAATTCTTGTACAACAGATTATCAATATGGCACAGTTGCTCAAACCTGTGATCAAAGGACTGCTATAGGTTTGGCTCGATCCAAGGATGTCGACCGTCGCTTTTTCCTGCCTCCACCACCACTGCCAAAAATAAAGACTGTAAGTAAAGGAAAAGTAGGTATTAGATGATTCTTAGTTGCTTCTTTTTACTGCTTTTGTTGTTGTTAACTGTTTAAAGTGGAGTTCTTCTAAAGTAACTAACTGGTAGTAAAATTAGGACCCAAATGTATGATATACCCCTGGGGTGTATCTGTGTTAACAAGTGGCATGGTGGAAAGAAATAAGGTTGCAAGCATTGATAAATTGTTGTTCTTGGACTGTATATCCAGTTTACATATTTACAAACAGTGAAGTCTGTGCCAGTTACCAGTCTGACAGAGGCACTGCTTGTCTATACCCAATAGGCAGTGTGAAGAAATCATGCCTTATTGACACTGACAGAATCCTACACATAGAGCTCCTGGAGGCCTTTGCCTCCTCAGTACTACTGTGGTGCTCTGCTGTAGGCCCACCTCTTCACTGCCAGCTTTTGGGTGCCAACAAATCCTTATTGGATAAATTTGGCCTTGCTTTCGTTTAACGTTAATTTTTACGTGTGTGTGTGTATATATTATATATATGTATGATGGCCTGAGGAGTCATGTCATCAGCTTCTTCAATAAACAGCTGGCATATGAAATATAGTATACAAGGTATTTTGTAATGCTATAAGAATGAATAATGCAGAAGGCCCTTGTCAAAAAATACCTGTGTATCTTATTCAACAGAACTCTGAATATGTGCTTTGATTGGTAGTGATATTCTCAGTTTTTGCTTTCTTGTCTTTGTTACGTTATGTGATAGCAGATCTGTACCTGTCAGTCCTTAAATACTAGGTTACACTAGTATATGGTAATGGATATATATTTACAGCAGTATGATTGCTAGATGATTGAAGCTAAGAGTTGCCAATCTGCTGCTTAGGAAGTTGAAGCAAATCATTGTGGCAGCTCTACACAAATAAGTCTCCATCTCTTATTTTATCAAGGATTGGAATAACTGCAAGTTCCATGACTGTGGGCAAGTGAAATTACTTTGTTGAATCTATCAAACAATATATGGATTGTTAAATGAATACTTACATTAATTTTTTAGACAAAACCTTAAATGTCTTTATTTTTTACTGGTAATTTATGCATTCATTTTAATGGTGCAGCACCAAAAGCACAGCATCACAAGCTGGTGAATGGGGAAGGTGATTGTCCCACTCTGCTCTGCACTGGTGTGCCTTGAACACTGTGTGCAGTTTTGGGCACCACTCTATAAAAAAGACATTAAGCTATTAGAGAGGGTCCAAAGGAGGGCAACAGAGATGGTGAAGGGCCTTGGGGGAAGCTGTATGAGGAGTGGCTGAGATCACTTGGTCTGTTCAGCCTGGAGGAGACTGAGGGGAGACCTCATCACAGTCTACAACTTCCTCATGAGGGGAAGCTGAGAGCAGACACTGATCTCTTCACTCTGGTGACCAGTGAGAGGACCTGAGTGAGTGGCCTTGAAGCTCTGTTAGGAGAGGTTTAGGTTGGATATCAGGAAAAGTTTTTCATCCAGAGGGTGATTGAGCACTTGAACAGGCTCCCTTGAGAAGTGGTCATGGCCCCAAGCCTGACAGAATTCAAGCAGCTTTTGGACAATGCTCTCGGGCACATGGTGTAATTCTTGGGGATGGTCCTGTGCAGGGCCAGGAGTTGGACTTCTGTGATCCTTGTGGGTCACCTGCAATTCTGAGTATTTTATGATTCTATGAAAATTCTGTGTAGTTAAGGGGGAACTTTTAAGTTTCCTCTGCCAAGAGGAACTGGTTTTTCTTCTGCTCTTTGGAGCCATTAGAATAAGGCCACCAAAGTATGAAGTGTAAAGCTTGCTTTTCATCACTTATTTGGTGGTTTTAGAATTACCAGTTTCCAAAGTCTTTACAGGTATAACTATTAAACTGAAGTTGCAGAGCACTTAAGTCCAGGGTTCATATTTTATGGCCTCATTAGCATGACTGATTCCATTATTTCAAATACTTCTTTCTTCTGTGTTTTGCTGCATGCTTTGAACAAAAAACCTAAAAGCTATTTGTGCTTGCTTCTCTCAGGATTATCCCATAGAAGATGAACTTCGCTTGTTGTTGGTATCTTTACCTCAGACTGGTCTTGATCCATGTGTCCAGTACTTCACATCTCTTGCATTACGTGAAAGTAGCCAGACTCTTGCTGCACAAAGGGTGAGTTTCCATCTGCAGAACAGAACTGTTTGGGTTCTTTGTTCCTGCAGAGCTCAGAGATACAAACCTTTTTCCATATTTTTGATCGTTGTAAGAGGAAGAGAAGTACAGACACTTTGTGATTGTAGAACATAAGCAAAATCTCTTGTAAATACAGTGTCTGCTTGAAAGCTTGTTTATATTTCCCAGCTGTACTAGTTGAAAGGTCTAGTGCAAGATTATATTTTATCTTCCCGTTAAGCAGACATTTCAACACTCTGTCCAAGACTTTCTTTCCCCTTGTGCTCATAAAATTTTTCACATTCCATCTTACTGTTGTTTGAATGTTCTTTTACTGATGAGTTTATTAAACCTCTGTTAAGTCTATAGTAAAATGGTAGGTTGTTAGCACACCTTAAATAGTAAACTCTGTTACATCACATGGAAATGTCTCCCTGAAACAGGTCCCCGTTACCAAACCAGAATTGGAGTAGTCTATGGTCTGTTTGGACTTGGATCTAGGAATGCTTCAACTCTGTCTGTGCAACAACTTCCTAAGTGGCTTTAGGAATGTTGTTTAAAGTGCCGTTATTATTATTTTAAAGTAATATTTGTTATGTCAGTTTCATCCACTCTCTCGTGAATTTTTTGTTGTTGTTGTTGAAAAGTTCTGACTTCTTTAATCGGTGATTGTTATTTTTTATAAGATGCAATAACAAAAATGAATGTCATTTTAATAACAATGCTTGTCAATCTTCATTTATAAAGTTTTCACAGTGCAATAACTCTTTATTTTCTATGACAGAGTTATGTGTGCTATTTTTACACTATCACTCCTTTGTTGTTTTCACAGCCAGAGCTCGTGCTACAAAGGGAGCTTTGGTAAGACACCACACTTGGAAGTATTTTGATTTTTGTTGAGGTTATGTTGGTCTTTCTGCTGCGTGATTAAGAGACTGGTCTTCAGAGGCTGTGCCACATACTGAAGACCTTTTTCCCTCCTCTTCTAATTTTTGCAAGTCTAAAGATAATCTGATTCTTGCTTTTTTATGCTTAAGCAAATGATCTTAAAAGATGACATTCATTAACAAAATAAGAATCCTACATTTTCCCCTTTATTGTATGTTTTGAACTTAATAGACTAAGGAGACTACAGACTTCCAGTTAAAAATAGTGAATACTTTAATGATGTACTGTTGCTTAATTTGTACATTTTGAAAAGTGCATGCATGCTGTGCACTCTTAAAAGAAATTTCTGTAGATCATTACACACTTAACATTCTAGTTTAGAAATGCTTTTTTTTATGTAGCCATTTGAAATGTGTTTTAATTTTTACTGTGTTTCATTTCAGGGAGGCTTATGGTGTTTTGGAGGAAATGGACTTCCATATTGTGAGACATTGAGTAAAATCCCTTCAGAGACAGTGGAACTCTTTTGCTTGCAGGCTTTAGTACAGCATTCTAAGGTAGTTTGTCCTTTAAACTGTAACTGAAAAGCTACATTTATAGACGTTCCTTTGTAATGGACTCTCATGTACTGGGAAGGAGTTGTCCTTTCCTTGTCTCCTACCCCTCACTCTTTCTGTAAGAATGTTCAAACAACTGAGACAGGTGTGAAATGAGCACATTTGTATAACAAACTAGTTTTTTTTTCCTCAGGGGGAAGTGTATGTAAGTTTTGTTGTTGTTTCTAATACGCCCTTACAAGTTCCCCTGTACTATACCTGTATGTATCATTCAAGAAGTAAAAAAGCAGCTCTGAAATTCCAGGTTTCTACAAAACAAAATAGCCTTGTGAATTCACTCTAATCAGAAACCAGAACAGAATGCAAACCATACCCATACATAAAGGTATTCTTTGGGTAGAACATTGCACAGCAAGCAGCTAATACAGTGTCCTTCCCAGGACCAGTCTGTTTTTTGCAGACACAGATGAAGAGTGTGGAAGATATTTTGTAACAGTGATTCTTCTTGTTTCCTATTGCTACATTCTTCTGTGTACACTTAATTGTTCGCAAGCCTAGAACACTGAGAAACAGTGTTGAGAACACCAAATTGTTACTGATAGTAGGGATGGATAAAGTGCAGTTTCCCAGTACTCTTTTCACATCTTCCATATATATAGAAATTCTGACTTAGTCTAGAATTTGTTATATTCTAGATTTTCAGTTTAAGCAAGTTGTGACTGTACTCATTCCAAATGCCTGTTGAAAGCTGCAGACTCGAGGATATCAGCAGTTCCAAAGCTACCACACATATTCATCTGGACTAAATTGTTGCCCTTAGGATCAGTAATGATAGCAGTACTAGCTGGAATGCAAAAAAACCTTTTTCATTTCAAAGAGAAGGAATTATAATGATTGCATTTTAGGTGATGGACAAGTGGCTCTGGTTGAGATAGTGCTTTAGCAAATGCAGACAATTGACCTGTTCAGCCTCTTGACCTTGAGTTAAAATTTGATCATGCCAAGTGGAAACCATTTCATATCCCTCAGATGTGAAGAAGAGTAGAGAGGTGGTACTCAGAGTTTTTCAAGTTGTCAATTCATAGAGATCTTGCATTTTGCATATTAAAATACTTATTACTTCTTCAAATACGGCATAATAAATTCTAGATTAATAGTAATTCCTATGAAACAAGGGCTGTGTTATACCTGCTTCTTAAAACTCCCTAATTTGTGAATTAACAGCGTCTAAAGAACCTTTTGCAGAACATCTGTTTATTGTCACTGTATTTACTGTGTAATGCCAGATTTCTTCTCACTGTGATAAAATTGAAGCTAAAGGAGGCCTTCAGTTATTGCAGAGGATATACCAGCTACGTAAAGATTCAGCAAAGATACAGAGGAACATAATTCGCATTATTGGGAATATGGCTTTGGATGAACGCCTTCACTCATCCATAGTACATGCAGGTAAAAGGAAAGCTGTTTCAGTGGTAGATTTCTACTCCAAAAGTTTCAGATAAATAAAATAAATAAATAAATAGAAAATATCAATGTGTTGTTCTGTGCAAGTCCAAGCTGGCGTCTGCCTGTTAAAAGCGGTGTGCATTTTTAATCTCCGTTATACAAACGGGAAGTAGCAAAGGCACAGGAAAAGACGGTGAGGGTGGTTAAAAATTTGCAATGGCTGTGATAAAAAGAATAAATAACTAGACTAAGACACTTGGAAAAAGCAATTGAAAGAGAATGTGACTAAGATTAATAAAATTCTCTTCACTGGCATAGAGGAGGCAGAGGGAATGGTCATCTGCTGTTAGTTGTAATGCAAGACCAAAGGTTCTTGTACATTATAGAGACAGAAATAAATAGTATTTTTCCATAAACTGCATAACCAAAATAAAACTTGCCACAAAACATTGTGGTAGTTGAAGACTTACAGAGCTTCAAAGAGTGATTAGACAATTCATATAAAGAAAAATCCACAAAGTTCTACACATGGAAACCAGGTTGGCTGCAGAAAACCTGAGGGTATAGACTAGAATCAGCACTATATAATTGTCCTTTTATTGCTCTATTCTTATATTGTTCTGCAGCTTCCACACTGCTCACTTCTGAAGAAAGGCAGCTGGACTATAAAGGCCTTTGTTCTGAGCTCTGGCACCATTCTTAAATTACTATGATTGTTGAAACCATATGTGTAGAAGAAGAGATTGAAACAGGAGACCTGTCAGGAGCTCCCTGGGACAGAGCTCTCAGTACAAAAGGAATTTTAGACAGTGAATCAAACTCCAGAGATGAGCAGTTGGATACTGCTAGTCCAGAGTTGGATAAAGCTTCTCATTTATTGCTGAATGATGCATAAGAAGAAATAACCTCTAAGGTTCTTTTTCTTGCAAAAACTGCTGGGATAGGAAGAAGAAAACCAGCGATATACTGTGTAATAGCTGTGATGGGATATTTGGGGGCAGAACACTTATCTTTGATTCTGAACACTTATTTTTGACTCTTCATCTTGGCTCATTTAAGAGAACTGAAAAACCAGAGATGAAGCCAGTTTTACTCAGACTATCTTGGCAGTCTTCCATTGTGTTTGGAGAACTGAAAGTAGACTTTAGATAGTATTCTTGTTAAGTACAACTTTCACAGTGGTCCGCATATATTCTGCTTAGGAACATAATTTAAATACATTATTCTTAAAAAAAAAATCCTCAAAAAACTCCTCAAAGGTAGTAGCAGTTTTGTTTGTTTGTTCAAAACAAAACTGAAATGTCAATTCGTTCTTTTCCTCAGTCTACAGTGAACTAGCTTGAATTAGCAAGTTACTGACTATACTAGTAGCAACATGGTCTTCAAACAATGCTCATGAAGTAAACTCCCAGGTTTTATTTATGAACTTGACTGTAATGTAGTTGTAATTTATAGGCCACTTTTGCTGTCAGCAATAAGATTTATCAGGATTTTAAAGAAACATGTGCATATGCACATAAAATATATTCCTTTACATTTCTCACTAGTCTCTGAACATTCCCATCCATGTTTAAGAAAATTTTACACCTTAGGTAGAGTATCATAAAGTGTCTGTAAGTCATAGTATCTTTGACTTAAAATTAATGAGGGTTGTATCCAATTTAATTGTCCTATGTTTCTAAGGTATAAATAGTATATAATTTTTAGAATAGGGGAGGTGATTTTAATTACTTAGAGTTTTTCTTACTCTGGATTTTAAAATTAAAAATTACTGTACTTTCACAGCAAGCATCAATTTTTTTACCTGCCATTGCTCCTGTAGGTTGTTTCCTGTGCCTTTCTTATGGTTTAACTTCATTGTCTCCATCTTCCTGGCATTTTACCTGCAAAAAGAGATCTGAGGTCTGTTCTTGCTACAACTGTGCTGACCTGCTGATACACTTCCTTTTTATTCTGAGAAGGGGTTCTCCTTCAGATCATAAGCTGAACAGTAAAATACACTGCCACCTTGCCACTCTGAGTTTTTGAATTTTGGAGATTCCACTTACCTAGCCTTGGCTTTCCTGAAGTAAAGAGTAGATTGAAATAATTTATTTTGACATTACCATTCTTAAGTTTTAACATCTATTTTCAGAAGTATAGTTTGATGGGTGATGTTTCTGAATTCTGTTGTTTGGATGATGTTTCTATTAGTTAACCTGCCACTTCATTTTCTCAATGTAGGTTGGGTTTCTGTACTTGCTGAAGTAATGAAATCCCCACATGTCATTCAGTCTTCTCATGCATCCAGAGCTTTGGCTAATCTAGACAGGGACACGGTGAAAGAAAAATATCCAGATGGTGTTTATGTCTTACATCCACAGTATCGTAGCAGGTAAAGTAGAAGGAGTCATTTTACGTGCTGTACTTGGAGGCACTTGTTCTACTGTTCTGTTACAAAACTTTGGCAGAGTTGACATCAAAGAGCTGCTGTACTGATGTCACCTTGCCCCTCCTGCTCTTTGGTGAGTTGAGAGGACTGAATTTAGATTCTCAAGTGGAAGAACAACAGAAGTGGTTGCAGCAGTCCGTAAATGTGAACAGAGTATTACTGGAATGCATGGAGAAATCTGAACACAAAACATGAAATTAGTTGTTGCTTTGTGTGGGTTGCAACTGTGACACTGCAACTGTGACAAGACACTGCGATACAGTGTCTTGTAATTATTCTGCTGGCAACAGCTCTTGTTGGCCTAAGATGCAGTAAATTTTCATCCTTATTAATAGTGATTGTGTATTTGGGACTGAAGCAGTCTCCAGTGTGGGGTGTCACTTAGTAGTAACTATTCCCTGGGTCATTGGTGTAACTCAGGTTACAGTGAAGCTCTAATATGATGATAAAGCTGGAGCTACCGAGCCACATTAACAGTAGCTGGAGGGAAAGGTCCCTAGTTTTTGTTTTTATCTGAGTATGCTCTTTGAAATATCATGAAGTGTTGTCCATAAGATAAGAAATCACATGTATTGTTAAAAAAAAGCATTTTGGCATCACTTAGGTTAAAAGTTCCAACTTGCTAAAAGAATAAGTACCACACATCTCTTAAAATTTCCTTTTGTTGATCAGCCAGCCCATCAGAGCAGACATCCTTTTCATTCATGGTCTTTTGGGAGCAGCATTTAAAACCTGGAGACAGCAAGACATTGACCGGCATTTGGATAAAAAGACCTCAGAAAAGGAAGAGGACTATATTCAGTGCTGGCCAAAGGTAAAAAGACAGTATCATTTTCACATGTGGCTGCTTTTCTCATTAATGAGAGCTGTCCAGAGCATCTAGAAGATTGCTGTCTGGCAGATGTCTCTTTTGAATTCAATTACTTGTAATTTATTATACAAGTAGCAGTTTTTGAGTTCCTGATGATAAATTTTTGTTAATGAGTTGTTTGTTGTTCTTGCATGGAAAAGTCCCTGCAAAGTTTTATATTCTCAACATCTTTCGCATGCTAGTGAAAGAGGAGGCAATGGCTGCTTTCCTTATGCTCTCTGTTTTTTTTAGTGGAATGTTATTGCTGAGGAAAAGATTTATAAAATAGCATTTTAAATTAACTTCCCTTTCTTACATAGGTGTCTGAGTACCTCACTTTGTGCAGGTTGCCATTTAAGGGTTGTTGGTGAATAAGTAACTACTGCTCCAAGCAAACTCACACCTGTATAGCCACTAAAGTATCTCTGTGAAATATGAACTGTTTAGTCCTGTTGGTAATCTTAGTAACTCTTGTTTCACCCAGGAGAGGGAGCCAGCAATGCACGAGTTAGAGATGAATCTTCATTCTTTGCCTGCTTTGTGGCTCAGGAGCAATCTAGAGTTCAGCAAGTAATAACAGAATAATAATTGAGGTATAAAATGTATTTGGGGATTAACTGAAGAGCAAAAATCTTGCTTGATATTGTCCTCATAGTAGCATCTTTCCTCCATTGCTTGCAAGAGTTTAAGTACTTTAATTATAAGCTCCTTTGGTTTTGCTTTTCTTTAATTTAGACATGGCTTGCTTCAGACTGTCCTTCCCTTAGAATCATATCTGTGGAGTATGACACCCATTTGAGTGACTGGAAAGCAAAATGTCCTGTTGAGGCTCACAGGTAACAAAAGCAGCATCTGCAGTTTGGAGGGGGGGGCAGGAAGTAGACCTGTAAAGCTGATCCTTGGGATCACCTAGTGTGAAGGAGTGAATTTAACTTTTCCTGTTGCTTTGAAAAATCAAATGTGGAAAAATACTAAGTATAGTCATGGTACACTTAAGTTTTTAGCCTCATGAATAGCTACATATGGCAATTGCATTAATTCTTACAGTCTGTTCCTCTTCATGTTAAGGGACACAGTAAATTATACTATTGGTTAATGAAAATACAGCATAAACTTTATATCTTAAGGTGAGTATTTTTTAAAGTGACACAATAATGCTTCATAAGCACAGCAAAAAAAATCACTGTACTGTGGCTTTATACTCCTGATAAAATGAAGCATATATTTTCATAGAATCGTTTAGGTTGGAAAAGACCCTTCAGATGACCAAGTATAACCGTTTACCCAGCACTGCCAAGGCCACCACAAAACCATGTCCCTAAGTGCCACATCCACTAGCCTTTTAAAAACTTCCAGGGATGAGCTCAACCACTTCCTGCGCAGCATGTTTCAGAGCTTTACAACCCTTTTGAGGAAGAAATTTTTCCTAATATCCAACCTAAACCTTCCCTGGCACAGCTTAAGGCTGTTATCTCTTGTCCTGTCACTGGTTCCCTGGGAGGAGAGGCCAGTCCCCACCCGGCTACAACCTCCTTTCAGGTGGCTGTAGAGAGTGGTAAGGTCTTCCCTGGGCCTCCTTTCTTCCAGGCTAATCAATCCCAGTTCCTTCTGCCTCTCCTCACAGGACTTGTGCTCCAGACCCTTCACTGGCTCCATTGCCTTTCTCTGGACCTGCTGTAGCACCTCAATGTCTTTGTTGTAGTGAGGGGCCCAAAACTGAACACAGGACTCGAGGTGCTGCCTCACTAATCCCTTCCCTAGTCCTGCTGGCCACACTGTTTCTGATATAAACATACTTTTATTCAAAAAATGGTACTTTGATGATAAAATATGACAACGGTATCTGATTCAATCAGAGTGTAATTGCCCTT
This sequence comes from Corvus cornix cornix, assembly GCF_000738735.6. Classification (NCBI taxonomy): domain Eukaryota; kingdom Metazoa; phylum Chordata; class Aves; order Passeriformes; family Corvidae; genus Corvus; species Corvus cornix. The sequence continues at coordinate 53,338,815 of NC_047056.1, forward strand.
GCCAGAGGAATGGTGTTTTTACTGACCTTGAACAGGGTAGGTCAGAGGAGGATGCTACCATCAAATGTGTTCCTCATGAAAAATAAAAACACTTTGGGCCTGTAAAGGTTTTTTGTCTTTAATAGAATTTGGTAATTAAGTTCAGTGATCTTTAAATCAGAATCCTTCAAACATTTATGCAGATACTTAAGCATGTAACTAGTACTGTAAATTTGACTTGTGTTCTGCAGCAGAGGCATGTACATGGCTGCTTACAGGTTAAGAATCTGAAAATTAATGATGTTTTTTGTGCAGGGAAGAAAAAAATTCAACATGTGTATAATAGACTGGGAACTCTGTGCTTGTTCATTCCCTCTTCCCTCTGGCTATATGAACGATCAGTGCAATTATTGCATTAAAGAAAACATGGAAGCAGGGGAAAAAACAAGGAAGACATGACTGTTAATGTGCCTATTTGAAATTAGGCAGAAAAATGACAGTAAGAAGCATGTAGGTGGTTACCTGTGCAGGTCCAAAGAAGACTGGAATTGGCTTTAAGTTGCACCAGGGGAGGTTTAGATTAGGTATTAGGAAAAAATTCTTCACTGAAAGCATTGTCAAGCCCTGGAAGAGGCTGCCCAGGGAAGTGGTTTATTACCTCTGTCGCTGGAGGTAATAAGAAGGCAGATAATGCCCTTAGGGACCTGGGTTTGTGGTGGACTTGGCCATCCACCTTGGGCTAACAGTTGGACTCAATGGTCGTACTGGTCTTTTTAACGTAAGTGAATTCTATGATTCTAAGAAAACTCTTCCTGTGTCTGTCTGGAGTAAGTATGTTAAAAGAAATAAACATATATTTCCTTTTGTTTTCCTAAGGTAACGTCTTTTTCATTACAAAATAGAAAATTACATTAGCTGCTATTTATGGTCACCCAACCATAGTATTTGATCATTTTATAATTTGATACGGCTAATAATAAATGAAAGATATTGAAGATATTTCTAACTAGTGGGAGCAAAGAGGTCGCAGTAGAAACACAACCTTACGTTTGCTCTTAAATGTATGGTCTCATTCACTGCTTCAGAAGTGAATTTTTATGTCTCTCTGCTAGCCTAGAGCATACTGTTCAACTGAAAAGACACATTTGATTATCCTTTTCATATGTGTTATAAAGCAATTTCTGGTGAGAATGCTGAGATCAATAGAGACGAAGTGAATTCTTTTGCACGGTGGTTGCTCCCACGTCCTGATGTTTTCATTACCCAAGGGCCTTCTGTGTTTGATTCTTGTTACACTGCAAGGAGTAATGTAAAGTGCTAATGTGGCACTTCCAAGCTTGGATTGGGAATTGGCATTGGTTTTGTTTTGGTTATACTGCAGATTCATTTTAAACCTCTGATGTGTAGCTTATCCTTTCCAGAGCTCAGTCTTCTCATTTATAACATGGAGATTATTGTGCTTTCAGTACTTTTCAGCACTATTCCAGTATAAAGCATTTGGAGATTGTTGTCTGGCAAATGTAACTGACATTAGCTGTGATTTTTTTTTTTTAACTTATCGGTTGATCATGCACATAGTTTTTAAATTTCTGTATATTGCTCTACATTTTGAGCATTGTTTAGCAAAGTACATGAGGTTTGTTCATGTTGGAGGGAGTAAAGTTCATTATGTGCTGATGTCGCTTTCATAGAATAAAAATTGTTTTGCTACAATGTGTAAATGAAACTATCTAAAACTCCATAAAACAGCTTGCCAAGAAAGCAGAAATGTTTGCTGAGCAAAATTAAAATAAAACTTTCTAGCAAGAGCAGGAAACTAGCTCAATTCCCATTGACCTTGTGAAGCCATCCTTACAAAAGTTTTTGGCCTTTTTCAATGTGGAAACAATAATTAAATTGTTAATATTTGTTTACCAAATTCACTTTCATAAATGTGCAGCACTAAAATTCATTGTGGTTTAACATTGCCTTTTAACCTGTCATGCTCCATTATGCCTGTGTTTGTTTCTTTGCAGGAAGTCTATTGCTTTCAGGAGCAGTGAGCTGCTTGACAAGCTCAAAGCTGCTGGGATTGGAGACAGACCACTGGTGTGGGTATCCCATAGCATGGGTGGTAAGCATGTTGCCTGTTTCATATAAAGCATTTATTTGCAGTTAGAATTCAGAATAAGCCATTAACCAAATTCAGGTAAAAATGCAATTATTCAGAATAGTTCATTTAAAAAATTGGCAAAGACCTAAAAATGAAAAACAGATTTCTACTTTCTTACTGCATTATATTTAATAGCATATACATTTTGAAAGGATTTTTAGTGCTGTTTGTTCTTACTGTGTTGATTTAAAAACTCAGTTGAAATTCATGTAAATGGAAATCCAAAGGCAAAATTTTCTCTATGATCAGGCATATAGTAAATGTCATTAGCAACACATAAAGCAAATCAAAATTGGATTTGCATCATTCATTGACATTTTATATTGATGCCTCCTCAGGCTTGGTTTGGGTTTTTTTCAAGTTAATCTTACATATTTGACAATCTAAGGACTAATCAACCAAGGCAAGAATGTGGTAGTTGTTTCATGGTTAATATAGCATGATCATTATTTCACAGTGATTTAAATCCTTGCATTAATTCAGCTTCTGTTGCCAGGTCTTCTAGTCAAAAAGATGCTGGTGGATGCTTCCAAGAATCCAGAAATGGATAAAATTGTAAACAACACCAGAGGAATCGTATTTTATAGTGTACCTCACCATGGTTCCCAGCTGGCTGAATATTCTATAAATGCCAGATACCTCCTCTTCCCGTCTGTGGAGGTTAAAGAACTCAGCAAGGGTATGTTCACTTTGCTACCATCTAACAACAGGGAGCCTGCTAATCTGTTCATGGTGCTTTGGGGTTTTTCATCGTGCTATCAGAAAAAGCTGGGTAAAAACAACAAACCCCCTTTTTTGTGTTTTGGGTTGTGTGTTGAATTATTGCAAGTAATTCTGAGTAGCTGTTTCATTTGATTGCAGAGGTGAGAGGAAAAGGGGGAGTCAGAACAAGTTGTTGCATATGCTAGTTGGAAAAAGGGGATTACAAACAAAATGCTACTACTTTTACTGTCATAGTAATAAAAACATCTCTTTAGCAATGCACTCTTGCCAGAAAAATGCTATAATCTTAAAACACTGCAAAAACTATGTTGCTCTTTTTCAGATTCTCCTGCCCTTAAAGAGCTGAATGATGACTTCTTGTCTTTTGCCAAAGACAAGAAATTTTCAGTGCTGAGTTTTGCAGAAACCCTACCAACACACATAGGCAGCATGATAAAACTGCATGTTGTACCTGTGGAGTCAGCAGGTAAGTGAGAAATAGCCATTTAATTTATTTAATTTGGTATATATTGATGTATCATTGACAATGAGAAAGGGTTATAAATGTTATGGTAGAAAAACCTAGAAAAATGCATCTGTTGTGGTGTGGGGGGTTTTGTTTAAACTTTTGACTGAGCCTCCCAGCTGAGATCAGAAGCAGCTATGTTTAGATCTTAGAACAGCAGTTTGTTTGTTTGGATTTTTCTAAATGAGAGTGAGGCTTGTTGAAGAAAGGAGGATAGACCCTGATCTAATGTTACACTGTTGGAGTCCTTTCCTCTGTAATTATGACTACTTGTGGTTTATCTTTCTATAGGTAAGCTGAATAGTGTTTCAGATGCTTCTGTAAATTCCAGCTATTTCCTCCTTTAAAAAGCTAAGAAAGAAAATTAGTAAACTGCTAAGGGAAGGAAAAAGTCACAAAGCCGGTTTTTAGTGCTGAGAATCCTTTACCTTTCACATCTCATGAACTCAAGCAATAGAGTTTGCCTCCTGAAGAGTTCCCTCCATCTTTTTGCCTTTTGTAGGAAAAGGGAAAACCAGATTATTTTTTTTCCCTTGCTTTTTTTATATGTTCAACTTAGACAACTGTTTCAAGTCTTATATTTTCAGGCTTTCTTTTGCACTGCCCAAGGTATCTGTAAGGCCAGAAACCATTGCTTTGTTAGGTTTTAGATCAGGCTTTCCACCAGCTAAATCCACTAGCTTGAGTGCAAGGTCAGATGCTCTGAAAAAGGTGTACTATACATCCCTGTTTCTCTGAATCACTATTTAACAGTATTTTTACAGTATGTCTTTCTTGAGCAGCAATGTTCTGCAGAAATGTTGCTGATGCACTTTTATTGTCGAGGACTGAAAAACTGGACTTTTTTGTGTTATTATTTAACAAAATAAGATTAAAAAGAGGGCCAAATAACAGAGCCCAAATGAGCACTGTGCACTTGTCATTTTGTAGCATCTCTCTCCTCTGCTAGAGATGACACCCAGTGCAGCACCTAAGTGCTGTTGAAAACCCTTAGAGGGCACATGGCAGTTCAGTAGCAGGACACTCACTCTGTTCAAAACACAGGCTGACAAGCAGGAAGCTCCCTGACTGTTGCATGTCTGCTTGGACACATGAAAGCAGAGCTTTGTCCTGCTCTAGTGTAATCTTACGTGGTTAAAGTTCAAAGCAAAATGGAGGATTTCTCTAGATGAGAAGTGAATAGACAATAAACTGGAATCTGGCAGTAACATCATCCTAACTGGAAAGTTGGTAGTAATGGCTGTCAGGAGAGAATAAATGCTGTAGTGTGCCCCAAAATCAGTAGCTGAAAATGGAATATTTGTATTCTACAATTAAGCAATGTAAATATTTCATTTACCTGGAAATGTGTGTAGTGATTTGCAGCATATTTCTATTTCAGGTTCATTCTAGTACAAATTTTAATCTCCACATCAAAGTATTTTTGTAAGGAATATGGGCAGTTAGTGGTGATCAGATTCAAGATACCATGCATTAAACTACATCCCTGATCATATCAATGCTTAAACCTCAGTCAGGACTGTGCTGTTGGTCAGGTGCTGGTAACTGAACTTTTGTTTCAGCAAAGTTGTCTGTATGGAGAAATGTACATTTGTGTAGTTCGAACAAAGGCAGCAGAACTCTGACCTAATGGTGTAGTGTGCCAGTGTGGGTTTTGTGGCAGCATTGAGCTCTATCTGGCCATAACTGTGTACTGATGCTTTTAGCACATGAAAAAATAATGATGACCAAAGAGTTATATTGAAGATAGGAGAAGTTGCTTTTGAGAGAGAAATTGCTAATGCAAGATGTTCTTTTCAGTTTAGGTCACCTTATGAACTCTGGTAGTTTTCTCTTCTCTTCTCTTTTTTCTTTTCTTTTTTTTTTTTCCCTTTCCCAGACTTAGGAATTGGAGACCTTATTCCAGTGGATGTTAATCATCTAAACATTTGTAAGCCAAAGAAGAAGGATGCTTTCCTGTATCAACGTACACTGAAGTTCATTCAGGATGTTTTAGCCCAAGAACTGTGAGACTGAGGTTTTGCCCTCCTTTCCTGCTTATGTCCTCTTTTTGGTGTAACACAGAAACTTCTCCTAACATTTGTTAGGGGATCTGCAGAATTACAAGGGTGCTATGTCAATAGTATCTGCTGCTGAATCATTTTCTGTACATCTCAAACTTCAGACACCTCTCCAATTTATTTCTCAAAATACATTCAAAACAAATACAAACTTGACAAAAAGAAAGTGTGTGCCCAGGATATCTTCTTTTAGCAAAAAAAAAAAAAACAACCCCAAGGCTGCTTTGAAAACAGATAAATATACAGCTGGGATAAAGTCTTATAGAGAGGATTAGAAACTATTAACTGAGGTGGTTATTTGTTGTGTCAAAGGGGAGAAGCGGCATGTGACTGCTGCAAAGTTTTGGTTTATTGTTCATGTTAGGTAGCCTGACTGGAACCTGAAAAAATAGTATCCAAGTGAATGAAGGTGGCATTTTGGTCATGGCCCAGTTACAGGAGGTTTTGTCATTTGCCTTTTTATTTAATAGACCACCCAGATTTGCCAGAGGTCATGGCAACTGTTTTTCTGCATGAGAAAGAGACAGGTTGGTAACTTGCCTTACTTAGAAAATTGTCATTGTTTTAGTCTGTTTGTATTAATGAAAACAAAAAAAGATAAATATTCACCTTCTTGTACATTTCCCTCCTAATCTTAGCAACTTGTGACCTTGCTTTCCTTAGGACAGGGTATATTGGTCAGCCAGGGCAGTTCTGTGCTTGCTCACATTGAAGATGTGCTCAATGGGCTCAGCTCTTCTGCTTTACTCTTGGGACACACTAAGAAGATGGTACATTCAAATCCCTGACTCCTGTTACTCATACAGAAACCTTTCTGTAGCTGATTTAAAGAGGAGCATTGAAAATGGTCAGGTGGAGCACAACAAATGTAGACCCTGACAAGAAAGGTAATGCTTAGAGTTTGGAGCTGAGGTAGAAAAAATTAAAGCAGGAAAAAAATCAGATTGTAAGGCCTCACTGGAAATTACCACAAATGGTTTGGTTTCTTGGGGCCCAAATATGTCTGTTGGTGTAGACACAGAAAAAACAGCAGTGTCTTATTTGACTCTGTTTATGTTTAGGATACCATAACGGTACTGATGAGAAATCAGTATTTTTAGACAGATAAAAAAATGTCAGTGCACAGTCACTTTTTTAAAGTCTTAGATATTTTGCACTGTGGTTAAAAGCAGCCTTGTGTTATTGTGGTCTCTTTACTTCCTTTCTTTACACCTGCAACCCTCTCTGAAACCAAGCATAGGCTGTGTAAGGCTGTGCAGCCTTTGCTGACCATTTGTTAAATAGGGTCTGTGTTGATGACAGGCTTGAGGTGTCTCCTCACGTCACTTCTCTGAGATGGATCCAGTATTACTGCCCTTCAAATGATGGCTGTGAAAGCTCTCAAAGAGGTGGGATGCACCTTGCAATTCTGCATGGACTTGGTGCTGGTGGGCATCGCAGTCCTGCCAGGTCCTGAGGCCAGCCCAGCGGGACACTGCAGCTGAAAATACACTTCTGCAAGTTGAGGGAGTTGTGAAGTAAAGTTCACAAGAGCAGTACAGCACTACACTGGCAAAAAGAGCATTTTTCCCCCTAACTGAGATGTAGGTAAGAACACTCCATGGCAGTATTTTGTATAGAAAATGTAACAGAAATGTCGTAATTTCTAAAGAGCTTTATCTTTTTACACTGTGGTCTAGACTTCAGAGTGTAAATATATTAGTGCACTTTGTATTCACAAAGTAGAGAGTATGTGGAATTCATGGTGAATAGACAAGACTTCTAATAACTGAATGCTTATTTAGTGTGACAAATCTATTGGTTTTAATAGACTTCTTTGGCTTACACGGATTCAGATCAGTGACATTAAACATTAATCTTAGTAAATGCATCTATGTTTTGTAACTGGAACTCTTAAGGCAGTGTTCTCCTTTTTGTAACTGTATTTATATATGTGTAACTTCTAAAACTAATATTTGGTGGGGGAGTTGTTAGGTTTGGGGGTTTGGGTTTTATTTTTTTGGAATATAGTAATAAAATGTGATTTAAAAAATGTCTTGGATATGTCACAAAGTGTATTAAAGGTTAATGATATGCCGGCTGAATACTCTGGACCATGTTCATTTTGTTAAAGACCTGCATTATTTTTTGGTGATTGTCTTGTGCTGGGACAATGTAACGTTACCCTTCACTTGGGTAAGAGGCACAGTGCTGGGGGCCAACTGCTCAGCCACATTTTGCCAACCTGAACAGTTTTTCAGTTGTGCTCTTGGATTTTGCAGCAATGCCTCCTGAAGTGTATACAGACATTAGTTTGAGGGCCAGCAGGTCTGTTGCATAGCATTCATGTCTGCTTCCCATTAGGAATTGGATGCTTTTGTGCTTCCTGGTGCCACATTAATTGAGAGTAGTGTCTTTCTGGAAATTCTCAGGTCTCAAATTACTCTTTTAATCCCATCCAATGGCTCAGCTGCAGGTGTGTGGCAGGCAGGTTGTGTGTGAGTCATCTGAGGAGATGGTGTTTCATCTGCATTGTGGCATCCAAGAGTAAAATAGTGAGACAGGAAGGGAGGACTAAAAGGGGTTGGTCAGTCCTCTTGCACTTGTTGTCCAGCACTGTGGTATAACTGTGTTGGTGTTTCTAGCAGCAACAGCCACCGAGTGTTCAATTGCTGTGATTACAGTGCTGTGAACTGGCTTTTGCTGGGATTTCTGCTTCCTGGTGCCAGCCGGAGCAGTTGGCTGGAAATGAGAAATTTTCCATCTGGTGAAAATGGCAATTCTGGATGAAAAGGGAAAAGCAAAAATGTTGTTTTGTTACAGTGAAAATTCTAACCAATGTTTCAGTTCTCTTTCTTTTTGTTTGTTTCAGTGGTAAGCCCCCTAAAAAAAGCTACATCAGGCAGTTGCTTTACCAAGGAGAACCACTTACCCACCCCAAACACGAATGCAGCAGAGCAGCCAGATGCCTGCTGCAACTTGAAGCTGCAGTGCTGCGGGCCCTGGGCAAACTCATGTGGTGTCTTGCCAAAGCATTAAATAAGCAGACACTTGTAGACTTGTGTCTGGTAAACCATTCATACCTGGCTTCACAGCTGCCATCAACAATTTTTAGATTGCCAAGGGCTGGGTTCATGACCTGAAAAATGTCATGGGATAACCACTCCCTACAACCCATGTATGTCCCTGAAGGCTGACAGCTAGCTGTCACTGAGGACATTGATTTCCATCGATTATGTCCCAGTGAGGATGGGCAGCAGAGCTGAGAACAGAGCTGTGCTGTGGGTTCCCTGGTTGTGGACATCAAGTAATGAGGGTTCAGGTTACTTGGCCTCTTTTCACGTGGTGGGGGCTGGCTTAATCCCAAATGAGAGGGAAAGCATCACTGCCTCCTGCAGTCTGAGTTTTCTGTAGTGATTTCCAAACCATGGAGCAAGTCTAGCCTTGCTTTGCTTCCGCTGACCATTGAAATTAGAACCAGGTCACAAGCAGGTCACAGGCTCCTGCCTCTGAGAAAACACTTGGCTTGGATGTTAGGCACTGGTGTGGAAGGTAATTTATTGAGACAGGAGATTCCTCATTCTGTGCTGTAACCTTTTCAGCTGGACTGTCTGTCCCCTTCCCTTGATTTGCTGCAGCTGAGCAGTATCTGCTGTCACTGATAGCATAAACCAGCGAGCTGCCGGGATTCATCCTTCAGTGGGCAGCTTGCCACAGACACCGACATAAGATGGAATGCTAAAGGCCACATCCATCTCTTATTCAAGGAGAGCAATAAAGCAGATTTTATTTGACTTGTATAAATCCAGTTTAATTGGCTTTCCTGCTAACACTTTCATTAACATGTAAATTAGCTGTCCTAGAGCTGTTAATTATCTTTGCAGAAAATGTTGGATATGGTCATATACCGTACTCTTTCTTTTTTACTGCTAATGTTTTATACTGAGATGTGCCCATAAATATTCACTGTATTTTTTTTTAAGAGGAGGACCAAGAGGCAAAGGCTTTGTGTCATCTTGCAGGGAAACGAGTCTCTTGCTTTAGCATTATTCACCAGCCTGCAACCACGTTAAACTGACACTCACAGGAGAAGCTTAGCACTGGGTTTTATGGGCTTGGCCTTTGAAGGTTCTGGGGATTTTTTTAAAGTGTCTGGCAAACGAGAGAGCAGAGGAGGGTGACAGGTGCTCAAAGGCAGCATCCTTTCTGACAGGACCTCTTGTGTTCAAAATTTGGCAGTGGCAGAGAAACCAGGTAGGCATCGTGAGGAAGAAAATGGCTGAATTCCCAGTGTTCAGGAAGCTGACAACAAGGCAATTAATTTTCCTACGGAAAAAAGAAAAAAACCTTAACGTTTTGAATACATCTTAATTTTTTTTTAATTAGTTGCTTTTTCAGCTTCACCAACTGCTTAAAAATGTTCTCCTTCCTTTAATAATAAAAGATCTTGATGCTTCTCTTAACAAGTTACCATGACAAGTTGCAATCTGGTTACGGTTTTCAAGTGCCTGCTTTGCACAAATGGCATCTATTGTGTGCAGTTTTACCCCACAGGCAAGGCAAAAAGGACCAGCTCTTTCCTCATCTGCGCTATGGAAATAGAAGACTGACATGGTATTTGCTTATGAAGACACAGAATGGGAACAGGGACACAACTACTGAATTGCTAAACTGCCTTTAGCCATAAAAGACATCCATAAGCCAGTACCTGTGGCAGCAGCTGGTCTCAACCATTCCCCATATTTCCTCAGGATCTGCAGAGATAATGCACAAGCAGCCTCTAGCATTTCTTTGCAGTGAAACAGCATGTGGAAAACTACAGTCCGTTTTCAAAGTATGCTGTTGGACATGGGCTTGGGAACAAAGACCAGGAAACCTGTAGCAGAGCAATAGCAGTGTTATTGCTGTTGTTATACTGGTGTACGTTCCCCTTTTGGATGTTCGTTCCAGAATAACTATGGCAGTCTAACTCTTCGAAGTCAGGATGCTTTATTTCAAACAACAGAAATTGATTAAAATATACATTTCACAGGAAAATGTTTTTCTTAATGTCTTTTCTTCCATACACCATTGCATGTTCTTACATATGATTTGTACTTGAAATGAAATAAAACATCTTAAGATGGATTAATAAAAAGAAATAACTTAGAATAAGGAAGTTTTCAAATGAACTGTAGGTAATGTTAGGTTGTATGTACTCTATATACTTCCCTCCAGGGGCCGTATCTTTAAACATGAAAACGAAATGTAGCATGGACAGATAATCTATTTCATTAAATAAAAAAAGATTTATTTTTTATTTTGCATCATAATTATGATTTCTGTAGGAACACTAAGGAGGCAAAATTTTACAACTCTAAATCAGTATTTTTTTTCATTAAGGTATTTTTGTTTTTTTCTAAGCTGAGCAGTTTGTTGAACCCTTCTGCCACTGCAGTGCTGTCTTCATCATCACTAAATGTAACCCAGTGACTGAAATCTTGCAGGTTGGGGTGATTTAAATTTTCTGAAGTGTGCGCTGGAGAAGTGGCTGACGGTGCCTGTATGGAAAGAGGGAATGAAGAATGCATGTCCAGGTCCAGAAGATTGGTGTTCTCTGGAAGGGAGCTGGTATCCAGTTGTTGTGGATGCTGGCCTGCTGGTGCAGGAGCGCCCTGGAGCTTTGCCATCAGTTCTGCAGCACTTGGTGCCAAGGGCTGAGTTGTGCTGTTTCCTGGGCCAGCAGAGGCTGTAGGACCCGAGTGAGCAGGGCCATGAGGCTGGGGGCAGGGCCCAGGGTTGTTGTTGTTGGAGTTGAACAGTGACGCACTAAAAAGGGGGCTGTCACTGCTCTGGAGAACTTGGAGATGAAAAGCTGCAGGAGCTGACTTCTTTCTTCGTGGTGGCACCTTTGGGGCAAAGGGAGTGTTCTGGGGAGGCAGTACAATGGCCTCAGCCGTGCTTGCTGACGGGGGCTGCCTTTCACTGTTCCCCCTGCTCTCCTGAGGCTTCCCAGCTTGTGTTCTGGGTTTAGGGACTGGAGTAATCTTGGTTGGACTAAGAATAGCTCCAGCTTCTAGATGGGGCTCTAGCAAGCCAAAAGGAGACTGCGCTGTCTGTTGGTCGAATTGCTCTTCTGGAGACATGGCCTGAGGAGGAAACGGAAGAAGAAACGTGAGAACAAAAAGGGTACCTTAAACTCTGACTCACTACTGGTGCAAGTCTAATTGACAGCATTACTAAGAAAACCTGACAGTCCTGGAAGAAAAAAAAGCAGTACAAAGAGGAGGCTTGACAGCACAGTTCTCCACTGTACCTGCTGGGCTCTGGGCTGACGTGTTGTGCCTTGCACCCATCTTCATTTACAGAGAGCTAGTGGAGGACCAGGGCCCTACAGCCTGTTCACTCGCAGCTCTTTCTGACCATCTTCCTTTCCAGTTAGGATTTCGCTCTGGGCCAAATTAACAGAGTTCTGAGGAGTTATTTATTTGTTACAGCTTTCTGCTGACTAATATTATTTAAGCAAGATTGCATAGGGAGGCCTAAATTAATGGGCCCGTGCCTTTAGGTGTAGCTTATTTGGATAGATAAGGTTGAAGGAGAATTAGCTTAGGCTAACTCAGTAAATGCATTAAGGGCTCTGTCCTGTCTCGCTGGCAACTGAAGATAAAAATAAGCTCTCAAAGTCCAGACTAGCATACATCCACCACTTAAAAGTATATAAATAACAAGCTCAGCTCAGTCTAGGAGAGCAAGGACTGCTTCAGATTTCTCACACTCTGTGTGATTGAATGAAAGCATTTAAATTCTTTATTACTCTTGCATAGTATGAAAAGATAATGTACAGGCTTTTTCATGCAGGCAGAGTGTTTAGTCAGTACCTCATGCTGGACATATCCTGTGACACTTCTTTCTTTGTGCTGTTAAGTTGCCTACATTTGACTGTGGTAGAGGGGAATTGGGTAGAGGCTTTCAAGTACACAACTCCCATCTGACCTCCCTCAGATGGAGGAAGGAGTGGAATTCCAAAGCAGAGTCAAACTGAAATAGATCTATTCCTGCAGAAGCTCTCATGTAACTAACACCAAAATAGCAATCCCTCTCAGCACCTTTCAGGAGTGACCTGGGAATGGTGACATAAAGAAAACAAACTGATCACTCCTTGGCATAGACTGTGCTGTCTGGGTTGGTTTTTTTGGTGAATCTGCTAAGTAAAGATGGCACAAAGTCCATTATAGAGAAGGGGTGAATGCCTTTACCAAAGGAAGATAAGGCAGGAGCCCTAACAATTTAGAAGAGAGCTTCCTTAGCAGAGATTCTGTCAAAAGAAGAATATAAAAGGTTATTATTTGTCTTTCTCTTGTACTTACATTGCTTTACAAATTAGATGATCATTTTAGCAGCTCTAGAGGTGAACTATTATCTCCATCGTAGAGACCTGACATAGATTAAAATCTAAACACCTACAGCTTTGCATTTTTTGAGAACATGAACTCTTGAGTAGACTCCAGAATTCAAACTGAAAGGCTGAATCCCATTACAAGGTGTGCAAGAAAAGCAAGGAATGACACAGGACACAGAACTGATGAAGAAGCTGCCTCAAATCATTACAGAGCAGACCACTCATGGTCAAAAGTGATAAAGAACAAATGAGTCTTAAATTCTGACAAGGTTTAGACAAACCAGAAGAAAAGTAAGAGAATGGACTGACAAATAGAAAAGCTGAATATGGCTCACTTTCCAATCTTTCTTGTATTTTTGTGCCTTGGTGAGTATAATACACAAAATCATTCCAGCACCTGCTGACATGACAGGACTTCCTATAAAAAACAACCAGCCCACCCCTCCATTATTCACACTGTGTAGTGGAAGCTGGATGCATTTTGCTGCAACTCTCTTACATTTTCCACCTTGACTCCAGTCCTTTGCAGGGGCACTGGCTTCTTTGGAGTCGGAACTTTGGGTGGTGGACGATGAGGCACGGGCACTGCTCCTGCCTGTGACCCTTGAAATGATGCTGACTTTGTGATGCTGGGAAGAGCCTCAGGTTTGGAGGAAGTTTGGTTTCTGGTTGGAACAGGCTTTACTGCATCTTCCTGTAGTCCTGAAAAGCAAAACCAAATATGGCATCTCAGGCTGATCAGAACATAGATTCAAAATAATTTCTTTCACAATCACGTTTCCCAAAATGTTCATGCCTATAGGGCCAACTCAGGCCAAGAAGGTAGGTTTTGGAAATAAGCACAGACCTTTACAATCCTATAACATCTTTAAAAGGCTGTTAGGGAAAAACTTCCCTGTCTGAAATAACTTCATGCCAAACTAGCAGTGCTGTGCCACCATTTGGTCAAGTAGAAAAAACACTGGCTGGGGGTTCAGGATTACTGGGCTCAAGCTCTGAGTCTCCTTTTGCCATTATCTGGAAAACCAAGTTAACGATACCAAGTGCATCTTGTAGAGTACTTTGGGAAGCAAATGCCAACTGGTGGTACAGCACAAGGGACTGGAAGTGATGCTGACCAGACTAGTTTTCTTACCCACACCAAGTGAAATGTGAATTCCAAAATCAATGGAGAGTAAATCTGATTTCAAAATTAAATGAACAGCACTGAGGAACAAACATCAAGATGCCTTTACGATATTTCTAAATAAATGGGATTATTCCAGACTGCATTCATTCTACATATAAATGAAAAGGGATGGTTTTCTCCTAAACTGAGAGCCTTGCAAATTTAGGTAGCCATTCTCACTCATACAGCATCAGCAGAAAGACTGCATGCAGCCCTGGGGTGTACATTCACAGTACCTAAGCTAATTTCGTGCTCCAACTTGCCCTTGCAAGAAGCTCTCTTCTCCAGGGACTACACAGAGAGCCTAAACACAGAGTAGCCTTTTAGCTTAGCTATTCAAGCTGAAGTAGTGCAAGCTTTTATCTAGGTTACAGCTATACTTGCTGTCCAAATGTGAGCAGAATCCAGGTTATTTCTCCTAGAGCTGCATTTGCTATGTAGTTCTGCTTGGAATAGTGAGCATTCAGTAAATAGAGCAGCAAATATCCTCTATGCAACTCTGAGCTAACACAGGCATCATCAGTTTAGTAAAATCCCATCTCTATATTTTAATTTTTCCAACTATATCTGGGCATAAATAACCCAAGGTGCTTCTAGCAGCAGGTTCTACAACAAAATATAAAATTTTAATCATCTTGAAAAAAGGTTAATAATATCAGAACTGACAGAGAATACCATGTACAATTTTGCAAGAACGTGTTCAGGTGAAATTCTGAATAGCAATATGTGCATCTGGGCTATGATGAGATGAATACACCTACAGTTTTCTTTCTTTAAAGATTTTCAGAAGTCAGTTAGAAAGCTGTGCTCACCTCCTTTGGCCTCCATAAGACATCTAATAGCTTCTTCTGCTTCCTCAGCTGTGGTAGTTTTGATCTGCTTGACATTGTAAGGTTTGCTTATTCCAGTCCGGACTTTAGGCTTTAAAAAATACAGGGGAATGAGTAATCTTGAGAGAACTGATTTTTCTTGTACGCCTGTAATAAAGCTCATACACCTGTAAAATTCTGTTCTTGCCAGTGGCTATTCAGTGATCTATAAATACTAAAGAAATAGTGGGGAATCTTTTGGCAAATTCTACATCTTTGCTGCCAGCTGACAGAAGGCCAATGCCTGAATACCACAGCTAGTCCCTTAGCCATCCCTTGTTCAATGCATTAGGGTCCTCATCCAGCAAGACAGGAGTGGGGAGGTGTTTCCACATTCTGGTCTTGGTCTCCCCAGGGGACTAACAGCCTTGCTGGCAGTGGTCAAGACTTTTCATGCTTCTGGGGCACTAGCATGGCCCACCAAAGCAGAGGTGAGAAAAGAATTAAACCATATGATGATGGTGTTAAAAATTCAATTTAGCATCTGTCAGAAAGCAGCACCAGTGCCCTGGTCTTGCACAATTCATTCTCTCTCTCCCTCTTTGACCTTTCTAGTTCCTGGCAATTTATTAACATTTTTCTGCTGCCTAACAGGGCCTACAGTTTAGTATTACAGTACAAGAAGTTATCTTGGCATTTTCAGCTCAGACATGTGATGGACTTCCTTCCTCGTATGACAGGTGCATCCTGTACGTGATACTCAGTGTGGATGGGAGGGATCAGGACAATGCCAAGGGGCCATGCTGAGCAGCAGTACTCACTGGCTGCTGAGGGGCTCCGGGAAGCAGCTTTGCCGTAGCCAGGATGGAGCAGGTGGAATGGCTTCCTGGAGAGAGGGAACCATCTGAGGGGGACTTTTTGCCTGATGTTCCAGCTGGAAGAGGAATAAAAAACAGCTTTTCACATTCAAGAGCTGGTACAACATTTTATCTGCAATGGAGGAAAACCAGTGTGCATGCCATCACCCTCCCAAAATCTTGAACTGTTTCAGGAAGCAGTTTTCTAGTTAGTCTTTCTTTAATTTAATTAATTAGATAACCTCGGCTGAGCATTAACATTGCATTCTAGGCACAGAAATACAGAGACCAGTGTTGGCACTTCTGTGCAACAGACTCAAAAATGAATGGAAATAATCCTAAAGAACTCATCTTCTAGCAGGTGAGCATCACAGAACTTCTCATTTAAGTCTGGAAAATTTACACAAAGGAGAGACTTCAGGGCTGCAAGAAAAATGTGATGTATAGCTTGTCTAATACAGGAGGCAAAGATCATTATGCACATCTAGCAATCAGCATTCATCCAGAAGCAGCCATAAAAACAGGAACAGCACAGCTCTGGATGGCATCTCAGGTGGGCAGAGCTTAGGTAAAGAGCATCACTTCCCCTTTGTGCCTCACTGAAAATCATCATCCACTTTGCATTTCTTTCATAAACACAAAAGCATACAAGAATTGCTTGGAAAGAAGGAAAGGACAAAAACTGTCCAGAGAAAGTATCTTGTCAAAGGTTTTTGAAATTCTGATTAAAATTAATTCAGAAACCAAAAAACTGCAAGAAAACACTCAGTGACTTTAGAAGTCAGCAGGCGTAAGTACCAATATCTTTATTGCCACAAAGTGGTTGCTCAACTCACTAACCTGAGTGGTGAGCTAGTATGAAACATATGGGTCATTTTATCTTTACAAAAGGCTTTTTTTTTTGTGGAGTATCCTAAAGACAAACTTTATTCTGTGGAGTGTCATCCTAAAGACAAACTTCTCTCATTGCTAATGGCAGTAATACTCAGGCTGAAACAGGCTGGGAAGCAAGTAGAAGTACCTCGACAGCCTCACATTTCAGAACAAGGTATTACTTTCTTTGTCCTCAGACATGGCAGGCAAAAACTGTTCAGTTGGGGCCAACACCACATTAAAGAAAGTTAAACTTACCAGGAGGGGGAGGCCTCTGTGGCGGCTGAAGTGGCCGAGGCCTGGTAGGAATAGACAGAGACCTGCTTGGAATCCGGCGTCTGCATTCCCCACTCGCCTCCAGCTCCCGCTTCAGATCAGCCAGGTCTGCATCATCTAGGGACATTTTATAAAGTGTCTGTATGAGATACACACTGGGTGAGGTGCACCAGATCTGAGAGGTCAGGAGAGAGGTGACTATGAGTGGCCTCAGCCAGGTCTCTCAGCAACATGTCATAGCTCTGTTCACACTGTTTTGCTCTCCCCCAATGTCTACCTGCTCCCACTGCAAGAAACGTCTACCCTTTTGTCAAATGCTTCTTTCTTTCTCTCTCTCCTTTTCCACCATTTATTAGCTGTTTGCACCAACACAAAGAATGCCTGCATCTGATTCCGGGGGTACTGGGCACCTTGTTAGATTCTGAGATTTTCACAGCCAGACTTGGTGGCAACCTGCTCCCATTCAAACTGTCTTGGCTAGTCATGGTGAATTCCTTGCTTTCCATGCCGAACACAGGAATTCCATTTGAGGATTAGACACCTTCTCTTGCACAGGAGAACTGTTTTTATACCACAGAAAAATCTGTCTGAATGGCTCAATCATCACATCTCTGCTTTCCAGCAACATCTCCTAACAGGTACAGCTGTCTCAATCTGCTGGCTCTTGGCTGCACTGTACATTGCTAACTAGTTACTCAGTCTTTCATCCCATCTAAGCCATTCTGACAGCTGCAGAGGGGAGAAGTGTGGATTGCTTTATTCTCCCCCATCTGCTTTAGATGGAGGACTTTCACTTCAGTCCCCTCACCCTGCCACAGCTGCCCAGCTATGCAGCTCTTGTTCTTTAGGGCTCCAAGATTCACTGGGTTTAGTTTTGTCCCTGGGGTTTGGAGAGATGGGGGTGGAATTACATAGCAGCAGTCTCTTGTACTTCAGGCATTTGTAAACAAGTCCTTGTTTTTCAGAAAGCTATGCTCTGCAGGGAATCACGAGCTGCCTCACAGTTTCCTGCTCCCACTCAGCAGCAGATGGCAGCCACAGAGCCTGTGGTCTGCCCAGCCCGCCCTCCCCATGCTCTCTGCATTTTCAATACTTCTAAGCTGCAGATACGGGCTCATCAGTAAGATCCAAGGAGTCATGCAGGCACCTGGAGGCACGGTTTGAAGTCCTGGCAGTAAAACTGAACACAACAAAAACCAGCCACCACCACTCAATTCTGTCCCTGAAAGGCTGCTGGCAGGGACATCAGTTTCATGAGGCTGTGCCCTTCCCTGACCTCAGAAGCACACATACACACTATTGTGCCTGTCACTGTTTTCCATCTGTGTCTACCACCAGCTACACAGTTATCATACCTTCAATTAGGAGTTAGTCAGGCAGAATTGGAAGCCTGTGGAGGAATCTGAAATTGCAGACACTTTAAGATTAATTGAATATATCATATTTTGAGTTGTGTGAGATCATGACCCCACCCTGACCTCCTTCAAACTATACTCCATAACCTCTATTTACTTTGTGATATTTTTTGTGGAGAAGAGTTAGTGTGGGTGACAAGACTCACTGCAATTCTCTGTGGCTTAATGAATCATCACACAGTAGGCCAGAGGTGCTTGGAGGGCAAGGCACCCTATAATACAAAGTGATTGACTTCACAGTATTTAATAATGACTGATTACTCCTTGACTCAGGGATAGGCTTCTGGGTCTGGCCACATTGAACCCAGCCTATGACTCAAGGTGGGCAAAAAAGCCATAAATCACTCTGTTTGGAAAATCTGTCTGTGTAAGTGTACGAATTTCATTTAATCTTTGTGAACTCTACTTCTGACTCAACCTTTGAAGGTAATAAAGTTTTCACTTTTATGTCAGAAGACAAAGCACTTCTGAGAGAGTACAGAATGACAGCTACTGAATCACTTGCTGTCACAATGAGGTGTTTAATACATATCCCAGCCTGTCAATGCTTGGCCACTGAAGCATGTCCTGATCACATCCCATTGTAAGACAACGACTGGCTTGGCTAGTTCTTTCTGCAGTTTCTATCAGTTTTCTCTCCACAGCTTTATCTTCTTTTTACCAAGTCACTTCACAGTAATGTGCAAACGAGCGAGAAAAACGGTAACACATTTATGAAGAACCTAAAGAATGAATATATACATATATATATGTATTTTCTATGAACCTTGACTCTTTCAGAAATAAATCAAATGGGGAGAAACTTCAGGTCTCTGAAGTAATTTGAAGACAACCTCCCAGCTTACAGCTGACTGCTCTGCCACTGTTACTGCTCAAAGGACAGAGTTGAGCCCATCACTGAATCAACAGGATTCCTTTGGTTTGATTTTGCTTTGGCCCTCACCAATAAGAAAATAGCATGCAATTTTTTGATTGTATGTTCTGGTGCCGAACAACATCAAATGGTTAAAAAGACTTAATTTCTTCTGTCTAGAAAAGGAAAAAAAGCGTTTTTCAGCCTTCCTGCCTTGCCCTGGCCTAGAGAGAAGGAGAATCTAAGTTTCATCATTTCTGTTGCTGTTATGCCTGAGGACCTCAATTACAATCACTAACTCAAGCGGAGTTGAGCATAAATAGGCACTACAGGAGAACCTAGAATGAAAATATAAATGAACAAGGAAATACATATGACAGGAGAACAAACAACAAACCTTCAGGTCTTACCCTAAGGAAGGCAGATACTTTACCTTTATACAGGCGGGGGGTTTGTCCAGATTTGTTTGAAAGAGCTACAGATGCACAGTGTCCAGAGCTCTCAGACATATCTTCTGTGTCTGCTACTAGGTGTTGACACAGAGCATCCTCTAAGTAATCGTCTTCATCCTCTATATCACCTGGATTAAAGTATTAGATAACAAAGAATTAATGAGCAAATTCATTCTCTGTCTCTCCACACTACCAACTAATTAATCTATACTATCAGTTAATTTAATATATAGGCTGGGCAAGATTCTTGTGTAACCAACCCATGTGTTTCATTACAGAGTGTCTCTATACAGACACCTGCACCATACATTGAATTTGCTAACATATAACACTAAATTGACAGGATGATTTAAGTAACAGTTCTCTGCCCGGGCACAGAGTCAGCTCGTGGCTTTAATTACAATCCTCTTTTTAAGAAGTGTGGCTTCATTACAAATTAAGGTGCCACTGACACTCATACTGTACCTTCTCTGTGCAACCAAAGTCAGCAAAGCAATTTCTCACTACTTAGCTTAGAAACCTGTTGCTTACCTTCTGACTCATAATCCAAACTTGAGAAGTCAAAATTTTCTTCCAGAAGATGGGAGTTTGCCGTGGGGGACATGGGGACAACGCTGTCCCGTTTTCGAGCAATTTCCTCCTGAAGGCCCTTTAGCCAGTCCTTAGTCTTGGGCTGGATCTTCACTGTTCTGCCTCTAATCTAAGAAAGAATTGTTTCCCTTTGCCAAGCACCTTCACAAAAATGAGAATGCTTGAACAGAATAAGCAAGTGCTGCCAGCCTGTTGTACAACTGCTTCAGAAATTGATGCAACTAAAGCTTCACTTCAGAAGCTAAATGGAAAGGAAACACTCTTTTACTCCCATAACCAAGTTTTCAGACTGTAACAATATTCTTGAAAGAAAATGAGCTTCACAGCTCAAAAGCACTGCTGCTGCATTTGGGAAATAATAGAGAAATAGATGAAACATCAAATACCATGAAAACAACATTGTGATAGCAATATTGTCATGGGAGAATGCCATTTTTGAGTCAGCAGCTTTAAAGCACACAAGACTTTTGTACCTGCTGCCACCTGTAAGGAGACTCTGACCAGAAAATCTCATGTATGATGGCTGATGTATATGGAAAGTGTATTTTCAGACAGATTAGGACTTCAGCTGCTTATGTGTGTTGCTCTGTGATATTTGGGGTGAAATGCAGACAAGGCAGCAGCTTTGACAGGAAAATTAGTTTGAAAAGTTCCCAACCCAGATTCCTTGCACTTTCACATACTGTGTGCATACAGTTGTGTTTCAGTCTGTGCTATAAATTACATCAATTGCAGGAGTCAAAAGATAAAACTGCAAATATGAAAGAAGAATGAGAGTTAAATCCATTACTTCAGTCTTAAGTTTACAGGGAAGCCCTACAAACAGTTTTTTCAGCATAAATGAGGGGGTTGATGAATTGTAGAGTATGTGTGTGCGAAGGAAAAGCAGGGGATGGGAAGGTAAATGCCTACTGCTAATGCTGGATTTGCCATGGAAGCCAATGAATCATGTTGTTACAGCTTAGCAGAAGAAGCCTCTTTGATACAATGAAGAGAAACAATCTCCAAAGCACAGTCATGAGGATGCTTTAGCAACAGTATAAAGTCATACAGAATGTCAGAACTGCTTCAAGTAGCCACACTCATGAACAAGTCCTTGTGTTCTGCAGTGGTATCAGAGGCCAGATGCTAAGCACTGCTTAGGAGCTCCATGAAAAGTCACCTCATGCCATCCTGAAACTAAAATACTGCATTAATAGCCTCAGCAGCTGTGAAAGTTAAGGACATCGTGAGCACTAACTTTCTTTGAAATAATGCTACTCCATTTAGGTAGAAACTCAAATTCCTCATTCTCA
This sequence comes from Corvus cornix cornix, assembly GCF_000738735.6. Lineage (NCBI taxonomy): Eukaryota > Metazoa > Chordata > Aves > Passeriformes > Corvidae > Corvus > Corvus cornix. Next base: position 53,360,183 of record NC_047056.1, read on the forward strand.
ACAACCACTTTTGAGAAATTTGTTATGAAATTATTATTATAGATTTGAGAAAATCTTACTTTGGCACCATCTATATCCATAACACGAAGAGCTGACTTGCTGTCTGCAAATGTCACCAGCATTTGACCTCCACAGATCCTAGTGAAAAAAGGCAGAGGAAAAAAAACATTTTACTTCACCATTGAATAAAACCCTTTGAAGGCAAGCATGACAGAAAACTATCATATAGATCTAGATACAGGATACATATGTAGTGCTATGCATTTGGTTTTAGTTGTATTTTTCTTCACAATTCTAACTTTTGAGGAGAAGCAGGTGATCTATGAATCCCAGCTGGGCTCCTCTTCTCTCCAGTCCTCCCTTGTGTGACCCCAGCACCGTGCCCTTTTCTGGATCACCGCTGGAACAGCAGGACAAACATCTCAGTAGCTGTTGACAGGATATCCAGTCCAATATTTACACTCCCTCTGGACTAACTTCCATGGGTCTGCATATCCTTCACCTCAGAGGACATATGATGCTCCCAAAGACTAGTATTCCACCAAGATCTAAAGCAATTAAAAACAAAATAAACCAAGAACTATCCACCAAAACATGTTCTTTTCTTGCTCCTTTTTCTTCACAAGCAAGGTGGTGCTGCTGTTCCTGCAAGGCTGCTTTCGAACCCTCAGCTTATATTGGCACTTCATAAAACTGTACAACAACAGGTGATCAGCTTTCTTCATTAATAAATGAATCAAATAAGCATAAACAAGTTTTTGGTAGTGTTTCCCAGAGGTCAATCTTTCACCTGTATTTCTCAAAACAGAAGTCTCACAGCTGTGCTGGAACCCTGTAGAGAATCAATCAGAATGAAATTAAGGTGCTCTGCCAGAAGGTATCACACTGTCCCTCTCAAACCCAGTGGGTGATAGCTCTGCGAGAAGCTGTACTGTTAACAAACAAGCAGAATGACCCCCAACAGGAAGGAGAGCCAGCCAGGAAATCCTGCTGAGTGTGAAAGAGTGGTGAAAGAGAGCAGACCTTCCCAGAGGAGGTGAAGCAGGGCCCAAGGATCCACCAGAAGCAGCAATGCTTGGAAGTGAGGCCTGAATCTAAAGATGATGATTTACATCAAAGTCTCTGCTTTATGGTGTTGTATTGAATAAAATTGTTTTCCACTCAGTCAAGAGAGCTTTGATATTATTTCTTTAAAAGGTTGTCAAGAGGTGTAAGATATTCAAAACACTTGTATTCAATTTCTAATGAAGAACTGAACATGCAGTAAAGGAATTCTACATACTACCTTCCAATACAAAGTTAACTCTGTCAGGACAAAAGGGATCTTCTAGTCTGTGCTTTTTAACAGATGCCATGCCATTTCAGTTCCCAAACTCACCTGACCAGAACAACAGTGCCATAATCCTCAAACATCTGCATAAGCTCTGTACGCAAGTCTTCAGGAAATTCATTTTTCTCTTCAGGTGTTGGTGATAACAGATTTACCACTACTGTGGCATCCAGTGGTCCCTGGAAAGATGACACTTCCCGGAAAACACTGTCACGGGCAGCTTCATTAACTTCCTGAACTTCCACTTCTACAATAGCTAACACTGGCCTGCACGAAACAAAGGAAAAATGCTTATTTAAAAATAAGAAATGCTTATATAAAATTTAAATCTATATCAAGAAGGAGGAAAGCTTCATTTTTTCTGCAGTGGTCAAGATCATGCCTTGAGCACTATTAATTATATTTCCCAGTCCTGCATTAGCTGCATGTAACAGTGAAGACACACCATAAGGGAATTGAAATAACAATTGTATGCAGCACTTATGGCAAACCTACAGACCAAAAATATCAGGATACTTCACTCATTATCAAACAGCTGTGGTCCCAAACATCTATAAATCAGGATGGAAATATATTATTTTCTGTTAGACAAGGCCACATATCTTCTTCCAAAAACTAAGGACATAGTATTCTAGGTGTATAACATTGTCATGTAGCAAATATGTGCCAATCCATTACCTTATAAGCAGCCAACATTGCAAACTTGCTTCTTGAGCCATTTCTTACAAATTACTTCTCTGTGTGTTAGATCTGAATAAAATTGAGAGAGCTGTCTGAAAGAGTAGAACTCGTCTCATCTCAGTGGATGCAATCCACATTCTCAGATTTCCACCTGCACATACATGCAGAGCAAGGACTGGGATGGCTGCTCTTACAGCTGTGTCAAAATTGCTGCCTTCTACTTGCAATAACCTGGCTCTTGAATATGCATTACCAGAGCATATGAAAGCAACAACAGCAGGGCTAGAAAGGGGTAATAAAGGGGAAAAATGTAGAGGAAGCGTTAACTATTTCCATAAGCACTGTGAATCATAATGCATTTCCATATGTCACAAAGATGCAGCTATGCCCTTTTTCTAGCACAAACCTTGGGAAAGCAAACCTGCTGACTGTAATTAAAAAGCAGCTTTTGGAGTCAAGTTTGCTGAAATAGAAAACCATGTATAACAGCAATGTTTCGCAGATTGCATCCTCAGGGTCCCATATAATGAGAGCAGCAGCTCCACTGTGCTTTGCAGAACACAGCAATGTCAGAGCCTTGATGCAGAGAAATTGATTGCAAGAGGCATATTCTTCCATTGCTAGAGGAATACAGAACAGTCCTGGGCATGCAAGAGCACCACCAGAAGCACAGAGGCAGCCACTGGGGGGGTCACTGAGCGCTGCTAGGAGGAGCAATATTGCAGGATTTGCACAAGACATGCAAGGGGTGAGACAAATATTCTGTTAATGTAAGGGACCTTCAAAGTGTATTTATTACAGAATTTGTTTCTCAGAAGTGAAGCAGAGAACAAGTTTACCAAAGAAAGGTCATTCCTATCCCTAAAGAGAAGTTAATGGTATAGACCAACCAGAAGCACTGGTCTTTGATTTTTTCTACCTTCTCCCATCTCCATTTTTAAAGGGTGCACAGAAGCCCCACTATTGAGTACTGTGAAGAGGCCAAACTTGGCCTGGCTTACACCTCTTAGGCCACACAGTCCCAACCTCCTTCTCTCCCACAGCAAGCTGAGTGGAAATGCATCAGAGCAGCTTCCTTAGTTACCAGAGTTTTTCCAAAACCACGCAACAGAAAGCCCTGTTTTCTACACCTGTTGCTGCAACTTATCCAACCCTTGCTGAGATCACTGTGCAGGAAAAATAAATACATGACTGTAGATACCTGCCAGCCTGGTATAAAACCCACCATGAGAGGAAAAACCCATCAAGCAGATACTGAACATGGAATAAGGGTGTAATTCCTGTTACAATCAGACTTGGTCCCTCACTCTGAAGGTGTAATTCAGGATGACACATTTTAACCTGGCAATCCTCTCTCTGATTGTTTATTTACCTGTGGTCAGATGCTTGCAGCTCCGCTCTCCCATAGTACATCAAGGCTCCAGGGGTCCAAGTGTGCCTGACTTTAGTATCAGCACTCAGATCACTGTCCAGAAGATTGATCTCTCCAGCTATGCAGCACAAAACATAATTTAAAACTCACTCAAAGCTAGTTTTACTAACAGTTAAACACTATTTCATTAGGATGCTCTTCACAGACCCTAACAGTGGGAAGTAGGGTTTTTTTGTTCTTCTATATAAATCATTCAAAGAAGAGCTTGTATCCTACAAGATTTACAAATTAGGGACTAGAAAGAAAAAAGAGAGAAAGGACTGGAAGTGCAACTGAGACAGCTGATCAATAGAGTAAGACACCTGCAAAATGGTTGACCTGAATGTTACCCAATTAATTATCTGTACAACTTGGGTTGATAGAGTCATATTAGTATGACCTCAACACCGAGCATAAAAACAGACACTGTACTTGGAAATTATTTTGCAAATCTGAATATTAGACAGGGATTGGAGAAATAATACACAAGAGATAGGAGAAACCAAACCCAGGCAAATCCATCGTCCAAATAATTCCATTGCAACTCATTAAGGTGAAAGAAAGTGCTCCAGACATTATGCTAGAGTGAGGTGCTTTATTGCTGTTAATAAGGAAGTTTTTAGGTCACTGTTTGAATAAATGGATAACTCTGCCTCTCTTTTCTGTGAAGCTGAAAATGAATTAATATGGAATATAGTGTTTCTTCCTAATCACTCACACTGAGGCTACGCTTTCTTCTTGTAGAGCGAGTAGTTGTTTAGCCTGTAACAGCAATAAGAAGCAACACAATTAGAGCTGAGAGGCAGAAGAGCCTTGCCACCAGCAGTAAAGGAGAGGAACTCTGGCAGCCAACCAAGAAAGCTTTGCAGGGCTGGGAATGCACCAGTCAGTTATGGACTCATGTGAGCCAGCTGTGGGAGGCCTACAAGCTCTAAAGAAAGGGACCTGCCTTGACTCTTGCAGACCAGCTGGTTAGGTCCTATGTGCTGTGTGTACTCCAACTCCTAAAGTTCCCCAGGGGCAAGCTTTGCCATGCAAAGCAAGGAACATGCATTGCTAATGCTGAAGGGTGTTCTTTCCCTAAAATGAAAACAGTCCGCACAAGAGGGTTGTTTTAACTTCCTTATGTCTCATACGGCTTTTATTTCCTGGACTGCATCTCTATCAATGGTTTAAGCTCCTCATTTTGCTTTGTTTTCATTCCTTAAATAAGAGTGAATAACTATATCATGATGACATGCACCCTCTGATTGCCCTAGTTTTGCTTTGTAGTTTTTACACTTAACATAGTCATGGTATGACTTAGATTCCAAGCAGAAGTTTCCAGGCATGTGAAAAAGCACATCTGCAGGCACAGACCAAATTAATTGTCCAGCAATTACACTTTTAATATGAATTTATTCAAATTTTAGAAACATTGGGGCATAGATGTTCCTGCAGACTGACAGAATGATTATGAAAACTATCCCTGGATACGCAAAGAAATAGTTTTTATTTCTTAACTGTAACTTTTGAGTAACAAGTGAAAACAGCCTTTCTGTTGTGCTGAACACTCATAAATTCAAAGTACTTTATAAGCACTAACTATTGAAACCTCCCCCAATTCTATAAACTGGCAGAAATATTCCTAAGAATTACTGATACAGAAGGAATTACAGAAAACTGCTTATACATCTACTGAGAACAGCAGTTTTAACAATCTAGCCAGTATAACACAGGAGCTTTATGTGGACTAATGATTCTGTTGAAAAACAACAGAATTATTTCTGTATTACTACAGCTGGACTGTTTTCAGTTCCTTGGTGAGCTCCCAGCATCTTTTCGATCTGTAGCATGAAGCCTTTTTTCACACACTCAAGAAAGGGCCTTCTCTATCTCTGAAACTTAATCCAGTGAAGCTGAAAGAACATCTGCTTAAGTAAAGCACCATTCACTAGATTAAATCCCCTTAAGTGGGTTCTAGATGAAACAACTTTCTGAAACAACTTTCAGAAAAAGAAGGATCCTACGCACCTGTTTTTTCGAAGGGCAGTTTCTTTCTCCACCAAAGCACTCTGTCAGTCCACGCTGGGGTTCTGCACTTATCACTTGTATCATAAGCCTCTGAGCCAACGTCGTATTTATATGTTGGTCCAAAATTAATAGTCCCTTCATGGAAGTCTTTAAAAATCTATTAAAATAAAGAAGATCTCTAAGTTACAGATGAGGAAGGTGCCACAGTGACAACTTCCTCGCAAACAATGCTCCAATTTTCAAACCAATTGCTGTGTTCAAGAGCTATAAACAAAGGTCTGAAAATGCAACTTCTTCACTCTCTCAAGGAACAAGACCCAGCCAACACACAGTTATTTAAGAAAACGAGACACACTGTCTTACTTTTCCATTGGATTTTTGCTGCTGTAGTTGATCAAATTCCAAAAGTGTCTTCCAATCTTGACGTTTGAGAAGATAAAAGACTTCTTCATATTTTAGATCAATGCGATAGTTAAAATCACCACACCAGAAGACATAGTCATGGGAGAACATGTTCTGCCCCTAGTTTTGAGGTACAGAATACTGTTAATGTTAAATCATGTTCATGAAAACTCCTTTAAAATGCACTGAAATGTAGCACTCAGTTTCTAATTACTAAATACTGGACCTACTTGTCACAATTTATTTGTCAAAATTCATTTTGTGCTAAAATAGAATGGTTCCTTCACTGTCTTTGGCACCCCACTGAGCTGAATTTTGTAAACAAGAGTGTCAGACTCTGACCCCTCTTTCCTGAAGATATGTCTAAGCTGGAGCACACCTTTCTATTCACAATTTGTCTGTCATGAATATTCAAAATATATGTTCATTTGTTTCCCTAACACATTTCACATGCATATATTTACATACACTAAATATAACACAAAATGTGCTTCTGGTACCAAGGCAAATTTAGCAACAAAGCTCCTGAGTAAGAACAAGCTCCAAACTTGATCTTATGTACACGTCACAGTTTTGTAAAGGTATTGAAATCAAACATTAATGAAAATTCACTCCAGTTCTAAATTTGCCATACTGTCCTCTAACCAGTCTTTTTTTTTTTTTTTTCCAGTTCAGCTATAAACCTCTAAACAGGAGAGATTTATAAGGGAAACGTTCCAGACCGTGGCTGTCACAGCACTAGAGGGCACTCTTTATATGCATTATACACACAAGGTACCTTTAGCTGTTTTAAGTGTAAAGGACATCAAATAGTTAACGAGGTATTAGAAAGAAAAACTACCATAAGCACACCTTTATGGTCATTTGGAACAGATCTCCTATGCAGGATGTCCATTCTGTCAGTATTAGCTCCCACATAAAACAACTGGTTGATATGCTGCACATGCCAAACCTCTAAGCCTTACAAACAACAGGAAGTTAAAATTTTATGCTTTGCAACCTAAATGCCATTTTTTGCTGACTAACCAGAATACACAAACTGGTCCAATCCCTTCCTGGCTTAGGACCTTTCCAGAGAGGTCCAAGAAAGAAAGTATTGTGGAAATTAAAGCAATCAACACTAAGGAAAGCAAAGGAGCCCAGCTACCAAATCCCATGGGTTTTCTACTGGCCTAAGGAAACAAATTGGAATTACAACACTAGGGTGACTGATTTAACACCATTTAGGGGAAAAGTTATTCATCCAGACCAGTGATGCCTATTTGCCACACTCTGAGAGAAGCCAGCAGTTCCTTGAGAGTGACACATTCACGAGGACAAAACAAACGGAACAGAGGGTAACATGTCCATGACCAAGAAGTGATCGTACCCAACCAGAAGCAGCCACGGCACTGCTGCACTGAATGGCACAGATGGTCTTCCAGGAATTCTCACTAACTAAAGCCAGCAAGAGCTATCAATATCATGCTCTCCAGCTCTAACACCAATCACCTAGAGCTTATCCATGGAGCCTTACAGACTTTTCAGTTAAGCTGCAGTTCTGAAAGATCAAAAGGTGCACAAAGCCAAGGACTTTTCAAGAACTGGAGCAACTCCATTTTTTGAAAAGAGTAGTACTTTTGTAAAGCATGTGCTATATTGGGTGGTATCTAGTCTTCTGTGAAACGTGCTTCCCTATTATTTATTTATTTACTAACATTTTCTTTTACATTTTTTTTATGGCACTGAGATGCCTCCTTTGATGACCTGTCATCAAAGACAGCCTGTGACCAACTTTCGTGATGTAATGATATCACCTTTATCTCCAACGGGTTTAGCACACATACATCTACACTTACCATTGGGAAGCTGAGTTTCTGTGTGATTTCTTTATAATCTTCATTCCTCTCTTTCACCTGACTCTGCCCAGCAGTCAAGTGACTGCATATAAAGCAGAAACTGGTACTATAGAACTGAAAACGAATGCTCACTGCCCCTTTATTTCCAGCTTTTCCTCCCATTCCTGTCTTCACGGTGTCTATTGCTACATCCCTGCATTAAAAAAAAAAAAATAGAAAGAGAACAGAGTAAAGGGCTTCAGGGACAAACATTCAATTAACTTTGACTGCAACATAAAGGGAAAAGCCAGTTTACAATGCCATATCTTCTCCCCTCTAGAAAGCTTGCTGCTTTTAGGCACATCTTTTGGTTTCTTGATGTTCATGTTTCAAATTAAGTATAATACAATAGTACAGAAATAAAACTATTTGAAAATATTTTTCTCCTTTTCTTGTCCCTTCCAAACAGACCAGCAAGACCTTATTTCTGAAATATGGGGAATTTCTATAGAATATACTTTTCTAGTTTACCTCTACCATGATCCTTAAAATATTGACAATACCTACATTTACTATTATGTTTCCTTTTACTTTTGAACATATGGGAATCAGCTTTTCAGTTAACAATTTACTGTTCATATGTGTTGAAACCCAACTTCACAGTTCATGATGGATTTTCCATTTAATTAAAGAGCAACAGATCATAACGCATAATTCTTTAAATCAGATGTGATAAAATCAGTGATTATTGGATACTATTTTTACTATTATAACTACTTATATGTAACTCCTCAAGTGAGTTCTGTACTGATGACAAACTGCTCAAAGTCTCCACGTTGTTAATTACTTATTATTTCAATGTGATGATTAGCACACACTTCACTACAGAAAGATAACTTGATAAAGCAGACCACCTGTTCTCAGGGTAATTTCTCCCAAACAGTCAGGCTACTCCAAGAACAAAGCATGGCTGTCTGATCAGATAAGTAAATGATGAGATCGTTGTTGTAGCCAACCCCAGCACCATGTATGTCTTTCCCAGTGAGAAAATTTTACTTTCCAGAGAAGAAGTCAAGCAGATATGACTAGAACATTATTGATTTTAAGAAGTGACATGCAGAAAACTGCTAAGTCTTATTTGAGATATTCTCAGAAATTCGTGATCTAAATGATGCAAGATGTTACAGGTCCCCTTTCACCACCCCCTTAATTTTCTTCTCTCTTCCTCCCCCATCTTTTGTACCTTTTTTTCTCCCTCTTTAATTTCCTGTCTTTTCCTGACAGCAGGACACCACCAGAAGACACCCTCAGGGAGGCAAAAGAGGAACATCAAAGTTTTCTAAGAAACAATGGGTTTTAAGCACTCCTACAGAAGCACGTGTTCAGTCTTTTCACTCTAAAGAGTTCTCCCTTCCTGCTGCCTGCCTACCCTCTCCTGACTGGTATTCAGCTGATTTGCATTAATGGCAAAGGTTATGCTGAGATAACCCACTTTAAATTCGACTCCTTGTATTTCATCAACCCTTTCACTGCTGTATAAACCGGCTACTGTCTCATCTTATTTCTCTATTCTCTATCTTCTGTCTAGATCTCTTCAATCTCTGTAAGCACAGAAGCCTGTTTTTGCACTTCTGATCTTTTTTCCTTTCCTTTTCTAGACACAGGAAAAAAATATGCAAGCATACAGGTTAGGTTTGATTATAGTCACATAACACAAAGCAGCACATTTGCCTTAAATGATGAAACTTGGTCACTAAAATCAAGCTCTCTTGAGTTTCAAATGGCTACATCCAATTTCTGTCAGTTTGACAACCGTGACAGAGTCACTGTGGTGTTCTGCTTCTGATTTCCATTTAAACCATGCATTTCCTACTGGATTACTCAAATGTTTTTTAAGTCAGGTGAAAAGTCAAAAACTGAGAGAAACACTTCTCCTCTGGACTGCTTTATAGCAGCAAAAAAAGTAATTCTTTAAAATAATTTTGAAAAAAGATTACTGGAAAGCAGCAATGCAAGACCATCAGAGTTACCTGGATTTCATTGCTCTGTCTGGCCTACAGCACTTGATGTTGCACAAGCTCTGTTCTGATGTTTCCAGTAGATATGAGATCACAGGGGAAAGAGGCAGCTTTTGATATTTTAATCATAAAATCCAGTGGCCAATCAGTGCCCTAATATGGGGTAGAGAGGAGTGTTTGGATCGTTGGGACCTTTAAGGTCAGAGAGATGCCCGAAGATAGTTCTGACTATTCACTTCCTAAGCATTTACACTTAGCCTGCATAATTCTTGCCCACAGCAAAGGCATTTTGATGCAAGTTATCCCCGTGGGTTGGTAATCTTCTAGGAGGAGTTTGGTCACTCTCCAGGGACAGCTGAGCTAGTAAGCTGAGGATACACAGCTCTGCACCCTCCGCACTAGGCACACAGTTCTCATGACATCTGGGAGAGACAAACACTTCATAGGTTCTCTTACATCTCAATTCTATAAAATGTCAAGGGGCAAAATTAGGTCTCTTTCCCCCGTCTGCCTTTCTACCTTTTCCACCATTCTTTTGAGGTCCAGAACTACCCCCGTTTCCATAAGGAAACAGTATGGACAGGGCTAGAAGGTAAAACCTGCCCTTCAGGCAGAGGCAGGCACTTGCCTTCATTTGGTGCATCAAACACTCTTGGACTTGCTAGCCCAAGTCATTCCTTTTCCAGAAAAGGACCACCTAAACAAGGTGCTCCACCCTGACTGCCCACCTGGAGCATGCCTGGCTTTTGAGCTAACTGGAGGAAGACACTGAGGCTGCCTGGCCTTTGTACTACCCAAGGGAGATGGACTCCAGCCTATTGCTGCCTGGAAGCATGCCTCTCTACCAGCTGAGCAGAGACCAGAATCCAGGTTTGCATGACTCCCACCAAGATGCACAATCACTCCCACGCTCTCTGGCCACACTCCAACACTGGATGTTACTGAAGACACAGGTTGGGTTTGGGGGCTTTTTTTTGTTTGTCTGGTCTGGGGGTTGTTGTTGGGTTCATTTTATTTTGGAGTGGGTTTTCTGCTTTGTTTTTGGTTTGGTGGGGTTTTGGGGTGGTTTTTTTTGTTTGGTTTGGTTTGGGTTTTTTTTACCTGATGAAGGGGACATGATATGGTCGTACAAAGATGAAAAGACAAACACCAACAAGCTGTGCTGATGTCAGCTGAATGTAGCGATGAGTCCTGGAAATAGCTTTCTGAAGCTGCTCTCCCCACATTTTTCTATTCGTTGTACTGGAACAAACATAAAATCATTTAATGGAATCAAAACAAACCACATACAGTCAATAAAATGAACAGATTAACTGTGCCTTAGGTTTACAGACATCCCATTAGGCTGTAGAACTTGAAGTGCTGTAGAATGCATGGCAGAGACCGATAATACCTCCTTGTAAGCCAGCCCAGAGTCAGCAGGGTCAGTGAGCCCAGGCACAGCACACAAATAGAGTTATCCTGCTTCTGGATGTGAGAGGGATTTTGTCTACCATGCTTAGAAAGATCCACACTCACATGACATTGGCTATACCTATTCACTGGGGATAATTGGAAGCTGATTATAGCAATCATAACCTTAAAAAACAATTTCCATATCAATCTCATGGCTTGTAAGATTTCTTATGTTCACAGTGAAGAGATCTTCTCTGGATTTTCTGACTGGAAGGTGACTGGCTATGCCCAGCTGTTGGCTGTTCTTAGCTAAGGTTTGTGAATGGGTGCATGTATACCTTCAGTGGATCTAGCTTTTTCTCTTCTCCAAAGTCAACATATCCATGCACATATACTGCCAGCCCAGCAGCCACGCTAAGCACTGCTGTAACTTGTCATTCCCAAAACAGACAACTAACTGGCCAGCCTGATGAATCAGCATTGGAAACAATCTTCAGAGTTCCACCCCCATTCAGATTCACAAGGACCAGTAAACACAACAGCCTACTGCACATGCTGATATGCCAGCCTCAGGCTTTGCATGCAACTTCTCCAGCTGTAATTTTCATAACTACAACTAGCCACAGAGACGTTTTTAGACAATTTTAGAATTCCTACATGAATGCAAAGTAGGCTTGTAGTAGTCATTGAGCACATTTTTCCAACATCAGACAGGGTTTTTAAGGACAAGTGTTAAATCAATCTCAACCACCAGAATCCTTCTCTGCCAACATAAAGACTTAAGAGACTTAGCAAACACAGTGCATTCTACTGTGCAAAAGTTCACAGAGAAAGAGCACTTTCAACACCATCCCAGTGACATTTGTTGATGGGAAACATATTTCCAGCTATGGTTGCAAGCAACAGACCTGGAAGGGAGTATTCGATACAAGTGAGCATAAAAATGAATACAGCCAGTTCCTTTGGGGAAAATTATGTTCTTTTTGTTGGGGTTTTGGATGGTTGGTTGGTTTGGTTTGTTTACATTTGTGGGGGTTTTCTTGGTAGGTTGGTTTTTTAGGTTGGTTTTTTACATCGGTTGGTTAGGGGCTTTTGCTGTTGGTTTTGTTTGGTTTTTTTTACGTACCTGGCATTCACGATATTCCCTGCACTTAACTCAACCATCTCTTCAAATCCCACTGCAAATATGTCAGGAGGGCAGTTATCATCATCTGTTGGCAGGAAGGAAAAGTTATACCAGAATTACTATTTTGTTGTTTCTTCTAACAACTTGTATTCTAATTTCTGTCAGAGATCCTTCCTGTAGTTCTATCTTGTGTGTCCCCTGCCAAGCTATACATATTCATAGCTCCTTTAATCTAATCTCATAAAACATCCCCTGCAGTTCCTCTGAAATTTTTTCCTGCTTTTCTCCCACCAGTTGGTCTCCATCTCTCTTGCAGGAAGCAGTTCAGAACAGAACATTATATTGTAGCAGTGTTAAGATCTCTCTCCCCCACTCATCACTAAAGCCACAACATCTCACTACTCACAATCCTTTACCCACTTGTCATTTTACGCCACAACAACCCAACATGCTCTTCCTTTCTGACACAGATTCCTACATAACTGAACTTAATTGGCCACACACCAGTATGTCACCTCCATCTCAATGCCTTTAGTAAATTTATCTCATAGTTTAAGGATGCTTTCAAAGTTTCTTCTTGCCTTCTTTCTACCAAGTCCTTCTTAGATCACCTGTATTTAAGGTTAGGTCACTTTAGAGCACAGTGACTCCCCCTTCCCCGGCTCTGTGGATATTACTCTGAGAAAACACCAAAGATCAGATGCTCTCATATAATACTGTGAAGCAAATCTGTTGACCCATTAGGTCTGTCCATTGCCTAAAGATGTTTTTTTTTTTTAAGTATTATATGGCCACAGTGACAGTAACTTAATTCAACACGAAGATCTAAATATAGACATAGGAGCCTAAATCAGATCTGACTCAGAAAACACGACTGAAAAGTAAAATATGCAGCAACTCGCTGCAGACACAAGGGTGAAACTAGCACGACAGCTAGCCTCCTTTACTAGCTTAACCAGACAGGCACTGTCACATGTATTTCCCATTAATAATTTTGGACATCTGTCCTTGAGCACTTGCCCATTTGTGTAGGCACTGCACTGACATTAACATGGATACAGACATTTGCAGGGTCACACCCTAGCCCTGCCCGTTCACATAACTCAGCTCTCTTCCAGAAGCTGCTCAGACTGTCCATGTCACGGCTGCCTGTACCACGCAGCACTGCTCTTCTGGTTCTCTCAGGGGATGGCCTGGCAAAACTAACACATGACAGGCTCTCAGCAGATTTTAGTATCATGGGCATAGTCATGTTCTAACACATCTAAAGTGTTTCTGAAACAGACCTGACTGGACTAATCACTTACCTAGGCTGCTCAGAATACAGTGGTCTACACCTAATCACATACCACTCAGGAACTAAGGGTTCAAATTAGACAACTTGCATAAGGGAGCCAAGGATTTGAAGAATGTATTCCTGAGCTACAAGGTTAGGTACAGGACTATCCCTGTGATGCCTGCAGGCAACTAAACGTTCCACTGCAACAACAAAAGCATGGGTTTTGCCTTAGTTTTGCAACCACTCTATTTTTAAATGACAGAATGTTCACTTTTCGTTTACCTTAATAAAACATCTGTAAATCAATTACAATACCTGACCTTGTGCCATAAATAAGAAATCCAGCAACCAATTTCATCAAGCCACAAGCAGAGGAGTTTTCTAAACTGCTAAAGAAAGGAAATTATCACCTTCAGCAAAGTAAATCTTTTTGTCTGAAGGCTTTGATAGTAACATTTCCAGTCAAGCTCATAGTCCATATTGTACAGATATGAGAGACCTAGGAGGTGTTCTGATGGCACCTAAGCACATAGTTTCCGCCCACAATAAAGGGCAAAGAACAGAGATAAGGAAGAAGAAAATGACATGCAGGGTGCAGAATAGGCAGATACATCCCATGATGGCATGAAAGAGAGCTCTGAATTCTGACCTGCTGAAGGTTTGAAACAGTCACACGGACTGTTTCAAAGTGTTCAAAGCACTCTGACTATCAGGAGCTCTTCACACACCATTCCACTTCTGCAGGGAGGCAGCAAAAGCATGGAGGAGCTGCATATACCCCTAAGAACTGTCAGAAAATGCCTTCCAAAATGCACTGCCTTTGAAAGGCTGGTCAAATCTTGTGTCCTGACTCACTGTCTCTAGAGATGCCAGCAAATACTGCTTACACATTTTAACTGTGAAGCCTTACCTTGAAATTCTGAAACTCCTGAGAGCTTGGGAGAATCCAGCAGCCAGTCTGTCAGCTCACTGGTACCAAGGATGTTGCTTCGAAACTGCTTTCCCCCATTCACATTCCAGGTCCCCGTGGCAACACGAACACGCTTGGAGCTTGTGAATTCAAACTGACGCTCTGACATGGCCTTCAGAATACTTGGAGTTACTGACAGAAGAGGGCAGAGAGAAAGATGGTGTGTAAAAGAAGAATGTGCTGTAAAAGGAAAGAAACAATCCAGACAGCAGCAGCACAGTCACTGTGAAATAATGACATTACCCTAGCAGGAACAATACAAAAGGTAGGGAACAACTCCTATGGAAATGGCAATAACTACAAGATAACTGGCGTTGATGTCAGCAATTTCTCTTCCAGAAAGCAGGCACCCTTTAAAGCTTGGGAAGGGCTGGTCACTCACTTTCAGCCTCCATTTTTCTGTACTTCTTCAAATAAAAAGCAAAAAATTATTTTAATTCCCATAATCTTTTCAGTTTAGTCTATAGTGCTGTCATGGTTTAAACCCACTGGGCAACCAGGGCTTAGTAGTGCTCATCCCAGCCACTCACTCCCTCCCTGCACCCGCAGCGAAATGCAGCAGAGAATCACAAGAGTAAAAGTGAGAAAACTCATGGATTGAGATAAAGACAGTTTAATGGGACAGAAAAGGGAAACGAAAAAAAGATAATAGAATTAGAATATAGAAAACAAGTGTGGTACAATGTAAATTCTCCCTGCTCCCCAACCAATGCCCAGCCAGTTCCAAAGCAGGAGCCCCCAGTCAGCTTTGCCCCCCCAGTTTATATACCAAGCATGGCATCATATAGCATAGTATATTCCTTTGGCCATTTGGAGCCAACTGTCCTGGCTGCATCCTTTCCCAGCTTCTTGTAGCCCTCCAGCCTTCTGAATGGGAGAGCATGAGAAGCTGAAAAGTTCTTGACTTAGTATAAACACTATATAGCAAAAACTAAAACCATCAGTGTGTTACCAACCTGCTGTGGTTTAAACCCAGCTGGCAACTAAGTACAACACACAATCACTCGCTCACTCATTAGTCTCATATTAAATCCAAAACACAACAGTATACAAGACACTAGGAAGCCAATGAACTCTATTCCTGAAACCAGGACAAGCAATCAAGCATGTCACAATTTACAACTTCAACTGAAGCCCTGAGAAGTTTAGAATGTGGAAGATGGAGAACAGCACAGAGTTTCACATCAGTACAAATCTAGCACTGTGATGGCTCTCTAACCTGGTCAAAACTCCTCACAGGAAACTGCTATATTTTCAAGTATTTTGCTGAGTATAGAAAATTAGTGGTGTGCTTTTGCTTTCTGATCAAATGAAGCAGAGCTAATCTTTAACTACCTGACTTGCATTGGCAGTCAGGCACAGAGAAGTTATCTATATTTCCCTTGAGATCCACATCAGGGAACAAGCCCAGGACTGAATGATTCTCTGGAGTAAACTGACCACCCAATACTGCTTGTGGGTGAAATTATCATGTATTTTGCATGTAAATATCTTCTCAGAGAGAGCTGAGTTTATTCTAGATGGGTGCAAACAAATGTGTCTATGTTGTGGACTATTAGGGGCCTGGAATAAAGCAGCAAATGAACTAAAATAACAGAGATGTGCCTTTAAAGATCCAAATGGGCTGAAAGCATGTGCAAACAGCAAGGACACAAATAAGGAGATAAAAAGGCTGAGCTCAAGAGACTTCCTCAAGACAAACTCAGACAGGACCAGACTGGGAATATAGCCCTAAAATCCTTCCCTCTGGTCCAACTCTGAACTGTCAGAGAATAACACTATCAAAGAGCAGAAAAACATACTCAAAAGTTCAAAACAAAATATGAGAAATAAGCACAGTGGAATTAAGACACACAGAGTTGTGCTATCGTCACTTGAATGTAGTGCTTTAAACAACAGATCTGTACAAAAGCAGCTTATTTATTGATTTTTTTTCAAAAGAGTACAATTGCTTATATCTGACAGCTAAAAGCACATACAAAAGAAAAGCGAAGGGCTTATACTGGCTTTACCCAGCAGTGCAGTCTGGTCCATGAGCATCTTGCCTTTGTCTGCATATTCCTCACGGAAGAAGTCACCCATGAGCAGCAACTCGATGGCTTCCTGCTTTACTGTGTCCAAGAAATTTGACTGGATGGTACGAGAAACAGAGCGGGCACCATCCTTGAGCTTCCCAACCTACATCAGACAGGAATTATGAGTGCAAGTGACACTAAATAGGACATCTTTCTTTACTTGTAAGTAAACAGTTTTGCCATTTTTCTTTACCTTGTTCTTCCCCTCAAGGGCACGACTGCCACTAAATACTCTGCTCAGATTCTGACCATTGAGAGTCCACATCTCCTTGTAGGATTCCACAAAGCGCTCAATTATAGGTTTAGAATTCAAACCAAGACTCTCTAATTGAGCAAACAGTATCTGAATTAGGTGCAGAAGGAGAAAAAAAAACAAGAAAGAAACCAACATTGTTTTTAAATGTGTTTTTTTGCTTTTTATCCTCAGTATTCCAGCCAGCACCATTCTGTATCAGAGCTGGCAAGACACTCGCATAACCGAGACTTACAGCCTCTTTCCTGTTTGTCCCATGGAACAGCCAATGTATGCACTACAGGTGTCCCACAGAAGGTCCTCTGACAAACTCACCTCCAGTGCAACGAAGGACTGTACACTATTAGAACGATCCAGGCAGTCCAAACAATTCATTCGAAAAGTACCTGTCTGCAGACTTTGGTAACCAAACACAAGAGGAGGGAGGAGAAAATGGTATATTTTAAAACAACATCTAATCATGAGTTGATTGAACAAGATCATCAAATGTTCAGCCTGAATATACCCACCCACATTTTGATGGTGCAAGCACACTGTGCACAATATATTCCATTAACACATCTCATTACTTGACCATGTCGGCAACACTATATTGGCAAATCCATGCACTAGTAAGTTTGCAGATTTAAAACCATGGAGATGCAATTAAGACAATCATTGATTTAGCACCAAGACTACACTTTGTCTCAAAATTGTATTTCAAGATTGTCATTTACAGTCATGGTCCGAAAAAAGCAAGAAACCTGGGAAGGCCAGGACAAACAGTGCCCAGCTACACTGGCACAGAGGGGCAGAGGCACTCACCGTGGACTTACATGCTCGCCCTTTGTGAAGATTCCAAAGTCTTCCCAGTGCAACTTCAGCTGAGGCCTCAGCAAATTTTCCAGTTTCTCAGTTTTCCCACCTTTTGCAAATTGGTGGTAGTCAAAGTTTATCATGGGACTGTCTTCTGCATGGGAAGAGGCCCATAGCAGTTTCTGTTTAGATAAGAGAGTGAAGGAAAACAAATCCTGCTCAAGCCATGTGTAAGGATTGATACCAGCATGCTTTTATCATTAATAAGCCTTGACTGTTATTCACATAATTCATAGGGAATTCTGAAAGGCCAGACATGAAAAAAGCAACTGAAGTTCCTCGTTTGTTTTCTTCACAGAAGTAAACCTGACTGTTAGAACCCAATTTTCCTGCAGGGGAACTCACACTGTAACTGCAAAGTATACATCAGAATTGTGCTGTGGCTGGTGGCAGCCCTGCAGCAGTGGGCTGCTGCTAGCTCTCTGCATGAGGGTGGACAGCAACAGCGATGGTCTAGGCAGGCTTAGGGGGAGGAAGTAAGTAAGGAATTACATCCCAGGAAATGTACTATAAAGTGTTTGTGGTAAACTGCAGAAGTGAAAAAAGAGGCACAAATAGCCTCGCTATTTCATCTCCAATTTCAATGACCTCACATCTATTTCCATAATCCCAACAAATTTCATTATGGCATCTGCAACAAATCCAACAGTAATACATCCTGTTCTCCACAAGAAAGCCAGAGAGAACAATTACATTAACTCCAACTATGCAAGCCTTTGTCTATCCTCTTCCCTCCTGCACATTTTTACCCCAAGAGATGGCTGCTTTTCTCCACTTACATTGTGACGCACACTGGACAAAACAAATCTGATATTACATTGAAAGTGTACATGTAGCAGTTACACCAGCATAATCGTATTGAGTAAGCCATTAAGCCTTTCCTGCAGAAACAAATTTAAAGGCAGTGCTTGGAAAGAGACCTGTAAAATGTATTTCATTAGACTGTTACTGTTCACACCCCAATCTGCCCTTGCAGATGCTGGCACTAGTAATGCACTTGAGGATGACATTTACCCACTGCCGCAGTGTAAATTATTGTCAGTGTATTCGCAACTCTACACTGCAGCCTTGCTTTCACTGTAAATATAATTACAACTGTTACAGGGGAAGCTCATGGGAGGAACAGCGTTTCCTGGGAACAGTATTGATTTTTGGTCTGGTAGCAGCTGATTCAGGTAACAGATAATGAATGGTAAATGAATGGTAACCCTACCATTCTGATCAAGAGAGCCCAGCAGCAGTAATTACAAGAATAATTTGAACCAACACTGATAAGAATGAATAAGGTTGAAGCAAGAGTGGAGAGAAGAGGAAGAAATAAAAGCGAAAGAAAGATGGAGAAACTAATGACAGAAGAGGAGACAGGTTTGCAACCCTAATCACACTCCTATGAATTACTTTATTTATAATTCCAGCCCTTCAAAATCATCAAAGTAAAATTAACTCTATATTATTTCCTAACATCCCTTTCTTAAAACACAAAGGTAAAGAAATGACCAAGGAGTCATTTTGAATGATTACAAAACTTTGCTTTTCAGTGATCTCAGTCTAAATTCTTTGAGCTCACAAGGTATGTTCAGAGTTTATTTATTTTTAAAGTAGGCAAAAAATGTAACAATTTAAACAGAACTGGTCTTTATTTAAATTAAATTAACAAATGCAAGGTCTTATTCTGAAGATGCCCGGTTTCTGACTTAATTTCTGGTTGCATGATACAGGCTAGAACATGGTCTTCGACAATGCGAGAGTTTGAGAGAGTATGAGTAGTAAATTAACAACAAATGTTGTATTTTTATCTGCGTAAGTTATTTGAGCATTTCAGAATTGGTTATCTCTTACCTTTAAATTTCAGTGGGGTTTGCAAAACAAACTAGAAAAGCTGTTTTAAAGAGAGGGAAACCAAAAAATTACAGAGGCTAAGCCGTGTCATGCAGAAATTCAGTAAGAAGCTGAAAACAGAAGCTAGGACTAGACTTCACTTCTGTGCCTTCCTCATTGCCTTGCAAGCTTTAGTCATAATCACTTTCTTTGGCCACGTTCTGTACAAGGGGAGACCTTCACTCTGTCATTTTCTGCTGGGGAAGCAGATAGTCCTTCCCAGCTTTTTTGTAGGAGGAGAAAATGGTCACACAGAAAAACTGACAAAAACCTTGACACTCCCTGTAAGTTCACGATTGCAACAGAGGGACAGAAATCAGACACTATCACTTAACCACAATTTTAATTTTGCTTAGCTTCACATAGTAAACATTTCAGCTCAGAACTGCTGGTATCACTCTTTACCAATGATATATACATGGCACTTACTACAGGTGTGTACTTAAATCATGCTATCATCAGTTTTAGGACCATAATCTCCGAAGAATCTATGTCAGTTTGCTAAAGCAACAGGCACTTAAGGAGGCAGACTTCCATCAACCTCCAGCCAGATTCAGGCAACTATTGCACTGCTGCAAACCCCACTCAGTGCCAATCTGTGGCTTTAAGGTCACACTAGTTTTAAAAAGAATACCACACTAGAACAAAGCACAGTTTTAGTTCTACAATACCTGACATCCTTGCTTTCAGGTATTAGTTGTGCCTAGGGACACGCAGGGGCCAGGAAAATCTCTCTCCATATACCAAACTCTCATCTGGTGCTCAGGCAGCCAATTCCCAACACAATCAGTGCTGGATAGCTATTTCCCATTACTATCAGAGCAAGACAGCTTAGTGATGCTAAGTCACTATGCTCAGTGATTGAGGCTCAGGGCCCAGCCCCCAGGCAGTTCTGGCAATCCCAGGGGGCCCCTGACTGCATAGGTGGCTACATACAATGTCAAAGCTGACTATGATTCACTTTTGCAAGTATGAACTACCCTTAGGAGTATTTGGGCAATTTCTTTATAAGTTTGGTTAAAGACAACGTACACAAATGTATGACGAAGTAAGCAGAAAGGAAGTGCTGGAAATTAAGCCATGAGACCAAGAAGCACTATTCTCAGTATGTAGCATGTGGCAAAGGGTTAACATAATTTCTTTAGATATATTATTCATCACCTCCTGGGCCAGAAGGAAAACAGAAAAACATGGAGGCTCAAGGGAAATCAGCTGTTAAAATGAAAATTATTGCTTTTACCTTAAAAGCTCTGTTGAGCACCTCCTCTCCTCCTCTGCTTCCCAACAGGTTAACGATCACTTGTTTTCCATACTGCTCTTTCAGAAGCATCATATGCCTACAGCAAAAGTAACCATAATAGGTACAAACAACACGTTACTTTGCCTACTGCCATTTTCAACATACAGAAGTAGAGATCACTGGTGGTTTCATCCAGCAGAAAGTTTCAGCCACACCATCTACAGACATCTTCCAAGTTTCCTTGCAATAAATTATTACAGTAAAAATGGTGAAAGTACACAATTAATAGATATAGCACTTCGTACTGAACTTAAAGAAGTGTCTTAGGAAATAGGTCCCAAATCTTTTATGTCACTGTTAGCTTTGACATTGCCCTTATGCTCCTACCTCTTGGCTGTTAGCCTAGGAACTACACAGGAAAGACAAGAAGAGAAGTAAAAGTATTACACTTCAACAGGAATTGCCTGGCATCTTGCAGAGCTGAGACTACTAAGAGTCAGCAGCAGCAACGGGGCCTATGACTCCAGTGCCAAGGCCAGAGAGGTCCAAACACATGTCATGGGTGACAGGGTTCAAATATCTCTGAGCTACTACAACGTGGAGACATTCACTCTGAAATCAAGCAGGAAGATTAGTAATCATAAGAACTGCTGCACTGGATCAGAACAAAGGTCCTTTTAGCCAAGTTGTCTGGCCCAGATTCTTCAGGAAAAGCACAAAATAGGACAAGTATAAAGTGGGCTGGTTGTTTTGTCTATGTGACGAAAATCTTGAAACCTGACATTTAGGGACTCTCAAGAGCTTTTAGCAAGATGCCGAGACACCCATTCTTCCCTCAATACATCTTTTTCAAGTTGGCATGCATGGTCTACAGAAGCTGTGCTGGCTCATCAAGAAAGAATTAGATCTTAAAGTTGATTTCCATCCTTTACAGACAACGCTGTAGTAGTACTTAAGAGGAAGCTGGATAGAAATAGAAAGAAAAATAAAATAAACACTCACAAAAATGAGAAGTTATTACATGCTGCAAAATGACATGTAATGGCAAAGTGTCAGAAAAACAGCAAGAACACATCTTCCGGCATGACTCTTTAAATCCTTTAACCAGAAATAAGTTACACAGAAAACCATGGAAGGGGAGAAAAGAAAGAAGTCATCAGCATTGCCTTCAGGAAACACAGCTAAATATATTTTCTGGTGCATTCTTGATTCTGCAACCAGTTCTCTGTATGCCAACTCTTCCCACACAGTTGCACCTCTCTGATTGCAGCATCAAGATCCTACCTCTCTGCCAGTGTTGCTTCCTCCCAACAAAACTACTGAAGCTCAAGTCGCCTGTTTGAGTATCTTAAGCAAAGCTCCCTGTGGATTTCTCAGGGAGAGAGACAGGATGAAAAAATATCTTCTAACAAGATTATCATCCCTTTCTCACGTGGTTAAATGTAACAGGCTAAATTAACATCTCAGAAAAGCTGTAGCAGGTTGCTAAATTCCAGTGTACTTTTCCATATAATCAGTCACCTATTCCTTGCCCATTTTCAAAGGACTGTCTTTTGCAAATTGGTAAGCAGAGAGATCCCTAAGTTCATTTAACTTAAAGGCACAAGGGAAAGAAGGAACAGTGCAAGTTTATCCGTATGTTCACGTTTCTAAGGAGAAAGCTATTCACCAGTTGTATTAGTGTCAGGGATAAATGGTCTTATGGAGTTGCTCCTTCCTGAGCTACTCTCAATTTCATGGGCAGTACAAGAAGATGCTAAATAAGTTATTGTTTTCCTCTTGTATGAAATATGTCTGCTGTGAAATGCAGACCTCTAAGATGGAACTTCAGGGACACTGCCAGGGCAAGTTATCACAGCACCAGATGGCCATGAGACCAAGAGTCTCAAAGGCACTTGAATTCAGTAGGATCTAAGAGCCTTAAAAGCTTGGAGAATGCAGGCCGAGAACCTCTGGAGCAGAGACTGCTATGGTGCATAGTCCCTTTAGATTTTAATCCCTGTTTGGGGTCTTCAGCGTTGCAAAACCATTAACAGTTACTAATGTCCTGTTTGCTAATAGTTGCAGTTATAAAGAGGCTTTACTCAAAATCAACATACACCCTGTTCTCCCAAAACCAAACCAAAACAGAAATTAATCATTTGATCTGCACTTAAAAGGTGAAAATTTCCCACAGATCAAATTCTTCATGTGCTTTTCAGGCACTGTTCCCATGGATATCAGTAGAAATACGCCCTTAAAGGATAGCACTTCCTAGTCAGACATTCAAAGGAATCAAGCTAATGCATGTGTTTTTCTACAGCTTCCAGCTGACAAACAGAGTCTTAATAGTTTAAAAAGGTCTACAAGCCAGTCTTTGCATAAAATAGAAAACATCAGCATAATATCATCATACAACACTGGTCACAATAGCAGGCACTGTTCTATTTCTGCATGGGAGTAAAACAGTGAGGAAAAAACAAATCCAGAATGGTGTGAAAGCAGTGTTTACTCTTTAACTACCTCGGTTACAGTGGTAAAGCACACATAATCTGTGTACAATACGTGTAAACTCACATCTGTTGGCTCACAAAGGTTTACACAAACCCTTCTTTTGCATATCACTCAGCATTTCTAAACTTTTACAGGAATAAACTGGAAGACCAAATTAATTCAATTACCACTGAAAACAAGAAGGAAAAAAGCACAAAAATAAATGACTAAATTAAGTAAACCAATCTAATAATGTGCCACACCTGGGGGATTGGCCACATCATCTGAGAGATATTTCACATCTCAGGATTTTCTACGAAGACAGAGTTGTGGAATCTTGGTTACATGCCAGGCTGCTGTGTTGCTGCCAAAGTGGAATGAAACTTACCTGTCAAAGGCAGGGGCATTGGCTTCCAGACCTCTGTTAAGCCTTAAATGGCGGGAACCAACCTAAAATAAAATATTAGAAGACCAAGAAAGAGAAAAACTTCTTAAACTGCTAGAATTCTAAGTCACTAGATGTCTCCCTTTTTCCTTCAGAGAAAAACCCCTTTTTTAACAGCACCAAACACCTCTAACAGACTCCAACCACCCCCACACATAATATCCTTAACACAAAAGCCCCAGCTTTTATTAGACAACATTTACAATTAAAAGTGAAAACACAATTACCATTAACCAAAGGGATACCTACACATCTTTTTATGGCCAAACAAATCACATCTCTTTGCCAGCTTCCTCTTGCAAATAGCACACACTGCCTCACATGAGTATTCTGTGAGCCCAGCACTCTTACTGCCCTTGCCTTGGTAGAAAAGGCTGCATTTACACCAGTTCCATGGGTTGTGTATTCTGACTCTTTCAAAAGTATCACAACAGTGATTCAAAAATATAAAGGATGAAATTCTGTGCCATCAAACTAACAGGGCTTTTGATATGGATGTCAACAACAGTAGCCTCAAGCTCCTTTTGAATGGTAGCTACTGTTATTACAGTATGCAGAGGGCTTCTTTCCTCTCCAAAAACTACACTCCTAAATACATATAGGACCATGCATTGTTTCCTACACTTCATCATCTTTGTTTTTCATGAAGTTGGTTTCTGCAATTCTTTCTAACACTAGTGCCAGTACATTCACACCCACGGAGTAAGAGTACATAATCTAATCCAGATTAGGCAAAAAACCCCAGGCCTACTAAAAAATTGAAAATTCTGTTTAACTAGAGATATTATCCACTAGTCAAAAATACTTGAGGCAATGCTCAATGTCTCTGTAACATACAGAACAACACTGCTGGATACAGCTACACCACGGGCAGGACACGCACAATCATACGGACAAACGTGTTTCATAAAAAAAAGCAAGTATTGCGCTGGATGGTGCTAACAGACAGCAACAAAGATCCTTTAGTCATTTCCTTTTGTGCTAAGTCCAGTGCCTCTGAATAGTACATAGGTTCTAGTTTAATGATCAAAAAAAGATCCATGTAACCTTTAAAGCATCTTAAAAAAACAGTTATGTGATGTATTTTCTCTACTAATACACATGAATATATGTGCATACTCATTTCTGTTGCTTATCCCTCTGTTAAGAGAATGTAAAGTGTGCTAGGAAGATTCTTATTTGGGCTTACAACTGTATATAACTGCAAGTCACAGACCACATGTAATCCATTAAATTTGATGCAATAATCTCCTGATGAAATCCTACATCTCTGCCTCACAGAAGATCAGATGAGATCATTATCACCCTTTTGACTGAAATCTAGCAAACACACCATCCAGATGCGTTACTTTGTTTCAAGGTAGCATGCTCCTGTAGAGGTACTGGTATCCCTAGATACTCCAATTGTATTGTGGAGGTCCATATCATCAAGCGAACCAGTCATTTCAGAGGAATAGGTTATTCCAAATAAAACTGAAAATGTTATAAAGATATAGCTGTAACCTTCATTTTATAACACTAGGACACAAAGCCTTACAAACAGTTCCCTGTAGAGGGACTCAAATGCACAAAAATATTAAACTTGAGTTACCTATAGCCATTTGTCTGGTATAGTTCTGTTTATCTAAACACACGAAATTTCCTACAAGGTAAACCTAAAATGAAAGGGCTCACCAGTTTCACAGAACGAACTTTGAAGCTCATTTAAAAAAAAAAAAATATGTTTTTTGTTAATTCTAAATTATAAGTAGCAAGAGAGAGAAGCAAGGTAGGCTTCCTGATTATTTCTTTACCTGAAGCCTTGTTTGCTCCCAAAACAGTGGAACAGAACCTCTGATCTGCACAAAGGAAGAGACATCATCATCCAAGTAGATTGTCTGCAAAAAATAAAATAAAGGAAAGGTGTTCTGCAGTTAGATCTATCAGCGGCCCCTTCAGCAGGTGACAGTTAAAGACACTGAACTCAAAGGGTAAAAAAAGTAAACCATGTATCTCCTGGTATCCACTTACCACTCAGCCTCTTTTCCATAGTCTCACAGGCAGTGGAACAAAGCACAACGTATTTGCTTTCATGTCATCACAGCAGATTCAATTCACTTCTCACCAGAAACAAGAGAAAACTTAAAACACCACCACATCTTCCATCCACAATCAAGATGGATTTGATCTACTGGTGGAGGCACTCAGAAAGACCATGCATATACTCTCCTGCTGTCCCTCTCACAAAACTTAACTGTGCAAAATGTCATTGCTCCTTGTGACTGATGATGGGTAACGTCAGGTGGGGGATAAGCTTATCTCCTGCTGTATTTACCCTTTCTTATTTCACTGCATGCTGTGCCTTGTCAGAGAGTCCAAATAAAACTCTGTGAAACCAGCAGCTTTGCCACTCCCATCCTGAGGTACAGTGAAAGCAATGTGATTTACTTCTTTTCCTCTTGCTTACAGCAAGAGGTCCCAAACTCTCCATTTCCTTTCCTAAGCAGACCTCAAACTCTCCCTTTATGTGTTCTTATGATAACTGTTAACAAGGTGATTTTGAGGCAAATCTATACAAAGACTGACTTCCCCTTTTGCCTTCCCCCATCCACAGCCCCCAGTCGAAGTGTTGCACTGTGTGTTAACATAGCATAAAAGGTACTATCTCCAGATTCAATATGACCACAGAGCAACTGTGCAACGCCCAGCTCACTCCTCTGGCCTATACTTAGCAGTGGAATCCTGGCTGCTTTCCACAGGGGATACATGATACACATGATACACATCTCCGTTATCTCATGCATGACAATGAGTGTTCTGCAGCCCCTGGGAGGAATGGTATCCAGGTTATCTAGGTAGCTGCACTAACCACATCATATCATTTGGCACAGCTGCTGCTAGCTGGCTAGTAGCTCTGAAAATGGAATAGAACATTAAAATGGGTTTCTCTACAGCTTTAAAGTGTTTTGTCTTTTTGGATTTGCCACTAGATGTGGCCAATGGGTGGCACAGGGAAAGTGCCTGACCTTGACCTCTCATCTTCATAAGCATGATCAATGTACAATTTTTAGAGCTGTATGTGTGAAAAAAAGAAGAGGTGGGTATTTAGATAAAACTGGTGACAAAATATTTATCGAATATTTACCATATTTTCGCAGAGCACTTAAAACTGTCTCCATTTCACTAAGGTGAAAGATTTAAGTGGCTTTGTCATGGACATAATGTCAGTGTTAGAAGGATAGCCAGCCCAGATGGAGTGCAAAACAATATTTCGATTTTTTTCACCTCTCACCAAAGCCTTAAGAATGCTTTTCTCTGTTACATTCCCTCCTAGCACAACCCCCTGCAAGAGAGGTGTTGCTCAGAGAAGCTTTCTTGCAAGGCCTGTGTCACAGTTTGAGTAATGTGGCTCTAAAACATGCTCTCCCAGTAAAGTTTTTTGAACATTACTGGCACCCAACTGCAGGAGGTAATTACCATGGCAACACACTGGTGCACCTTTTCTTTGTAGAGTTGTTTGCTTTCTTTGTTCAGAAGAGTTCATTCCTCCTGCAGCTGGACTACTTCCTCTTTATCACATTCTCCCTGAGACTGGTTGTTCCAAGACGAGTCAGTGACTTCTACACACTGAATCATCTTTTCACTCAGTCATGTGAGTCATGAGCTAAAGAAACTCATTCCAAGGTAAAGCAAATTAATAGCACTACTACAGCCCCAGCGTTATCCTGACTAATACTAAATGAAGATCGGGACCTGAATCTGTGCAAAAAAAGATTTAAGACTGGCTTACTTAAAATTCTGACAGCAATCATCACCTTAGCAGTTGAAATGAAATATCTAATGATGACAAAGCTTTACTAGAAGTACAATTTGGCCACTCAAACAGCTTGCTACAGAGGATTAGTTTTCTTTACAGTATCCTGGGAAGTCCCTGTTTCCACACCTAACTGCAAAACTGACAGCTCAAGTATTTCTTTGACCAGCTCCTTTAGACATCCAGCTGCAAATCTCTATACCCACTGACTCAGTGTAGTAATTCTAATTCAGTACCTGCAATTTAACATCTTTCCGAGTTACAGTTTAAATGGAAAGTATTTCCTCAGTTACAGACCATGAATATATAACCTGCCTTCTTCCTGCCAAACACAGAAGAAAAATACTGACCAAACATTTATTTCTGCATTAACAGATGCTCTGTTTCCACTTATTAGTGAGTAAACAGATGTTTGTTACCACTATCACTCATATTTTCTGTTCACTGGTTTTGACCCATTACCTCTTCTGTTTTCTGCTCTATTAAGCTGTCCATTTGGAGAACTGAACAACAACCAAAATTTTTAAACTATTTGATCATTCCTGTAACCTAAACAGCATGCCTAAACCTTGACGTGATGGTCTGGGGAATCCTCTGTCAAGCTGAGGTCTAATACAGGACTCTCCTATGATGACTGAGCATTTTAAAGAAACTCAATTTTTAGGTATGTTGCCATGTAGCTTTAGAAAGTAGATGAGGGTTTTTGAACTGGGAGCACAGCTTCTCCAACACAGTCATTCACAAGAAAGTACTTTTTTTTTTCTGTTCACTTACAGGGCTCATCATTCTGTTCTCTGAAGCAATTCTCTGGTCTTTCACAATCCTTTCACCTCATTCTCATGACCCAGATGAATCTAAAATTATTTTCTTCCAAGCTGCCAGCAAGTTGGAAAAAGACCTAATATTTTTTTAATGAGTGGGAGACTCATTAAAATGACTTTTCTGCCAGTCATTCCTTCCTAAACAGACTCTAACCATTTCATTAAGCATTACAACTGTGCAAATCTTCCCTCAATTTCAGCAATACCCACTTATCCTTCATCCACCACTCCAAAGAACATGACCCTTGATCTTGACATTGCCTTTTAGTATATATGTCCCTCGACCTTACAAGATTAGTAGCAACAGACTTCCTACCAGCAGACTTGTTAAGCAATCAGATTTAAAGACTAAGTGACTTTCCACATCAGGAATGGATATAATCTTAGCAGCCACATACACTATAAGAAGCCCTATTTGCTAAAATCCTAAATAAGCACTGATAATACATTCAGATTGAAATTACACTCATAAATAAAAGATTCCAACTTTGTTGCTTATGCATGGACAAGTACAGTTTCTTTTCTCATATTCTTCATGGCCTTGATCAGTTTTTGTGCACAATGTCATATTTTCCACAAGCACATATGTGTCCCACTTTTTTGTTGTTCTAGTTTTGGCTTTATTACCCTGTTCTCTAGCAGATCCATTTCCCTTATTCTAAGGTACTACACAGAAGATGAACAGTTCTTTAAGAAAAGAAACTTGAAGAAAAGTAAACTGCCTTATGTCCAGAATTTTCCTGTCCTCTCTTTTCCTTAACTCATGGACAAGAAGATCATACTGTTTTTTCTCTAAAAGTTCAACAACAATCAGTTTTTTGGACAACACTTGGTCATTAGGATTGATACATACTGCTAAATCTCTGTCTTTGCGGAGTCTTATCTTGTCTTAGATCCAAAATGACAGCAAGCTGGTACCCATGTGCCCCAGAGAGAATGTTCTTTCCTATTAAATCCTCAAAACACTTGAGGACTACTTCATTAATCTCAAAGGTTCTGGCCCATAGTACAATCCAATCCAGTCAGCTGCATGAGCTTTCAGACCAGTTTCCCATCAGACAACATAGCAGCAACTGAACA
Organism: Corvus cornix cornix; assembly: GCF_000738735.6. NCBI lineage: Eukaryota > Metazoa > Chordata > Aves > Passeriformes > Corvidae > Corvus > Corvus cornix. Next base: position 53,389,537 of record NC_047056.1, read on the forward strand.
CTTAACCCATCTGGAAGACTTCTTTTCCTTAACAACAGATTACTTGGCCTCTGATGTCTGGTGTTAGAATTTGCCATGTTTTTCTTTCAACTTCTGTGGTCTTAGACTCTCTTTGTGGTCTTTCTTCAACTCCACGATCAAGGGTGATAGTACTGACAGTTCAACAGGACATTTTTCAATCTTTCTCTTCTGTTGCATAGGGCCAGACCTTGCCCCTGCAATCCAAGGATCTTTCCTGGTAACAAAAGCTTCATGCACAGGGACTGCTAGAAAGCTTCTGGGCAAGAAGCAAACATCTGTGTCAACCCTCTGGTGTTCTAATCACAGCATGCTGTGCCCATTCATTGGTTGGAATAATTTATTCACTAATCTCCATCACCCGGCGTCATTGGAAACAAATAATCATCCAGTCACAACTTCAAACAGCAAAATTCATTACAGACTCAGGGGGCACACAGAGACAGAGTCCATGATGAAATGGATACTCAGATGGCTTATCTGGGGATCCCCAGCTCTGCCACACAACCCACATACAGCATGGACAGCAGCTGGCCTAAACATACCTCTCTGTGAGTCCCTTTAGCTCAGCTCATGGGACCCAAGGATATATTTGCCAAAATAATCCTTTTTGCCTTGCCTGGGGTCATACTAAAACTTGATCCAGAAAATAAACCAACCACATGATTGCATCCGTTCCTCTCCTGGAGAGCTAGCCAACACAGTCTAGGAGATATTGTGAAATAGGGATAATTTTCCTTAATCCATGCCTGACATTTTTTTCTTAAATTGGAAGAAAGGGAAGGTTAATCCAAATTCATGCTATTCCCTTTCAATGCTTCCTCAAGGTTTCAATTTTCTTTACTGAACAATTCCATGAAGGGGAAAAAACTGAAACTGTGTAGTTGTCTTTGGTTGGTTAGAATTGTTCCTTGTAAGCCACATACTAAGATTTTAGCATAACTCTTTGGAGGATAACTGGGGAAACAGCTGAAATGTAAATAGGAACAGGCACACAAACGAAATGAAGAAAGCATTTCTAGTTTCTCAAAGCTATCAGAAGAAAAGAATTACAAAAATGCAACACAGTCTCAACTTCAAAGGATTACTAGGGGAGGAAGAAAAGGTCAAAGGAAACATTTAAGCTACAACTGAGATACAGAGTCTGATTTTAAAACTACTCGAGAATTAACTGCTATACTGCATGCACTACAAGTAGAAAGGGCTACCATCCCATTACAAAATATTTGTCAGCAAATCTGAAAGCCCACATTGAAGGGATTGCCCTCTTTTCCCTTCATTTTGTTTTTCCTTAAGTGTTTCCTATAATATTTTCTTTCTTCTTTCTTTGTAAAGACTCAAGCCAAATGATCAAAAAGCCAAAGGATCTACTAGAAGTTGTGGGGTTTTTTAAAAGAAAAAGTTAAGATATTTTACTTTTCCTCCCTTTTTGTCAAACACTGAGTCACAGCAGTTAAGTGAGCCCACAAAAAATGACTCACTGCAGAGCTGAAATGCCACAAGGCTAACACAGTGGGAGACAAAAGCATACCATCTATGCATAAAAGAGCTGCCTGGAGATAAGATTAATTGTTTCTCCTTCTTCTAAAAACAGAAAAATGTTAGAAGCAATTGCTACAAAGAGGGGGAAAGTCCTGGGTTTTCAGAATCCTAGGGTGCTATTTATCCATGAAAGCAAATAGCCAATATGCCATTATACTGTACAGGCTGAAGCAAATGGAAACAAAATGTTATTCAGCCAAGGTATTACTTCATAGGAGATTAGTCAGTCATTTACTATGAAAGCAGGAGAGAGTTTATTCTTGGACTCTTCCTTCCTAATGGCAAGGGGAATGCCAGCTTGAACTGGATCTCAGGCATCCCAGTGGTTAGCCCAACTTTGCCTTCTTAGGACATGCAGCTTGGCAAAACTAGTGTTTAGCACCATCAGTAACAGCAACCTTCTTTTCCTTTTTCTTTTCTTTGGTTTTAGAAACCAAACAAAAACACACAACCCTTTAAAACTGCAAACTCTTGCTATAATTTTAAACCCACTCAAGCCTTTCACCCTAAATCCATTTCACTCTTGTGCTTTTGCTTACCCAGTTGAAAAAAACACTCAAAAGCCCTCAGTTCTCCCACTTCAGGATCTGGCTGAATGGGAACAAAGCACAGCAGTTCCCATGAAGAGCCTGACCCAGACTCAGCCAAGAGAAGCATCAGCAATCAAGTACTGTTTTGCTACTCACCAGGAGCCAATCCTCAGGTTTTCTGCTGGAATGCAAAGGCCATCTCATTTTTCATGCTAATCATTTGCATCATGATGTACTTCAGGAACATAACTAAATAGAATTAGTTACTTCTGACCCAATTAGTGAGCAGGACAGCAGAAGTATTTCCCATAATAAGTCAACTGATAAGTGCAGTACCACAAATGCGAGATTCGCTGAAAAAAACCTGACAATCCCTTCTAACATTTTCTTTCCCCAGCATTTCAGCAAGATAACATTCTTCAAATCCTGAGTAACAGGATTAGTGCTTTGCACTAATATTCATAAGAAGACACTCAACTAAAACAGGAGAATGTACCAAGTTATCACTCAAAATGGCAGATCTCCCTTTTTGTGTTATCAGGTTCCTGGGGAAAATTCCACTTTTCAGTAAGCTGACATAGCTGTATCTCCCAATGCACTGACAGACTTTCTGGAAAGGTGTAGATGTTGCAAGACTTGACTTGCATTTGCTTTGGAGCAGCAGCACACAAGAGGATTTTTGGCAGAGAATTCAGAGGCTGATATTAGAGACCCAAGCACTGCAGGGGAACAGTTTCACATTCAACAAGCAAAATTTGTGGGAGCCTGAACACTAAGCGGAAAGCTGTCAGCCTAACTGAAAATGCAGGCAACCCAGGAAAAGGAAGGACATGAGCAAAAAGTCACCCACGTCCCCAGTGAGAACTCTGACCACTGGGCAGAAAGTCACACGTGTAACATTGTGCATGCTTTGAGCACCTCTTGGGAATCAAACCTCACCAGCAGGCTGTGGAATACCAGTCTGCAACTCCTTCAGGCATCCTCCTGAGGATCAAAGCACTGCCAAATCTAAGGTAGCTTGATATGTGTCTTTAGGCAGAACCAGGTGAAAAGGTTAAAGTTGTATTATGAAGACAACATCTTAGAGGAAATTTAGAAAGTACCCAAACATGTCTGGATTTTGGACAAACAGGTGCCTGAAGGCATCCCTGGCTCATGCAGTGGGATAATGGGAAGGAGCTAACTGGGTGTGAGCTGCTACATTCACACATTGCTGTAAGGAAATACTAGTGCTGATCTGTGGGCACCTTTGAGAGGTGGTGCCATCCTCAGCCATCAGGAACAGGCTTTCAAAGACACAGCTGAAGAGTCTCTGTGCTGCACTCACTGTTTCATGCTCCCCTTATGAACACCACACAGGCAACCTACTTCCATTGTACACGGACCTATATACACAGACACATACACACACCATCTGTGACACATATGCAGCTCTGTAGATACACCCAGAAGATGCTGAAAACTACCAAATTTTAGGAGCAAATCCCTGTTCTTTGTTGAAAACAACCAGCCGTTTATCTATTCTGCTTCTAGAGTGATCCATTTCTGTATGATGGTTCTGACTGCTAATAATTACTACTTCGGTTCAAAAGGGAAAAGGGGATTGTATTTGAGTAAGAAAGCACTCACTTCAGCTGGCACAGAAGACTTCAGATTCTTCGAGGTCCAGTGCTTTTTACTGACTTTCAAGGCCACAAGCTAAACCATGTGCAATAAAACCAAGCGACTCTGTTGTTTTGTTTGGCTGTGCCGATAAAGGGAGCCTGCTAAATGCATTTCACACACTTAATTTGTCTCAGCATCAGCTGGAAATGAGATTTTTACCATGTATGTATAAAAACTGTCATACCACCTCTCATTGGAGAGAATCCCCCACAAACCAAAGGGGAATATAAAAGCAGTCTCCTCCAAAATTAGTTGAACTGGAATTTTCCTGTCTCTAAGATGTCATTTTTTCAGCATTTTCTTTACTAGTGAAAGATGATTTGACAGTGAACTTTACTAGTCAAAGATGACATCCCAGCACCTTTTCTAGACAGCTTCCTGAATGGTTTAAAAACCCATGTCTGCATTTCACTACAGTATCAAACAGCCAGACTTTCACACTCAAGGAAAAAATCAAAAGCGTTACTGAAAACCATGTGACTGAAAAAGTCAGAAACAAAGAAAAAGAGCAGATTGCAAAGAAATGCTTAATAGGCAAGAACGAATAGATCTGCAAGGCAATAATATTCTAAATATTCTTGAAAAAAACCACTTCCTGAGCTCCTTTAATTCTCGTTGAAAATTCTGCCCCAATTAAACACGAGTGGACTAAATTACGCAAAGCCATTGGATATATCCACTCACCTGCTCTGTCTCAACGAAGTTAGAGACGTGTCCGTCATCATTGACCCCTCGGACATGGAAGCGGACACCAGCTCGCTCGCAGCTGATGCGAGAGATGAGGCAGGCTTTTGCCTTCTTGTGGGAAGCATACACGGTGCGAATGTCCACAACACCACACACCACTTTCAGCAGCCAGTCAGAGCAGTTCACCTGGTAGTGTTTGAAGGGCACGTGCAACAGCTGGTTCCTGAAAGGTTCAACAACATACACATTACTGAATAAAACAAACAGACAGGCATGGTTGCCACCTGACAACAATCACTAATTTAATCAATTAATGTTTTATGACCCCTTTTCTCCTGTACTTTATCTCTATCCAAACCCTGGAAATATCAGGGAGAAACCCTTGTGAACTATTACAGTAAACTGAACATAGGAAACTTTAACTGCACAGTTACCACCAAGGTGCTGTCTTTATATCTGGTACTTGTCTTACAAATTTGGATGCAAATGTCACCTCTTTCAGCTCCAGAAATTTATATTTAGTAATCTCTTTTCATAAATTACAGTGCTGTCAAGCTAATTACTTTTTTTGGAACAGTACTATCTGGACCTTAGCATTCACTACAGGATGAAGAACTGGTTCAAAATCCACCAGGATTTTCAGAAAAAATAATTCCAAGCAGAAACTGGACCTGTAAGTCACTGGAGATATTGCAAAAAGTACTACTAAAATGAAGAGGAACATCTGTTCTAACCTTCAAGATCAACAACTCAAGAAACCTGTCATGTCTGTTAACAGTGATGCTAGTCTCTTCTATTATGATGTTTTTCTTTATTTCATGTTTCAAAATATGCCTTTAGTTACAAAGGAGGGCCAGGAAAATATCTTTTATGACCACGAATTGCTCAACAGTAGATCTGTAAAAGAGAGTGAAACCCCTGAAGAATTGTTCTTCTAGAGTACAGCATTTACCTGAAAAAGGTGCAAGGTATTATTACATTTTTAATCTAAATATGTAACAGAAAAGGCAGCTCTAAAAGAAGTTTTGCTATCTCTTCCACCTCTTTCTCCTAGTTCTACTCACAGAGGAAGTCCTCACTCAGGCAAATTCCAGTAGAATTTTTTTTGTTGCTGCAGTTCATTAAACAGGCAGTTTGTGTTGCCTATAACTAAGGTCATCTTACACTTTTCATTGTGTAACACTTTATCTCATTGTTTACTTTCCTCAAGCATCTATTGTTTGGTCTGAAATTCCCCATATCAACTAATTACCTTAAGACAAATTTTCTTTGGAAAATCTTTCCAGATCTTTCTTTTTGCCCTAAATGTGATGTTGTCACCATTTATCCCTGTTCTACAACATATTGGAGAATGGCAACCCTTCAAAATTTACTTCTAGATTAGCCAGAAGTAGCAAAGAAGGAAAGTTCAAATATACTTATCTTCCAAGAGGAAAAGTTTCAAAAGATAGTACATGGAAAAAGAGTTGCTTTAAGTGTTGTTTCTTTATTAAGGGATATTGCCATCTTGGCAGTCTCATCATTGGAGTACAACTCATTTCTGCCATGTGTCTTAACTTGACAATGCTTGGTGACCTTTTGGAGAGGAATGCATCATTAGCACAGCTGAAAGCAAGTATTTATTATGTATCTCTCTTCAGAGTTAAACCACTAGATCTTACCAGTCAAAATCACATCCTAGCTAGAAAGATTATTTAGCCTAACTGAACTGCTCTCTCATGTTAATTCATCACCTATTATGAACTTTTTTACTTATTTAATATTCACCTACATTGGGCCACAAGCCTCACTGCACATTCTAGCAGCACATCCACAATTAACCCTGCCAGTTATTTTCCACCAACATCAAACCCTCATTTACTTCCAGAACAGCTATGCCTGCTGTGTGACTATCTTTCTGTTTAAAAAGAAGGGGGGTGGGGGGGAAAGGGTATAGAAATTCAAGCATTATGCCAAAACTTGCAAAGCAAACAAACTGAAATTACATTGACCATGACCCCACCCAGAAAAGACAAAACCTAGCATTGTGTTTTCTTCTTTCCCCTCAACCAATACTTACCACAATACAAGATAATTTTTCTTTTCTTTATAAGCACAAGAAAGTAAAGAGCACAGAACAGTGTATCCTGGGAGTTTTCTTTTGTGCAACTTACATTTGCACTGAGCTGTAAACATATTAATATTGATGTTTTCAACATAAAAACTAGGGCATTTTGCCAAAACAATAAACTACAGACTTTCAACACATACACTTTTTAAAAATAACAGATACTTCAGTGCAAATGATGGGATTTATGAATAGTTCAAGTGCAGGCTTCTATTAGATAACTTTAAAGAAAGTTATTAAAAAGGACTGCAAGGGAAACTATTCATGGCATCTAGAGACATGTTTCCGTAGTATGAGCAAAATACATCCTGTCTTTCCCTCTTTGAAGCATAAAATGTCATTTTATAATTGCATTTCACTACCAGATTAATTTTAATTAAACACAAGTTACCATGAACTCATTAAGGCCACCTGCCCTGTAAAAGGAGTGAAATGAAAGGAGATGCACTTGAAATACACACATTCACTTCCCTCTGAGAATGTCTGATCAATGAGATACAGGTGGGGACAACAGAAGACTTGGGTATAACATGCAGTACTAACCAGAAGAACGAGTTACCAGATTCATAGTTGTTATCACCCTGCTTCTGAGCCCGCACAGTGAGGTCAAAGTTTGAGCCTGCATTAGGCCAGGAGAAATAGAACATCCCAGAGTTCAGTATTTTCTTCAAGGCAGTAATGCGCTCATCTTCCTTGGTTTCCTCCTGGAGAGGACAGAAATCTGTTGCAGTAATTTTGTAAACTTCAGCGTCCAGGATTTTTCCCACCGATGTACAGCCTGTCACCAGGACCAGAAAGTGCAGCCGAGTGTTACCTAGAAAGCAACAGACAGTTACAGAAGGGTTATTTCCAGGCGGACACAGCTGCTCACCAGTCCTGTCACATGCAATGCCGGCAGGGCTCCAGCAGAGGCCAGCATCTTTGCTTCAGAGGAGAACAAACAGGAACAACAGGCACGCAGGCCACGTTCTTTACATTTCTGAATTCCACTTAACTGCAGTTAAGTGGCTGCAATTGCACAATATTCCACAATACTTATCCATCGACATGCTTTGCTGCACCAGAGTGTGTTTTCCCCACTGACTTTATGAAGAGCAATGTGCTTACTGTTGGGACACTACTCAAAAAATCAATTTCATCACCAAAGAACATAGAGTACTCAGATTCTTTACTGGCTTCAGCTGAAGTTGGGTGTGTTCAGACATTCATAAAATTTCAGTATTACCAATTCTTGAGATTTTGCTTTTTCTCTCACAAAAGCGTGTACATGATTTGATGACAACCTCAGCTATCACTAAAACAATTACAGCTGCCACAACTGTGAAATCATGAACCAGCTGAACTTCAGGGCCCCAAAAGTAAAAGATAAATTTGGAGCTTGAGAACACCACTGTAATCAGATCTGTCATACACAGAACCATTTCAACCTCTGCTCATTCTCTCTGAAATGACAATTAAGAAACAGTAGAACAATTTCTCTGGAAACGCCAGTTTTGCTATGAAGAAACTGATTCACTTAAATTGGCCTGTAATGGAGACAGTGTCATGCTAGTCACTCCAGTTAGTAAGAAAAGGTGGAAATGAGCCAAGACTTATTAATTTAGCACAGCAGAACCAACAACTGACCTGCCAAGAGCAAGTTAATTAGCTAAGGGCACGGTGACAATCTGGGACAGTATGGCTTCAGACAGCTAAAGGGAACACTTCGTAGGATCGCTTTTCAACCCTCCAGGGTGACCCACTGCCTGAAAACGCACACCAGCTCTCACACAACAACTCTTCTTTTTCTGAAACACCAGAAGGGGAGTCCTTGCTTTCAGATAACAGGCTGGGTATAGAAACTAGAGTTAGGGGTGGTTTTCAGCAGGGCCAGAATATTTGCGTAGGCATGTGGGATTGGAATGGCAGGACAAGGTGGGAGATTAGATCTTATTCATTCTGGTCTGCTGACTCCAGTTTTGTATAAAGGCCAGTGTAGGTGGTATTTACTAAAAAGCTCTGTTCATCACATTTCTTTCTGTAACAAGGCTGTGCTGTGTTCTCCTTCTTGAGTGCTTTCAAGAAGTGTCTTCTGTGCTTGCGACATCATAGCAGAGGGCCAGAAATACTGATAGTTTATTCCTCCTTTGCACATGACTTTGCATAATTATAAAGAATTAAGAGTAGGAGACACATCAGTTATCACCACAAGAGTTCATAACTGACCAAATACTGCCTTGCAGCGTCCAGAAAGGGTTAGGAGGAGTTAGCTGTCTCTCAGGATAGCTAATAGCTTCTGTGACTTAGCTGAAACCACACAAAACTGATCAGCTCAAAGTAAACTTCACTCATGAGAATTTGGAAGCAATATATAAAAACACTATTAATATGCCTTAATATCAGTCAGCTTTGTTAGTCACAAAAACCAGTAGTGAAGGACTTGGATAGCTGCCTGGGTGCGACGCTGAGACAGAGTACAAGTACTTTCATTGCCTTCAGTGACCTTAAACTTTTCTAAATGGTTCAGAAGAAATCAAATGAGAAAGTCAGCATTAAAATAGCCAAAGAGAACAAAAACTTAATAATAGAGGGCTCGTTACCTGTGGTTCTGTCCTTCGAGGAGCTTGTAACCAGTGGAAAATAACTGGATCTAAATAGAGTAATCCTCTAGTTTAAGAAGGCGTTGAGTAGGAATAAAACATGACAGAAAAGCCAACCAAAACCATAGTTTTGCCTTACCTAGAAACTTGCTCACCAGAGACTATAAACTCTTTTTGCTACCTCCTCCACTCAACCACTCACCCCCAAATGGGATACTCATTTACACATTCAAAGGTCCAGCAACTCTACTCCCCCATATCACTAGCTAATAAGCTCAAAAAAAGTAATCACACCTAGGAAGGTATTGTATTGTCACTGAAATACAAGGAGATTGGTTTTCTGAAACTCTAATACTTTTTTGCCACTGGGCAGTAATTCCACAAGAAAAAGTTAGGGCTGTTCAGCCTGGAGAAAAGAAGGCTTCAGGGAAAACCTTATTACAACCTTTCAATATTTAAAGGGGGGCCCATAACGAAAGATGGAGAGAGACTTTTCACAAGGGCTTGTAATGATAGGACAAGGGGCAACAGCTTTACACTGAAAGAGTGCAGGTTTAGATTGCATACAAGGAAGACATATTTTAAAATGGGAGTGGTGAAACAGAGAAATAGGTTGTCCAGAGAAGTTGTGGATGCCTCACCTCTGGAAGTGTTCAAGGCCAGGTTGGAAGGGGCTTCAAGCAACCTGGTCTAGAGGAAGCTGTCCCTGCCCATGACAGGGGCGATGGAAGTAGATGGTCTAGAGAGGTCCCCTCTGACTCAAGTCATTCTACAGTTCTATATATCACAGAATAAGTCTCTCTACAGTACTCCAAATTACAAAGCAGCCACCATACACTTTGCATTATACCTTTGAACAGAGACAGGCTGGCAAAGAAGCTCACACTTACAGCCCACAAAACTGGAGAAAAAGGATGAAAAGAGAGATTTAAGGTATGATAAAGCTAGCCTGCTTTGCCACTTTGTCTTCCCAGGCTGCTGTGTGAGCTGAGATGGTCTTCAGACCAGCTCTAACCTCTCTTATTTGCTTAAATCACTCAGGATATGCTACAAAACAGACAGAATGCAGAAACCCTACAACACCACAGCCCCATCTTAACACAAATCTCTCTGACTCTGTACCTTGGAAAAAAGTTCCAAGCCCCATCCTCTGATGGCACTTTCCTTCCAGGTGGTATTTGGACAGTGTTCCTGGGAACCAGCTCTGGGCTATCACTGCAGGAGGAAGATCCTTGCCTGATGCACATGCCCTCTTGGCATAGGGAACAAGCTAATCACAATATCCTATTGACAGTGCTCAAGGCCTGTGTCCTGCCCAATTTTATTCACAGCATAGATGTAGCCATGGGGTTCTGAACAAAGGTAATGCTCCTGTCAGCCTTTCACCCTTTTAGAATCTCACACAGCAGAATTAATGCTGCCAAAACACTAATCCACTATTCATCTTTTAGCCATGTCTCCATTAAGGTGTAAGAAATTACTCACCACTACCCTATACAGCTACACACAGAGCTTCCCTTCTTTACCAGCAGTTTATGTCTAGGAATTTGTTCATTTAATCTCAAACAATTCTCCCACCTTTTCCCTCAACTCAGGCTGTCAATGCTTTTATATATATTGATAAACACATTTGACCAGTTTGTAATGGAAATGAGAACTGTGCTGCTTCCGCTCATGCTTTCACTCGGCATTTTCTCATATTGCAAATGTTATTCCAAGGAATGAAACAAAAGCTTTATGTATCCAAGTAGCACCTAATATGGAAGAAACATAACATTTTCAGACACAGGAAAAATATTCCTGCTTATTTTCCAGTCCCTGAAAGTCTGCTGATTATGACTATACTAAAGAAAAAAAAAAAAAAATCAGTCCATTTACTTCTAAATTCAAACTTTAAAAAGCGAACATGGTTTCTTTCCCATTATGTAAATGTCAACAACCCATAATCTTTCCTGTTGAAAGTAGACATGCAACATGAAAGCAGCTGTATCAACCACAACCTAAATGCACTTAAATTTAAGGGTAGAAACATAAAAGAATGCCTGAAGTGGCACTCCTGGTTTACTACACCCACCCACCTCCAAAGCAAACAAACAATCTTGCTATGAACACAACATGGGATTTCCTTTGGTAAGTGGATTTGTGAGGCCATCACACAAGAAAGAAAAGAGTTTTTAAATTGGTTTTGGTGAACAAACTGTGAAAATGTCACAACTTCAATTAAAGAGATCAAACTGAAACATCCAGATATTCCTTAAACCCAGAAGGTATTTCCCCTTTAAACAATGCAGACTATTCAATCAAATCTCTACAGACGTAACTTTTCAAAACTGCAGCTCACTACCATTACCAATTCTATAATTAAATTAAAAATACTGCTCCTTTTAAGTTTCCAGTAAAACTGTTTTATGGAAGTAGCATTTGAAGTACCAGACTAACACCAAACACAAGAAAAAATTACCTGCTAGTCCAGTCAAACCCACCTGGCAGTATCACCAGGAAGCATATTATGGGGTTACAGCTTCTAAAAGGAGCTAAACAGTATTGAAGGTATTTACAAATCTTCTGTTCAGAACATCAACAACAACATGGAAAGAAAAGTACTAAAAGTCATGAAATGAGCAGTCACCCCTTAAGTGCAAGCTCAAATAAGACAGAAAGTTGTGTTTTAAAATGCTGGCAGTGCATCCTCCAGATCAAAGGGAGAATTAACACTAAATCAATTCCCTAAAGTCTGTGGCCCTGCCAGTACTACCACTGCAGCCAGTCTACAGAGGCTCCCTGCTCTCAGGACTTCCTTGCATATCTGGAGTACGGGACAGGCCAAACTCATTTCTGGAAAGACAAGCCCAAGAGTTCTTATTAAAAAAAATTAATTAATGGAAATACAATGGGTGGAAAATTAACGGCAATTTCCTGTCTATTTTATGTTCAATACAGTAGCAGAGAACATGTTATGTTCACCCAACAGCTGCAATATGCATGATGAATGGGACCAGCATGAAGGCCAATAAAAAGCAATCAAAAAAATGGAATTTTTTTTCCTGTGAAGTGATCAAGGTTCCAGATCTGGCTCTTATATTTATTTCACTTTGTACCAACCACCAAGCACATCAGCTGTAGACTATGTATCATATCCCACCTTGGAGATTTTTTTTTTTCCTTTAACTTAAACAAGTAGTTTAATGTACAATCCTGATTCATATTAGCCTTTGTAAACTGTACATATAGATGAAAGTCATTTAGGAATGTAAGAACTGCACTTGAAGGTCACAACTATAGAAATGTCCCTCCTGTCCTTGGAATGCAATCTGGAACGTTTTAAAGAAATCTCTGAAATAATTTTAGAGCAAGAAATGAAGTGTTCCTTACTGGTAATGCTTTCTACAGCAACACATCTATGAAAAAGCAAGACCAACATACAGTACTAAAGAAAAAAATTCTTTCAAAGCTTATGGACCAGACTTTGATCTCAGATAAATAGGTACAAATGTGACCAAGATCATTATTTTGCTTCATTACAGCTATCAAGCACTACAACCATCTGTAAAAAACACTTGTGAAGAAACGTAAGAAATGTTTTGCTCACAGCGATATGTGCTGAATGCCCTTTTATTAGGTTGCACAAGAGAGGCAGAGGATGAAGAATATTTAGCACAGAAACAAGACAATAATAATTTCCATCCATTTTTTCAAAAGCTCTTGTGAAACCAACTGCCTTTATCCAAGTTGAACAGGAAATGCAGTTCTGGTACGTCACACTGTACAATAATAAGCTGCAGTTTCTGTATTTAACCTGTCTACATGACTCAAGGTAATTGCTTCCCCTGCAGCTCAGGGGATGATTTCAATGCTGCCTATTTTGAGCTACAGTGAAAAGGAGACAATATTAAATTCTTATTTTGTCCTTCTTAACTGCAACTATTTCACTCAAGACTGCCTTTTCTTTTTTAAATGGATTTTCTCCAATTTTTACTCTTTCTCCATTCCGTGACAGTCATGCCATTGCCTTATGTTCCCTCAGCCTTTTCCATCTCCACTCCACATATACTCTACTCCATTTTATAGTCCACTAAAAATTTTTTTGCCTCTCGTCTGTCTTCAAAAATAGCAGCAGAACACAGCAGAGCAGTACCTTCTAACCACCTAGCTGACAATTCCTGAGGAAATCTACAGCAGAATTATGAAAAGAGCCAAGATTTTCCAAACTACCATTTTAGTCTCAAAGACACTCCTCTTTCTCCTTCTTCTAAATACAATCACATTTTTAGGAAAAGTGCAAAAATAATAGAAGACAGGTACTTAGTTGTCTTTTTAGCATTTGAAATTTCTTCCTTTCAACTACGCATTGTATGTGTACAAGAGTGAGAGCACATACACAATCAAACGAATTCAGAATGCCTCCCCAAATACAGCAGCTGTATTAACCCAAACAACCTATGTGGTGATGGTGTTAAAATACCACCCTATGTATGCATCTCTTCCTGACATCACAGTGTCTGAACAAAACACTGTAAAGCCAGCTCTTTTAACACTTTGCTTAAGATGTATTTGTCACTGCTAGATCTTCATTGGCAGCAAAATCTTGGCTGAGTTACAGCTCAGAGACACTGTACAATTCATTCTGCTGCCATCCATCTCACAAAAGAAAGCAGAAGAATTTAGTGAGTCATGTTAACAGACATAAGTACATAGAAGTGAATGTTACTACGGGTGGGAAACATTAACTTTGTGAGTCAGTTTCACATATTTCATCTACTTTCTTGTGAAAAGCATGATCTACTTTGGCAGGCATACAACGTGATTTATTTGGATTTCTAAGTAGTGATATTTACAGATTAATTAAAATGTTCAAAGACGTCTTTCATGTCTTGGCAAAAAGTCTCCCCTTCTGCTCTACAGATATACTCTTAATATCCCAGTGGAATGTATTTTCACAAATATTCTCAGTTAATTTAATACTTATGGTCTGCATGTTTCCAGTAGTAAGAAAAAACGCCGATACTCCTGAATAAAGTCTATGTGATCACCAACCCTCCGTGAAGAGCTGGCCAATTATGCCTTTGTTTGCAGCTGCTAAAATACATTCTACAAAAAGGGAAAAAGTTACATTGCATTCCTGTGGTAGTTTGACTCTCCTTGGTGGGATGCCAGGTGTCCACCAAAGCTGCTCTGTCAGTCCCCTCCTCAGCTGAGCAGGGAAGAAAACATATAATGAAAGGCTTGTGGATTGAGATAAGAGCAAGGAGAGATCACTTAGCAGTTATGGGCAAAACAGACTCAACTTGTGGAAATTAGTTTAATTTATTACTAATCAAAACAGAGAAGGACAATGAGAAATAAACCAAGTCTTGAAAACACCTTCCTCCACCCCTCACTTTTTCCCAAGCTTAACCTTATTCCCAATTTGCTCTCCCCCAGTGGTGCAGGGGGATGGGAAATGGGGGCTGTGATCAGTTCATCACACACTGTCTGTGCTGCTCCTTCCTCCTCATGGGGAGGACTCCTCACACTCTTCCCCTGCTCCAGCATGGAGACCCTCCCATGGGAGACAGTCCTCCACAAACTTTTCCAGCATGACTCCTTCCCATGGGCCACAGTTCTTCATGAACTGCTCCAGCGTGGGTCCTTCACACAGGCTGCAGGCCTTCTGGAACAAAGTGCTCCATGGTGGGTCCCCTGCAGGGTCACAAATCTGGCCAGCAAACCTGCTCCAGTGTGGGCTCCTCTCTCCATGGGTCCACAGGTCCCACCAGGAGTCTAGTCTGCTGTGTGCTTCCCCAAAGGGTCACAGCCACCTTCAGGCATCCACCTGCTCCAGTGTGGGGTCCTCCACAGGCTGCAGGTGGATCTCTGCTCCACCCTGGACCTCCATGGGCTGCAAGAGCACAGCTGCTTCACCATGGTCTGCACTGCGGGCTGCAGATGAATCCCAGCTCAGGCACCTGGAGCACATCCTGCCCCTCCTTCTCCACTGACCTTGGTGTCTGCAGAGCTGTTCTCACATATTTTAGCTCTGCTCTTCTCCAGCTTCAGTTGGGCAGTATTTTCCCCCCTTCTTAAATCTGTTATCCTCGAGGCACTACCACTACTGCTGATGGGCCCACCCTTGGCCAGCAGCATGTCCATCTTGGAGCCAGCTGCCATTGGCTCCACTGAACACAGGGAAAGCTTCCAGCAGCTTTTCAGAGAAGCCACACCTGTAGACCCTCCTGCTACCAAAATCTTGCTACACAAACCCAGTACAATTCCTTTGTAGTGTTAATCTTTTATTTAGGCAACAGCTAAAGGGATAGAACTCACATGTAAGACGGAAGATCAAAAACAGACTGTGACAAAAACCTGGGCTACCTCTTGAATAGTGAGATAGCAGACATGCATCTTTGCTTTTTAAAAAATGTTCAGAAGCAGAAAATGTTTGCTTACCTTCATTTACCATTATAGCATGACCCTCTGACTTTTCACTGAATTTTAACAATCCCTCCCAAAGTAAGTCCTGTATCAGAACTTGTAATCTAATGCTACAACAAGGCAGAGGTGCAGTGAGAAAGCTCAGAAAGGAAAAACCTCACACTTTCAGAGCACTAAAGTTAAGCATATGTTGTTCAAGAAGAAATAAGGACATGAGAAAAAGTAAGACTGAGAATATTTCACAGCCCATTTGAAATCATTCACCTTTTCATATAAAGACAAAAATTGGATATATTTGGTTCCCATCACATACAAAAACTACCCTTATCTGTAGCTTGAAGAGCTTGAACTCAGTAGCTACATTCCTTTATTACTACAACAGGATTCATTAACTTCTATGAAGAAAAACAGATCCAAGTGCCAAGAAAAACTAATCACGAGTCCTCCGTTTTAAATTACATTAGCAAATTGATATAAATCTCCAGAGAAATGTCTAATTAACTCCACAAGAAACAAAACAAACAAAAAGTCCACATTCATTTTAAAAGACTAGATGGGTCTACAGTTTTAAATTATGACACAAAAATCCTCCAGATTGCAGTTGCCTCTTCAGGTCAATATCAAGTCATATTTCTCAGGCTGCAAAATGGTAAGTGGGGTATAAAAAGACACAATTATATCTACTGGCCTAAATACACCAATGCTCACACCACCACTACCTGTGGTAGACTCCTTGACCAAGCACCAAGCAATAGGGAAAAGTCTTATCATTTCTCCAAGTGAAAATTAGGGCTCACTGTAACAACTTGGGAACAATACATACAGTGCTTTTTTATTTATGCATCTAAATCATCAGTGATTTTTAAGTATTGTGTAAGGTCCTATAATCTGCAAATCAATCACTGCAGTTCTCTTCTTAAAACATGTTCTTTCCATTAACATTCCTGCAGGCAGTGTAATAACAAGTCCTTTGCTAAATCAAGATTCCCAAACTGTCCAAAAATTTACATCAATGACAATAAACATTCCTAACTATACTAATTGAAGCCAGAGGCTTTCTTCTGCAAATCCCTATCTCTATGAATGATTAAAGGTAATTAGGCATTATAATAAGAACTGGCAATCTGTAGTACTGTACTCTCAGATGACCATGATAGTGTCTAAACATGATCCTTAAAGAAGAGAAGAATTAAGAAATCGTAGCTTCCCTTGGACAAATGAGGTAGGGAAAGAAGAATGGCAATTATCTTCAGGCAGTTAAGAATGTTAGACATAACAAATGAAGAAAAATCCATCCATCATTCAGTGATATGCTTTTGGCACAAAATAGAAAAAGAAACTGATCTTTTCCAGACTGCCCATGACAAGGTGCAACCAGTTTTCACAATTTAAGGAATTAGACAACTTTAGCCACTTACTACCATTTAGCATTGTCAAGGCATTTTATAATCTCAGTCATACAGATGGTCACTTACCACATTTAAGCTGAAGCTCTCCTAAGCAGCCATAAGCATCCATGAGTTTTTCATACTGTTCTTTAATTGCATCCTTTTCTTCTGGAGCTAAGAAACAAAGAGAAAGGCAGGAAACTTAGTTATCCAGTCTTTATAAAATTTTCAGATTGCTATTGCCTACACCAATGCTTTCCACAGTTGACTTTTCACAGTTAACAAGACTACAGTACAAAAGTAGGGTTAAAATGCTGTAAAACCAGAGATTAAAACATGATGGGACAGAAATGCATAGCAGCTCTACACACCACCCTAGAAGAAAGAAGAACACTCACTACATTTTCAAACAACATGATTGTCAGTTACAATTTTATTCTATGGTACAGATGCCACATCAGATCCAGAATAAATAAAGAAATATATAATCACATGTAAAATTTACACTGTTCTAAAATAAGAACAAAAATAACAATCAGTCTTGCCATAAGCTAAAATACAATATTTTTTCTTGATGTACAAAGAGAGTTTATACTTCCAGACTCTCAGTCTAATTTCAGACAGAACTGGATTTTTTTTATGCAGGATAGCATGATTTGATGTAGACACAGGACCAGATGTTGATTTCAAGAGGAATTAAACATATTTTAGTGATGTAAGAATTAGTTAATTAAATAAAGGGTCAGATGCTCGTGGTTACATTTGTGCATTTCTCCAACAAGTAACTGCAAGAGGCACATACTGAACATTTAGATACTAAGCCAGACCACAGATCAAACTTGTCACTGGATGCTTTAACATAAAATCAGCATACTTTCTGAATGACTAAGTCTGCATTTTGTATATATTTCCCAATGAGGAGTAAAGTTAATCTCCCAAATGAGGAAAGTAGACTGTAACCTTCAAATGTCCTTTTACTTCTTGAACTACAGATAAACAGCAACATTGTACTTTCAGAGATTTGCTAATAATATGCAATCTTATGCTCCTAATTAACTTCGGCAGTTTAAAAACCCCTGAAACCTCTGGGCTTAAAAAGGACAAACTGAACTGCTTGCAGTGGATGATAGAAGAGAAAAGAAAGAGACTTCTCTTTATAAATCTCAAGAGGCAAGGAGCTCAGTGAGAAGCATAGAAAACAAATAAATATCCCATATATTGCTGACACTTTGAAGTGAAATGAAGGACAATTCCTCTTGCAAAATTCCTTAACAGAGACAACCCCCAAGAGCAATTAAAACATGTTTGTCTCAATTTTTGCACTTGTGACAAATAAAGAAGACTTGTTAATTTTTTCTTAATTTTGTTTTTACTACCATACTTTCACAACTTACGTACTCTACTTTCTTAGAACACCGAATAAATCAGGAGAAACTAGCAGAATGTTGATACCACACACACCAGTGAAGCAAAGCATAATCAGCAGACAGAGGATAAAGTGATTTTTATTGGGTAACATAAATCTCTGCACAATAACTTAAATACTCGGTAATGGCACATTTTAAGAGCTGAGACTCTGCAAGCTCAGTTCGCAGGCACTTATAAAAACAATTTCACAGAACCAGTTTAGATAGACTATAACAATGTTTCAGTCTTTGAAAAAAACCCTCCCTGTCAAGACTCTCTTAGGTATTAAAAAAACAGGTTAAAAAAGGTGATGTTTCATTACCATGGTGTCTCGGTGTGACTTTATGATGTGTATCCCCTATTGCTGCTCTATGCCCATAAATTAATTTTGTGCCTTTCTGTGCCTTTAAACTGAGCCTGAGAGGGGGGAGAGGAAAAAAAACTGAGTGAACTTTTCAAAACAGTTGTTCAAGGACACAGATACACATCTCTACTAAGTAGAAAAGAGCAGCAACAACATACTGACAGGTTTTTCTTAAATCTCTTCCCTGCTTTAAGAGCCTGTCTACATTAAAATACTTGTGCTACTTTAAAATAAAAAGGGAAAACCAAAACCAAAATTCTTACTCCAAATATTCCAGCTTAGGAAGAAATCTAAAATGGGAGAAACACCGAGAGGTTCAGATCTGAGACTCATGCGGGAGCTCATAAAGTTGCAGGCCAGGCACAATCTGAAAGCATTTCAAAAGTCACTTCGAAAGCATGGCGATACTCTTCAAAATAGAATTACAAGTTGGAAAGCTGGCTGTTAGAAGTGTCTGGTAAGAGCACAATCCAAAAGAACGGAATTTATTTCAATGTGGAATTAAGCAACACACAGCTCATTCCACTATTGGCAAGAAGTACCTGACACTGGCATGTATGGAACCCACTGAGGTTTCCCAGGTCAAGCCAGTGGCATCACACACATGTCAGCTCCTGGCACAGGACTTCTCCAAACACACAGCCAAATAGCTGTGTTTTGCTAGTACTGGGACAGAAATGTCGCCGTTCTGGGCAGGCCACTTGTCAGAACCTATGCCTGCACAGCAGCATCAGTCGGGGCAGCAGCACCAGCAGAGCCGCCTGGAAGGAAGGAGCAGGAAGGAGCAAGAAAGGAAAATGCCAAACAGGCACAGATATGTCTGTGGGTCATGTAAACAGAGAGGCCAGAATGTTTTAGTGCCTATGGACCACATTTGGGGGGTGGTGTGTGTAAATTCCCTTTGTTAGAGATACCGATGGAATTCAGTCTCCTGTCCTGTTACACTCCTTGGTGTTGCACAAAGGACATTACTCCAGAGTGCTTGAGGCAGGTTCATATCTTATGATTAAAATGAAACATTTATAAATCTCAAAATCTTACTAAAATCTCATATAACTGTCATCAAAACCTGAAACATCTCCTAGAGCAATCAGAGTGCTACGACACAGGAGTCAGAATCAAAAAGAGTGTGGCTACACAGAGAACAAAACTTATATGCTACTTTTTTGCATGAAGAGCGTTAAAGGGAAAAATTTCTGTGAAACTCTAAAGGACTGTGATGAACAGGGAAAATATATATCAATATCTGACTATCTGAGAAGTTCCAACAATACAGAAAATACAGTTTTACCAATATTTGGCGGTACATCTCATTAATGCATATAAATATCTCAAAGGCAGGTGCTGAACGGATGGGGCCAGAGTCTTCTCAGTGATGGCCAGTGGCAGGATGAGGAGCAATGGCCATAGACTAAAACACAAGAAGTTTCACTTCAACATGAGGAAGAACTTCTTTGCACTGAAGGTGGCAGAACACTGGAAGAGGCTGCCTGGGGAGGTCATGGGGTCTCCCTCTCTGGAGAAGTTCAAAATACACCTGACGAGCTCCTGTGTCACCTGCTCTAGGTGACCTTGCCTTTGGCAGGGGGTGTGGACTGGAGGATCTCCAGAGGTCCCTTCCAATCCTAAGGATTCTGTGATTCTGTGGTAACATGAAAACTATTTCTGTGCTTCTCTTTTAAATCTCCCAAAATCAACAGCTTTCATAAAATCTCTGAAATGCAGAGACAGTGAGAGTGGTCTGGTTGAAAACCTAAGATGAGAGCTACATGTTTAGCTATATTCTGCTCACATGTAAAATCCTTCCTCTTTTAAGCCAGCCAACTTGAGATACCTACATATATACATACAGAGTTAATACACAATACTGCTACACAAGTTGGAGAAACAAAAAAGTTTTCTACTTAGAGAACAAGTTTAGTTTGAAATTACATAGTGCATTTCTTTACTACTTAATAATAACTAAGGCACACATAATAATCACCAAACTCCACTAAAGCTTCTCATTAATAATTCTTTAGTAATCTTTCCTTCCACTAAGCATGTAATGAGTATCAGCTCTCCTGCAATAATCACCATAACTGTGCTGTGTTCATAACAGCTTTAGATCTGCACATGATCTGCATTCCTCAAGCACTTTCCTTAATTATTAATAAGCTCCTGATGTAAACATAAGGTTGGCACATTACCTCAATACTTCAACCCTTGCAAAACAACAGGTATGCAATAATTCAATGAAACTAACCTACAATAAAATCAATTAAAAGTGACCTTTTCCATGCATAAAATACTTCAGAGCCAAAAAACCTCCCACCATGAAAAGACATACAACTACATTATGCTGTATGCCTTAACCAAGTGTGACTTCCTGCTTGTAAAACATGCTAATTCAATTTACCAGCTAGCAGGAACTGGCCAGACATAGGCAGTTTCCTTTATTCAACATCTCCTTAGGACTGAACCCCCAGACTTCAGCAAGAATCAGCACAACTCCCAAGCATATGGAGCACAGAAAGGTTAGTGACTGGAGTAAGAGGGTAGAGAAAGGTATCATAATTCCAAGTCCAACATTAAGGACAGACATACTAATACCTACAACTTAAAGATAAAAATGAAGGAAAAGTTCTTGAAAAAAAGAAAGAACCTGAGACTAGGTTATGGATTCTGTTTCTCCCTTGTGATTTTTCAGCCTGATTCTGGAAATAGTCACCTGCTTGGCTGTAGGGACTGCTATACGAATGTCATCTCAAGCACATTTCTAAGTATTTTAAGAAACATTGGTTGGGTGTCATGGGATGACTTTATTTGTGTCATTTAGCATTTGGGGGAAAGAGGTGTGAACTTTCCCCAGAAAAAGGGGAAATCTGTAATCAAACAAATTTCATACCAAAACTCCCATATATGCACTACCACAAGCATCTTACCTAGAAATAAGTCCAATGTCATGTATTATAGGAGTTTAGACAATTAACTTGCCTCCAAATTGTGTTTTCAGTCATCTGCAGACACATTTAAAGTACTTTGTTTTGGTTTCAATATATTTCACCCCTAAAATCTTCTTGTTCACATTCAATCCCAGCTACACAGGCATTGTGAAAGTCAGACTGCATTCAGAAACACCATATAGGCCAAGCAGTACAGAGCTTGGAGGAAGTCTGTGCTCAGAATTATAGTTAAGAGAGTCCAAATATTTAAAACATTAAGCAATGTATTTACCAATTTTCTAGTAAGAGATGTTTCTGGTTGAAAACACAACAAACAAAACAGAAAATTGGCATTTTGGAAAGATCAATTCCCTGGTTTTCTATATGAGATTGAGAACAATCTGCTTCTAATGAGAGATTATGTTTTCATACCTGCATGTGCACATATGAACATATTCAGTCACAGTCAAAGAATAATGGATTAATGAAACCACTGGGTTTCTACTGGCCAGCTCCATGCTGCTGCAGACAGTCAAGAAAATAAAAGAGAAGTCCCTTAGTGATTTCTCTGAAGCTTGGCCATTATCTTTATGTGGTTTCTGCCGTGTATGACTCATATTTACATAGAAACATGCAGCAGTCACTATAGACATAACCACCACAAAGAATTTATCCCTCACAACTACTACTTGTTTCCTAGCATAGAAAACAAGTCTTGTAATCAACACTCTACATTTACACTAATACATCTTCCCTCTTCTCTGTACCCAGTTTGCATTTTGACAATAGCGAAAGAATCACAACACACACTTTTTCCTACAATCTAAAGCAGTGAAGTTCAGCCTGAGAAACCCTAGCTTGCAAGTGCCCACTGCCAGCATAAGCAAGGAAGACAGGACTTCTGCTCTGCAGACTGCTTCCACAAGTAGGGAAAAAGTTGGAACACCACTAAACTACAGAAAACTTCATAAGAGTTTGTGCTAGCTACATGAATATTCTGGCGTAAGAGTAGAAATGAGCCATGGTGGAGGGCTCACCGTCTTGGATAGAGTGTAGTGCTTAGAAATGCATTCACAGTGTGCTTATACAAGTATTGGTGTTTGATTCCCATACCCCACTCAGTGGCATAGTTGTTCACATAATTAGAAAACCAGAGCTCATTGTAAACAGTGAATGTACATACAGCACAGAAACTGCTTTCTGTACAAAAGAAAAAAAAGGATGCACAGGTAAATAATTGCTACTTCCTGGTTTTGCAAGACTTTACCCTGGATTTCACTCAGCTGCATCAGACAACCACACACACACCTGCAACTAAGTGGCAGAGGAGGCACAGAACTCCTCCACAGAGTGTACACACACCTCAACTCTGCGTAAGTTTGTCTCTAGTAAAGGCTAACTTCCCAGATCTGTGAGTAAAAGTCTGGAAAAACCTCAGACATATTTGCAAAAACACACACTGTATCAGCTTTGAACTTCTGTACTTTCCAGACACCATGGTCATTTAGGATTTACCGTAACAGGCGATGTAACATCCTTTATAAAAGCAGCTGCAGAATCAAAGAGCTTGCGGGGAAAAACAAATCTCTGCACCCTTTGGCTCTGCCCTTGAGAAAACACATTATTACGCTGAATTTCAATAGCAGAGCACTCCTGTTGACAGCTTTTCACTGAAATTACCTGCCATAATAAAGTTAAATCACCATATTTTCACCACTATAGCCTTAGTTTAGTTTAGCAACTGCCTTGACAGCAGTCCAGAACTACCTTGTGCAGTTCACTTCATCTGTAAACCACTGAAACTGTAATGTGTTTCAAGGAGGAACAGCATCTGCATCTATACTCCCTGTTGTAGTAAGCAAAAACTTCTAAATCAATGACAATTTTTCTTCATCTTTCATGACTATGGGTTTCTTCCACAGAATACATTGATGTTCTAGTTCAGAGAATTCCTGGAAGAATTGTTACAGGCTGTCACCCACCCTTCTGGAGATAACTAGAGCTCTAGGATTGCCAGTGGCCAAAAAGGGAAAAAAAAAAAAAAACCTCCAGCAAAATGTGTCACTCAGTTCAAAACACTGGATTTTACCCCCCACCCTACAGTGACATCATGAGAGGAGGAAGACAAACTCCCATCCTCAAAAATACTATTTGACTTACGGTAGAGCAGAAAACTGTTCTGTTGATATCACATCACTATACAGATTAAGTCAAGGGGTTTAGGGATATGCAACTAGGTTTCCTAGTTTCCAGTGATTTCTGATTTCTTGATTTTTCCTAAAGTTTCTTAGTTTAGGTTTCCATTGCAGAACAAGTGTTCTCATTTTATAAATTGCTGACATCTCAGACAATTTGAGATCTTTACAGTATTTTTCCACTACTGGTATCCAGGATGCAAATATTTTCCAGGTATTAAATCTCTGTATGGAGTACAGAAACTTGAAACATAACCAATTTGCAACTAAAATTGTCATCATTACCTTTATAGCATATCGAGAGAGGAAAAAGTATAAAGTCATCCATTCACAAGACAGCATCAAATTGTTAGCTCACAAGTGTTTGAAAGTGTTTATTTTAATGAGGAGTTTGACAGAGGTTTATAGCCTGTATTGACACTGTGTCTACCCAAGTGTGTGGTTTTTCAGACTTCTTTTTTGTAACACCACTTCTTCCAGGACAATGCCCACTCCCTTCTGCCACTTGAACTAGGTTAAATTCAACGTTTAAGTTTCTTCTAGTACAAAATTATTATAGAAGCAATTAAACTCTCTGGAAGTGCAGACGTCATGCCTGTTCAAGGGCAGAGATACTTGGTAATTATGGAAAAACTAATAATGAACAATGACTACAATTTGTTCTTGGGCCTTCACTGTCCATCTATGATTAATCCTCTCTACAGTTCTGTTTACATGAGGGTGCAATTGCAAAACTACATAAAATGTTGTACAGCTTAAGTGCTCCAGGTATACCAATCTGCTTTTATTTAGTGTAGAGGTTTGTATAAGGCACAGTTGCATAATTCTTCCTCATCACAGGTATGCAATTTTTAAAGAACTTTATTTTAGAAACAGAAAATAGACAGAGAAGCCAAAACTAACACAATCCTAGGACTAGTATGTCTGAAACCACACATATACAAAGTTTATGTTAACCTCCCACAGTCGTGTTCTGTGGTTAGTAACAACCTAAAGGCAAGTCAAACAAAGCAGAATTATTGTTGTTTCTGTTACCACCCTGCTGTGAAGCTTCCTCTTCACAATTCTTCTAAATTCACCATCACAATACCTATTACTGGTTTTCCCTCCTTTTCTGGTCCTCTGCTGCATAAACAGAAGAAATTATCTAAACAGGCTCCACTGGACAAACTAGCTTTTCCTATAATACAGGAAGCGACCCAGGAAGGAATAGAGAAATCAAATGAAATAAAATGACAAGGTTATTACCATGGAGTGGGCTGAATGCCAACGGATGAGTGATTACAATTGTCTCAAGACATGACACTGGACTTCCAAAAGGCACGGCCAACAGGCTTTTTACACCACACAAATCACTACTTCAGAATTCTCCTAACACATTTTAAGAGAGACTGTATAAATTCTAGAATGATAGAATCACAAAA
Organism: Corvus cornix cornix; assembly: GCF_000738735.6. NCBI lineage: Eukaryota > Metazoa > Chordata > Aves > Passeriformes > Corvidae > Corvus > Corvus cornix. The sequence continues at coordinate 53,414,778 of NC_047056.1, forward strand.
TCATAGAATCATTAAGATTAGAAAAGATGTCTAAGATCATTGAGTCCAACCATTAAACTAGTACCACTGTGTTCATCATTTAAACCATGTTTCCCAACTTCCACATCCACATAGTTTTGGATCACTTCCAGACATAGTGGTTCCACCACCTCCCTGGGCAGCCAGTTCCATTATACCTGATCACCCTTTCCATGAAGAAAATTCTCCTAATATCCAATCTAAACTTCCCCTGGTGCAAGTTGAGGCCATTTCCTCTTGTTCTGTTGCTTGTTACGGGGGGAAGAGGTCAACCCCCACCTGGCTACAACCTCATCTCAGGTAGTTGTAGAGAGTGATAAGGTCTCCCCTGAGCCTCCTTTCCTCCAGGCTGAACACCCCCAGCTCCCTCACCTGCTCCTCATAGGACTTGTGCTCCAGACCTTCACTGGCTTCATTGTCCTTCTCTGGACATGGTCCTATTTTGAGATAGGCCAGGATGCCATAGGCCTCTTTGTTCACCTGGGCACACTGCTGGATCATGTTCAGACGGATGCTGAGCAGCACCACCAGGTCCTTTTCCACTGGGCAATTTTCCAGCCACTAAATCATTTTAGGTATAGCAATTCAAATGGGGGATGGCAACACTGGGGGAGAAAAAATCTATGTTGATGATTCCTTTAATTAGTGAGATTTCAAATCTTCCCAACCACTGGTCCTACAGGTGGCTCAGGGCTGGCTAGATAAATACTGGACTCTCAATTTTATTCATTCACATTGGTTTTAGGAAGCAGAGGTGCTTTAGATTTTTATCAGAAAAACAAAATACAGACCAAACCCCACTGATATCAATATAGAGTTTTAATGTCAACAGGTTTTAGAATCAGGGAAAGTGAGTAAAGTGCTGCTCAGTACTAACAGCCTTTTCACTGCCAGCTCACTGAAAACTGACACAAAAAACTCCCCCAGAAAAATGTAACACATTCATGTCCACTATTACTGAAGAATTTAGCAAGAAACAGAACCCCCCAAATATTACACAATATAAAACTCCAATAAAATAAACAAAACCAACCAAACAAAAATCCCCACAGTGTGGCAATAACATCTTTTTCATGACAGGTCAAAATTTTTCCACTGTCAGAACTATTCTTGTGAAAATCAGCTGCCCCTTGATGACCGTTTTGGCTTTCATCATTCCTAAAGTCCCCAGCACCTGAAAATCAAGTATTTTTGTCTGCATGTCCTACCACTGTACATTGTGGAAGATTCAGCTCAGTAGACCCAGATCCTGAGGAGACATTGTGGCTGACATTGTACAAATCACAGTGTACACACAGGGTCTTTCTACAACAGTTTGAGCTGCTTGAACACAGACTCTGACAATGCTGCGAACAGCAGCATGATTGCAGGCACGGGTATCACACAGAAAACAATTTAAGAGCGCAGCACAAGCATGTGTTTCCCTGCATTGCTTCTTGCACCTCACATTCTCAGTCACCTCATTTTTAGGTGTCTGCCGCAGCATTAGCACTATCACCATTGCATTAGCTCGAGTGTGACAAGTATCAAAAACACAAGGTGAGATAACCCTGAGCACGTTTACGAGACTCCTCCAGTAAGAGCCAGACACTCAAGTAACCAAATACCGTTCAAATCACAGGGGCAACACAGCAAGAAGCCTGGGCTTTTTTTACGGGAGAAAAGTCAGTCATCCCAAAACATCTCTGCTGTGAGCTGGCTGTCTTCACTGGCAGTTAGCACCTGATGTAGCTGAGTAGAAACTTCCTCAAGAGACGGTGGACCCCATCCCTTTACCTGGACCCTCCTCTGCAGTCAAGGCTGTCGAGGATAAGTTTTGCACACTAAAGGTGCCCTGTGCCGAGACCCCACCGCCACCAGGCAGCCAGGTGGCCTCTCCTGCTTCTTCTACCCGGCTGCTGGTGAGGCGGCTAAAGACATCCAGAGCAGCGATGGGACACGGATCGGTAGGAGATGCTGGCCAACCCTCCGTGCATGGCACGTACTGAGGGTCACCCAAATGCGACAGCAAGTGGCCAAGCCTGGAGGACCGTGCTGGAGATCGGGCTGTAAGTGAGGTGAGGCGCTCTCCGCATCTAGCATCCCACTGGACGTGGTGGGTCTACGCGCTCCCCTTCCTCTCTCCATACCACGGGGGAAAGTGCCCCAATGCTCCTGGGCATCGCCTGCTGCCGCTGCACCCCAGCGCCCCTTCGCAGGCAGAGGCGCGCACCCACGGGCACCCACAGCCACGCCAGCTCCGCGCCCCCACAGCCGCCCCCGCACGCACTTACTGAGCGCCGCCACGGTGCCGGCCTCCAGCAACAGGCAGTCCTGGCGGCTGCGCGCCTCCAGCAGGGCGCTCGGCCCCGGCTCCTGCTTCCAGAGCAGCCGCAGCCCTTTGCTCAGAGCCATGGGAACCGCCGGCCGCGGGGAGGAGGGCGCAGGGGTCCCGGTGCAGGGGGGGGCGAAGGAGCCTCCGTCTCGTCGGGCGCACGGCGCGGCGCTCGGGGGCCGCCGGCAGCCCCGCGGGAGCTCCTCCGGGCGCCCGTCCCCGGTCCTGGCCGCTTCTCCTGCTCCCACTCGCCGGTCGCCTCAGAAGGCCGCCGGGTGCCTCCGCTGCGAGGGCGCCCAGCCCAGCGCGAAGGAAGCGGAGCGTCCCCCGCGGGCGGCCCCGCCGCTGCGTCCTCCTCCTCGGGGAGCCCCGGCTGCGGCCGACGGGGCGGGAGCGACCTTCCCCTTTGCTCCCCGCCTTTCTCTTCCCACCCGCGGTAAACTTTCCAGAGTTAACTTTGTCCCTCTGGCTGCGCGGCTCCGGCTCCTCCTCCTCCGGGACAGGTACAAGCCGCCGGCGGGGCGCTGCCCCCGCCCTGCCCGCGGGCGAGGGGAGGAGCGGCGGCCGCTGCCGAACCCAGCGGGGCGCTGTGGGTTCCGGCCCGGCCGGGCTGTTCCCAGCTCCGTTGTTCCCGGCTTTGCTCGCCCCGGCGCGGCGGTGCCGCTCCCCACCCCCGCGGGTGGCGAAGGTCGCCGTCGAGCCGCCGGGAGCGCGGCGGGCCCAGCAGCGCCTTGAGGCGCCGGAGTTGCTCCCCGGGCCGGCGCGGCGGGCGAGGCTGCTGCCCGGGGAGAGGCCGCGCTCCTTCCCGCTTCCTGCGGGAGCGGCCGCCGGGCTCCCGGCGCCGCTCCCCGCCGACGGGGCTGGCAGGGAGCTCCCCTCGGGGCTGCCTTCCGACTGTGCGCTGTCCCGCGGGATGCGTATTAAAGAGTTTCGGGTAAAGGCACAGCTCACGTGTTCTGGTGTTGCAGGGTTCCCTTCACAATTCCCTGTGAGTCTGTGCAGGGTGAGTCCTGTTTTTTTTCCCGGAGTTCATCCATAAGGAGTGGATGGAGGAGGTAGGCACAGGTACGCCAGTGTGTTCGGATGAGAGAAAAACTCGCTGTAATCTCTAGCAGAAAATGTAGTCCTATTCATACACGGGTAAACCAGGCAGAATTCTAATTTTTTAACATCAGGAATTACAACTTAAATTTATATGTAGAGAAAACAGCGAAATTCAAAATACCCAAACTACCATCTGTTATTGTTCACTCACATTTACGTCGAGAACGTGAGTCATGGTTGTGCGCTGCCAGGTGGAATGTCAGCTTCCCTGCCTTCTTTGAACGTAATGGAAACAAACTGAAAAGCAAGTACTGCCTATGACACACATCTGGTTTGTTTATTTTATAACCAGCAGTAATTCGGAAAGGAGATTAATTTTACATTTGTTTATGCTGCCTCCTTACAAAAGCATTTTGAAAGGATCTGGTATGGAAAGTGGAATTGATGTTTGCATAAGGCTTTTTTCCCCCCCGATCCTAAACTTTGATTATAGTACGTAGGGTGAGATTAAAAGTACTATGTAAAGCAAAAGAAATGACTCAAAAACTGTAGAAATTAAGTGACCAGGATGAAAAAAGCAAGACAGCACATAGCTCAAAGTTTGGGAGTTTTAGAGGATGTAAGAACATGGATTAACCATGGTCCATTTTAAACAGAAAAGGGATGCCTTTCTAACAGCTAGCCAATGTGAATGGCAGGCCAAGAATCAGCTTATGTCTTTGACATCTTTCACTCTTTCCCTTGAGGAAAGTGCTCATTTGAGATGAAATACTTAAAGTATTGCTTAATCAGTGCTTCCCAAGACAGTTCTATCATGTTACTTTAAAAAGTTGCCCTGGATCATACGCTTACATGTTTAAAAATAGCAGCAAAACCCCCCACTCCTTTTTGTGTGTGCGTGTGTGTGTCTTTGCCTTTAAGGAATAATTCTTCACAGTCCCCTTTAAACTCCATCATGAGAGCAAACTCTCCCTGGGAGGACACAGGTATGTCCTTCTCCATTGCCTGTGTTTGTAACTCCTTAGTAATTTTTGTCATTAGTTCTTTTCACTGCAAATTCCAAGAGCACACAAGTTAGGATTGTTAATAAAAAGTTTACTGTCCAATTTGTTGGGTAAAATACTGAAGAAAGTGCACATGGGATAGTATTTTTTAGCACCTCAAATCATTATGAGAGGATAAGTATGTGAGAGGAAAACTCAGATGAAGGTGGGAAACTGGAAACCTTTAGCACTGTGTATGAGAAAGCATTGCTTTATAGGTGGGTCTCTGGTTTAGTCTGTTCAAATCTGTTACAAACAGATCTCTTCAGTGTGTTGCAAAACATCCACTCAAAAAGCAGTAAATCGGTTAATTAGACTTTGTGTTAGAAACACAAGCCTGAGAAAGCAACAATCAGAAAATGGTGAAGAGTAGCAGTGAATAAAACCATTCATTTTACTAACCTCCTTCACAAAGAAAGACATCCAAATTTAGGGCTCATATAGGAACCTTACTTGATATACTGGGGATGTGTGCAAAGGTGTTCTTTTGGTAAGATCTTTTCATCTAACCAAACTATCTGTGTTTCAATGCATGGAAGTCCATTTTTAAGGGAAAGTGTTGAAACTGACAGATCACCTTTTATCTGACCTTTGGTGTTGAGCTGTCTTGCTCTGGACCTTATGTATTTGAGTATCATGGAAACATTAATTCCTGCAGTCATTTGAGGAGTCCCTCAGGTGAACTCATTCCGTCGTGCACATCACTTGTTTTCACTCAGGCCATACACCCTCATTACCTCCTCAGCAATTTTTTGTTTCATCCTCCTTTCTCTGTGGAGTTTTCCTTTTAATCTCCTGCCTTGACAATTTCATCATCCTAGCTTCTTTGCCCCTCTTCACCCATCTTTGGTTCTTTATCACTCTTTCTGCCTTTGAGCAGTCACAGATACTTTGCATTGCTTTCTGAATGTTCCCACAGCTAAAAAGTGGGAGGTGATCTGCTGCTGCCCCTGCAGCCTTCAGCTGAGAGAAGCAACAGGCCAGTGGGCTCTCTCTACTATTCAGCATGCGGAGAATAGTGGCAATACTTTAGGAGGGTGGAATCTCTCTCGTTTGCAGCAGTGTTCCTTTGCTTACCTTTTCTCTTTCCAACTCCTCTTCCAGCTCCTGTCTTCATAAGGGCAGGGAAATCCTTCTCCCTCTGTATCAGAAGGGGAGGAATCCTTAAGATCTGATGTTTGCTGACTGTGGAACTATGTGAAATGCAGCTCAAACAGAATTGCAGCAGTGGTATTTTAGGGGCAGCCTTCATGGTAGGAGGATGGAGCCTTCAGCTACTAAATCAAGTTCAGTTCCTCTTAACTCACCTCTAAGCTTAAATTGCATTGAAGACAATGTCCACACTGCATTTATACAAATTTTTAAGCATTCAGCTGTTACCTCAGCTGTAGAAATCACCTCAGTGTAATTTCTGAACACTTCTATCTTTTTCAGAGTCACTCCATTTAGTTTGAATTTCCGATCCCTTCTCCTCCCTAGCCCCTTGTTTACCTTTGAAGCATTGCTATGCACTATAATGACTCCAGCTCCTAGATCCTTATGGTAATGGATGTTTCCAGGGTCCGGATAACTGCCTCCCTGATAAAGAGTCCTGCATGCTGATCTTAGCCGGTGGCATTGTTTGTTTGTCTGAAGACCGTCTGAAGAGGAACAACAGGGATGTTGCAAAACAGAGTTTAGAAGAACTGGATAGAGCATGGAGTTTTTGGCTTAGCTGTCTGCTCTCTGTCTGAAGTAGCTGTCTGGAGTTTGGGGCATAGAATGGGTGAATGTCCCTACTGTATTACTTGTCTGTCTTCAGGTACTATTGAGTGAACTTTGCAATCTGGGGCTCTAGAAAAAGCTTTGGTGATACACTGTAGAAACAACCAAAATATACTTTTCTTTGTCCGATATTATGCTACTGAAATAGCTTTTTCAGTAACTTTTTGAAGCTCTGAGATTAAATATAAAAGTTTAGTTATGATGGCACTTCCTCAGGTCTTTTGGGCACTTGCACATAGCCTCAGAGGTCACAGATTTCTCAGGAAATGTGTGTGCTTACAAGATCATTGAAAACAGTTTGTGTTTTGCCTTTTATGACAAACTTTTGACTTTAGCAAGTAAAGAAGAACTAGGGGAAATATCTCAGCATATTTTTTTCTGCACATGGCATTCAAAACAACAAGTAATTGCTCCTAATATGCAAAAACTTCTACTGTGTTTCCACATTTTCTAGTTAACATTAGAATGAATTTTATTTAAAGCTGAATTTGACACAGAGAAGCATTTACAACACTTTTAGGCTAAAGTGCTCAAAATGTTGCTCTGAAAGTAACTGTGGGGTTTTAATGTCACCTCTTACACTGTCAGTGAAATTGAGAGAAGAGCTTTCTATTCTAGTTGGTTACACCTGTCTTGGCCTAGTAAAGAACATCTGGTACTTTGTTACAAAGACACTCAATATAGTTTGAGCTAGGTCACTGTTACTCAACATCAACTGCATTTCCTCAAAAATAACTGAAGAGCATGAGAAACATGAGTGATATATTGGTATGCTTTATTTGTTTAGATTTTGACAAAGAACATTTGACCTTGCCATGAGTGTAAGAGAAGTGATGCAGGGACATTTTCTTTGCTTCAGTCAGTGACAATATTTTCAAATTTCTTCTACTGTTTACAACCTTTCTTGTCAAGCTCCTCTTACTCCTTGCCATTGGGGTCTGCAATCCTTACAACAGGAGAAAGAAACTTCTAATGCTAATAAATCTGTATCAAATTACCCTTTAACCAATTATTTGGAAGGGGGAGAGGTGGGTGGGTGGGCTCAGACCTGAGCTTCTGGTTCAGCTAAACATATGCCTGACTTTAAGTATATCAGTAGCCTAAATCTCACAGCTCCTTGCTTGGGTGAATAAACTTCCTTCTCAAGTGAATAAACAGTGTGGGTTCGGCTGCTCACGGTAGCTGGACTGGAAGCAAACTAGCTTTAGGCTCAGACTGAGTCAGGGTCTATCTGGCTGCAGGCTGTAGCTCCACACTGTCAGAAGACTGGGCTGTGAATTCAAGCTCTGAAAGTGTTCCAGAAGTGGTTGAGACATGCTCTGGTGGAGTGCTAACACTTTTAGAAATGCTGCTAATGAAAAACTGTGTTGCTGGGAGGTCAGTGGAATTTCTCACCTCCTCTTCCACCTATATTTTAACTCTGTGTGTGCCAAATGAAAGAGGTCTCTCTAGAGAGGCAGATCGACTGCATTCACAGCCACTAGGCTTTTCTTATTAAGAGACTATTTTCAGTAACAGCAGCTGTTTTAAAGCTTAACATTCTTCATCCCAAAACTATGTGCAGTAGAGCAACATTAGTCAGATGGTGTTTATTTAGGCAGTAATAGTGACCAGACCAGATAAAATTTTTATTCTTTCTTCCAGACTGACATGCTTATGATTAGTTGTAGGCATCCCTTTCTCATGTTCAAAGGACATGAGAAAGCCACAGAGTTTTCCACTTCTTCTTGCCTCATTTTCTGGAACTCCTGATAGGAAAAACAAAATGCTTAATAAAATTAGAAAATTTGAATTTAAAGTGGACTGCTTAATATCTGCCCAGGAAGAGCTGCAGCAAGTATGTTGGCAGTTTTCCTCAGTGAGCACATGCCTCATGATCAAAAATTGTGCACACCTCTGTTGAGTATCAAGAGTGAAAGCAGAGTTTATTGATTACCCCATATCAAGGGATGGCAAAAAAAAGGCCTTCCTTTTTTCCATGAATCAACTATGAAGAAAACTCCAGGAAGAGGCAATCCCAGATTGCCAGGTGGGGCATTTCAGCAGTATAATTGTGGCCATCATTGTCACAGATGGTGTGACACTGGACTGCTGGAAGAGACTGCCTGCAACAGAGTGATTCCTAACTTCATTCTTAAATAAGAATTTAACTATTCTGTTGATGCTCCATATCTGTAAGAAGGAAGAACAGAGTTTTCATGGTTGTTCAGAATCTCTAAGCTTCATTGTCTGTTGAGATGTTTTAACTAGCCTGACAGAAACAGATGAATACAAGAGTGGACAATGCAAGAACACAACAGAAAGCTGATTATGATACAGACAATGGACCTGAAAGCTAAATAAGTTAAAAGAATAAAACCCACCCTTGTATTTTTAGAGTAACCAAATCATACAAAAATCAGAAAAGTCAAGGACAAAATACAGTCAGGCAAGTGACAGCAGGACTTCATGTGTTTCTGGATAATTTTGATGGTACACTCTATTTATTGAGGAAGATGTTAACTTTTGATCCCTCTTACTATGATTCATTTGTAAATTAATTCCATTAACATAAAAATCTTCAGTTATTTTGTCCTATTGGATAACACAAACTATACTTAAAAAAAAAAAAAAAGGAGCATACAGGGTAGATGATGGAGGCATTTAGAAATGGAGGTGTGGGAAAAGAGGGCAAAGAGAATGGCATTTCCATGCTCAGTTCATAACTAATTAATGTTAATTCATTTAAAGCTTATTCAACTATAGTTTGCCCTCAGTGGGATCAGACATTTAAGGGAGAGTATCTTTTATGAAGTTTCTATGTGTAAACATTAGTGAGAGTTGATTGAACATAATAGGACATGTTAACTGAGTTTATGTCCAGTACTGGCTATTTACAGTTGTAGTATTTTATAATAGGATTTTATTAATTAGATGAACAGGTGTTCTGTGTTCACAGAAATGCATACACAAACCCAATAGAGGCTCATATCTTAAAGTTCTCTCACATTCCAGTTCTGTTTTTTCCTTGCATATAAAACACAAAGCTAAAGCAAAACTAAGGATTTTTTGTGTGTGTATGAACAAAAGTGAATGTTGGATGCAACCTGTCCATTTAAAACTTTCAGATTTATTCAAATATCTGAATGGAAAAGAAAGGGTTAAAAATAGTTTTCTATTTGGAGAACACCTCTTTAATACAATCAAGTCATGCCATCAATAGATTTTAAGAAGCTGTGTTTATCTTCAGAAACATGATTTTTTTTAAAAAGTACATTAAATTAATGCTTTCCAAAAGAAAAAAAAAAAGTAACTAACTTTGGAGAACACAAGGGACAAAAGTCTATTGCTGTTGTTTGACGCTTACTTCATCTAATGTAATGGATAGTTTAAATGGATGTATTATCAGTATTTAGCAGTATTTTACTGTTTCATGCTTTTCTTCAGAAAGCTCTCGTAGGTCTTCAAAACTGCCTTAAACACAGTGTGTGATCTGTGGAATGCAACCAGTACCACCACCCTACAGCTACTAAGAAGCCTTATGGCTCTGTAATGAGCAGCTTAATTTCGCCAAAATCTGAAATACAATCCAGAATCCCAGTTGGTACATCAAAATTCAATGGGAAACATTCCCCAGGTTTAAGGTTTGGGATTTGTTTGCTGCATCTTTCTTAAGATACAGACCTTTGATAATGGACTACTTGTTGTATGCCAGATACTAACCCACATAGCAAAAGGAGTCATTCAGTCACTGTCTAAAAGGAACAGAAAATGTCTTGCATGCATGGATTTGGTCTTCTATGATCAAATGTTCGACATTTTTTCCATTTGAGTTGTTTCCAGCACAGCATATGTAGTGCTTTTAAAATGAAGTTAGGCTTCTTTCTTTCATTTCATTTTATAAAGAGATGCTTTGTGGTATTATGCCTCCCCATGCTTTAGAAAGCCCTGTCCATTAATTTTCAGATTTGGGAGGGGTTTCAGACCAAAGAGCAAGGGGAGCAAGAGGCAGTGTAATAACACATTCCCTTGAAGGAAGAGAACGTATTTATGTATATATGTTTACCTGGAAGACTGGGGGTTTGGGTTTTTTTCAACTGCTTTTGGTAAAGTTTGAAAAATCTTGTAGAAATGGAATTGGGAAATAAATCTCAGGTGTTCCTCTCCTCCTCAGCAGCTTTATGACAAGATAACTTAGACTGAATAGTTTGAAAAGACAGTGAATATGAACTAGTTCAAATCAGAGTAGTTAATGGAGTCCCTCAGTATGCCACCAGCATTGAACTGGAGAAGGTTAAAGAAAAACTGAAACAGTAGAAGGTTAAAGAAAAACTGAAACAGTAAAATAGAGCAAACTGGCCGAGGAGTCAAGCTGTTTCACAGCCCCATTTATGGTGAAGGCAGAGTGAATAGCATATGTTTTTATTGAAAGGAAAGGAGGACTGTAGAATGAGGTGTTATCTCTGTCAGTGCTGCTGTAAAGGGGAAGCTGACAAAGCACAGTGTGTGAATGAGGGGAACAGACCAGAAAAGAGAACTGAGGGAATATCATGGTTCGAAGTTATTTGAACAACCATTTTGGTATGTTACATTATTCCTAATGCAGCAGTTAAATCCTAATGCACACAGACTATATGTACGTGCAAGTAAACATAATTTGGCTTCATTCTGCTTGCTAGTCAGTGTTTGTTTTTTGACAATTTGACTTGTTTATTTAGGTGTGCCATTCTGTTTCACTAAAACAAGATGTTTGCATTGCTTTTACAGCAAGAATTGCCTGTACTTCTAACTCGTGCCACATTCATTATTAACATATAAATTATTATGTGAGTCTGAGGTTCAATGGAATGATACATTCCCACCCCAGGTTGCAGGTGGTTTAGATTTCACTGTGCCTGTAGCTCTCAAACAATCCCTGTTAGCCTGTGGATGGGTCATGGCGCACATAACAAAAATGATTATTCCACATAGGTGAGTAGGCTAGGCTAGGGTTGAAAGTTGAAAGCAGGTTGAAAGTTGCAGGAATTACAGTTAACTTATTTGCAGGCTACTATCCTTTTTTTCCCCCCTCCAAATATGTGTCTGTGTTTGTGTGTGTGTGTCTGTATCTCAGAAATTACCAGGGTGAAAGGGAGGTACAGGCTTCCCCTGTAGCCTGCACACCATTCTTAGGACATTTCCTCACTTCCAGCCACCATTACCAGTAGTACCCCAGTAGTACCAGCGACCTGGGAATGCTGGTGTGCTTGGGAAGGGGTGAGCACAGAGTGTGGGCAGGCCAAAATAATCTCAGCATCTTGGCGGGGAGGGCATGTGGAGTGGAAAGACCTTGTGTGGGTGTGGCTGGAAAAGCTCAGCAAAACCGTGGGTTTGGGAGAAAGCCAGCTCCTGGCGCGTGAGAATTACTGGGCCATGTAAAACTAACTTTGGAGGGCAGGGAAAGCTGAAGCATGACACCAGTGCTCATGTCATCCCTCTGAAGCCAAAAGTTAAGAACCCTTCTTCTGTCACATACCCCATCCACTATGATTCACCTTGTGCAATGTCTGTTTGCTGCTGGTTTTGTTACCTCTACTTCACTAGCCCTTTGGATTGCCTTCCTAGCTGCCCTCATCACCAACTTTTTTCCTTATAATTCCATTACCCTTCCTCTTCTCTTTCTGTCCCCCTGCTCGGGTCTCTGACACTTTTTGCCCAGCTGGTCCACTGATGGTTAGATTTTGTAGTTAGTGACCCTGATACATAGAGCTATTGCAATTGCTTTCCATGTCTTTTAAAACGTTGGGTGCAGTGACAGATTTCCTGTGCTGCTCTTGCAGAGTAGATATCTTGAATAATGTTCCCTGCATATTTTGGTAGGAGTTCAACAGACTTCTCTCTTTACTTATTCCAGAAATTTGAAATAGACTTTGTCCGATCTTGGAGATTTATTGCAAACTACATGAAGGGGCCAGAACTGGTGCAGATCTTTTCCACATGGAAACACTGATGCATGGAGTTCATAGTATGCCTGAATAAAAGCAGAGATGCTCTGTGATCTTAAAAATGCCTCTGAGAAGTCAGATTAACTAATCTCCGTTTAATTCTAGAAGCTGCTGCTCAGAATGGATGAGTCAGGATACAACATATTGTAGAGAAACCTTTATAATGACTACTTTTAAACCTGCTGCCTTAAGAGGCACATCTATACCTGTTGATAAGGGTGATTGCATTACTTTTTGTTTGATTATGTGCACTTGAACTAATAGCCTAATGCCGGCTATTGAGTTTAATTTAGTGGTGGCCAGAGTCCCATAGGAGAAAAATCTAAGGTATCCTGAGACAGATTTTTCTGACTATTTCCTCACCATGCCAGAAGCCAGCTACACTCACACTCAACACCCTCTCTCTGCCCTCAGGGCCAGCAGCTGTCTAGCACAGCCTCTTTGGCAAAGCACAGGGCAGAACCACTTTGATGATCTTAGCTGGCCACAGAGGGCTAGCTGAGGGGCAGTTGCATCCTGGGGGCTCAGGTGGAACCAGACAGTGATGGTGTACATCTGTCTTGTCTTTCTCCATGCTGCAGAGGAGTTCATCACCAGACCTGGGTGCCACACACACACCCGGACCCAGCCAGGGTTCAGCAGTGGACCTGAGCTGATTACTGTTCTCTACCTGCAGAGCAGTGAGAAACAGCCCAGAGCCTGTGTGCAGCTGAAGGTGTCTGCTCGAGCTCCCCTGCAAACACCCAATACACTGTTTACTTGTGGGTTGGGTTTTGGCTTTTTTCCCTGTGACAAAAAAATCCCCTTCAGGAAGGGCTGTTTTATTTTACTATTTTAAAAATTACTTAAGACCACTAGTCATTTTTATTGGATTCTAACACTCAATAATTACAATATAAACTCCTTGCTCAGAGGGGAGCTGTGCCAGACAACACCTACGAACAGCTTTTCTGAACTCCACTCTTACTCTAGGAGCAGACCCTCAATCCCCTCTGAAACCACTGCAGTCCCTGCAAGTTCCCCTTTTCCAGTGCTGATTTTACAGCACATTTGAATAGATCCAAGTCCTGCAGCCATCCTGCAGACTTATTTTGTGGTATAGCAGTCTATGGATAGCAACCTCCTCTTACTGATTGTGAATTTGGTTTAAATTTTGGAAGACTTTCATAAACAGTTGCATTGTGGGTTTGTGAAGCTTTTTTGGTTGTTGTTTCCTTTCTGCCAAGCATTAAGACTGTAAGACAGCAGATAGACTGGCACAAGTTGTTACCCCAATAGTTTATCTATTGCCAAGTAAGCATAAACATGCTCACAGTAGGGAAGAAACGTTCTAGACCTACCTCCTTCCCAAAGGTTTGGAAAAAAGTCCTTGCCTTAAGTTTACTACGTGCAATTTGTAACCAGGTAGAAAAGCATCACTACTTAAACAGGGAAGACACATGAACAGTTTTCTTACTTCTCAGTTTTCTCTGCTGGCATAACCAGTCCGGAGTGGTGCAGTCTTTGTGAGTGCAAGCAGGTGGGAATCTTCTGGAGCAGTGTGTCAAGCTCAGCAAATGCATCCCAGCAGCAAGCAGCCTAGTTTATATTTTGCTACTATATTGCAACAGATGCTAAGTTTATCTTTTCACTTCTCTCCCAGCTGTTGAATTTTTAAACAAAATCTTTACTGAGCTTAAAAATATGACTCAACTAGTCAGGAACTAGTCAACAGTTAGAAAAATGACCCTCACTCCTGTTTTGCCCTTATTGTTGAGGCAGCTTTTCCTTCAGCAAGAGTTTAACTTGATGAGTTAAACTTGATGGACGCACCAGACTTGACAAGATTCTGTGTCTGGCTGGGAAAGAATTTGATAAAAACCAGTAAAATAGAGATAGATGAACACTGGATAAACAGTGTCACGCTGTCATTTTGGGCTTTGTTTCCAGCTTGTCATTGGACATTATAGTGACAGGTTTAAAAACCCCAACAAAACACAAAGTTTGGATTCTCACATAAGGATTTTAAGGGACTTTAAGAAATGCCAATAAGATATTTCAGATTCCCAGTTTAGCTGTGAGTGCTGATAGTATCGTAAGGGGGTGCCATGCTTGCCAAAGCCCTCACGACAGTCTTATACAACGGCAAGGACATCCTAGCAATGACCCCCTCCTGCTCTACAGAGGATACAGGTCTCAGAGATGCCAACAAAGTGAATGTAGTGCAATGTATGTCAGGAGTACAATAAATTTTGATGGGTCCAGAAAGGTCTTGATGAGCTGGCAATGCACAAGGATCACAAGTTATATGTTTTAACATATAAATATATGTTAAAATGAATAGTTGTTGAAGATGGTAGGTATAAAAGGAAAACTAAAGGTACCAGAAATCTGTTGTTAACAGAAAATAGTAAGTATTACAGAGAGTCTTGCTTCAGTCCTGACAGAAAAATGTGACATACAAAAATGTATTTTAACAGAATACAGCCACAGGTTAGAATAAGGGAAGAATAATATTTAGTAAAAATGAGAAAGCTGGCTTCAGATTGACAGGACCAGTTCAAAGAAATGAATAAATCCTATTGTAAAGCAAACAGTTTTTAACCCTGTAGATGAGAAGAACCTAGAGTTCAGAAAGTTCAGCAGGAAGGCAGTAAGTATAGTAGCTGGAATCTGAAGGAATGCAAAAAATTTAGGACAGTTTTAAAAAATCTGGCCAATTAGGAAAGATTTAAAAGGCCCAGAAGATGGAAAATAGGCAAACACATTCTTTATAGGACAAGGAAATTAAGCCAGTTTAAATTCAGTATCCCAAAGATACTTCAAAGATCTCAGAGTCACAACTCATGTACAAAGAGCCATGGGAGAAAAAAAGAGGGAGAAAACAGCTAATCCAAGTTTGTGACTCAGATGTTCTTTAAAACAGTCTGGGTGTAACTGATACTGCCACGTGACAGAATGGGTGGACTGGTCACCAGCCAGTCAATATATTTCTAATTCTGTAAGGTTGTTTTTGTTAGGGGTTGTTTAGACAGGAAAAAGGGTTTGTTTCTGCTCAAGTAATTAATATGCTAACAATACCCCAGGTATTAGCATTAATTTTATCAGAAGAGTTATAGGAAAGTACATGGAAAAAACAACTGCCCAAAGACCCCCCCACTCCTTCCCAACTAACTGGCTTCTGCCTGGTGCATGCTTATGTCTTAGTGGAAAGCCATGAGAAAGGCAGAAGCAGCAGTAGCAGGACACTTGCCTAGCAAATACTTCTCTTGCTGCTGGACTGCATGCCCTGAGGCGGTGGAGGGAGTAATTTTGGCCAATCCAGAGTGGCTGAGTGTCTGGTGTATGTCAAACTAAGCCACAGCACAAGAGATGCACCTCTTTCTTTGTGAGAGTTTTCTTTACAAGGCTGTTAGTCTGAATTCCTTCTAAGAGTCTGAACTAGACTATTTTTGGTAGCAGTAAAATTGATGTATTAATTAGGATTTACAGAATGAAGTGTATGTTATGTAGTACTTTCTCAATTATCTTGTCACAGCAAACAGGAATTACTCAGTAGTACAAAAATTTCTGTACTCATGTAAAGTTCTGACTCATTGAAGAACTCTTAATTGCAGTTGACAGTACACCTCCAAAACCATACCATGTAACAAAGTCTGCTGCTGCAGTCTAATCCCATGTTGGATTAATTGCAAGACATGCAGGTAGCATTCCTCTCTGTACAGCTACATTTTTATTTTTAAAAAAATGGACGTAGTTACAGTAACGGAATGAGCAATTAAAGTATAAAGTTAAACCAAACAGTGTGGACTGTTGGTGTCTTTTATGAAGTCACTGGGCTAGTGCCAGTGTTTGGCTCACCCTGGAAGGAAAACATAAGCCAGGAAACAGTAGTAAGGCTTTTTGATGCTGCAGACACTAATTATTCAGCTGTGACAAACAAAACACAGGAGAGCACTGCTCAAGTCTTACATTAACTTGCTCTTTCTGTTTTATGACTACATCTTCAGTATGCACGTTTTCTGTTGCCCCCGACTCATGCAATTAAACTACGCCACTATTCATGTCTAATTTAAAAAAACAAATATCAAAGACCATCCAGTTTCTATTCTGGGTCAACACCATGCTGACACACAGCCAGGAATACACAGTAGCACTGTGCTCTACTACTTATTTGCAGTCAGGAGGGTTCCATCAACCACGAGCTGGACTGACCTGAATAAAGAAAGCTTACAACATATGCGTAGCCTTTGCTGGTTTGCAGTCACTGGTACTATTATACCATCCAGTTGGGATGCCTGCTTTATGGAAGACACATGGAGGCTTTCTCATTCCTCAGCTGGCCCGTGTGTTAGCTGGTGAAAAGCTACAGGGAGGATTTGCCTCATACTGCATTCACCCTATTAAAAACCAACATGATGATTTCAAAGAAAAAGATAAAATAGTCTGGTGGATATACATAAATATTTATTATCAATTTAACTTCATTTTACTAGACGTCTTTAAACAGTTTTTCTTTTTTTCTTTTTTGCCAAAATGTTGCATCTGACACAGTTGCTACTGTCATAGCTTCCCTGCACTGGGAATGCAGAGCTTACACTTAAGATTCCAAAACAGTCTATTCAAGATAAAGAACTTTCAACTTTAGTGCATATGGAGCTATTTAAAGATTGGTAAAAAGAACCCCCTTCCCCCTCCCAAATGAAGAGTCCGTTACAAAGAGATTTCATTACCAAAAAGTGAATATACAAATGCTAAAAAAATGCTGGCTTGAAAAAGTGATTTCAGAATTTACTGTACACATTGTAACAATTTATTATATAAGCTGCTTCTACATGCAAGCAGATCTTACATTTGGTGTAAAACATTTATACACATTCTTTACAATTTGTACATATTTAAATGGCTGTATCAAACAACACTGCGCTATGGAATTTTGGAAGCAAACAACTAAAATTGGAAGGAGAAAAAGACAAGGTTTATAAAAGGTGAACAAAACTCATGACACTGAGAAGCATCTAGACTTAGGCTTAGTCTTGTTTGGTTTGGTTATTCAGGCAGACCCAGATTTTCCTTCTAGCACAGAAAAGTAAAACCAATGCAAAACAGAGTAAGGCAACTATTGAACTGGCAGACTGTACCCGTCACTTAGAATGGCTTATTGGTAAAATGCCTTTTTTAGTTGGTTTTTTTTTTAACTAAAATATTTATTTTCTAGGCACATTTTAGCAAAACCTGCATTTTTGGCTTTCCTGCTTGCCTGTGGCAAGAAGTGAATTACTGTAGTTGATGCCCATTGTGAACACAGTTGGTGGTGGCTTTTTTTGGTTTGATTCTGTGAAAAGCCAAGGCCTCAAATGGTATTCAGTAGTATGGAAGAGGATACTGAGTCACTTGATAAAAGATGATGATCAAAGAACAGAGTTTGTGTGATAATTAATGATGTTATTCAGTACTTTTGTCACCTTTTGGTTTGTGTTAAAAGGCAACAAAAAGTTAACCCGAACCAATAGCACACCATACTACTATACGAAGACCTGAGCTTAGCTGGAATTTGGGACTTTTAGTAGTTGGGGTTAGATATGGCAGTGTCCCCTCTGCTGAAACACTGCAAACTGTCAGAGGGGAAGCTAGCCCTCTGCAGCAGTGAGAAACACCAGTGCCTTATGGCATAACATCGGGGGTGTCAAAGTGCTGGTATGGAAAACTGCTTTTCACACTTTCCTGAATGGCTCGTTCCTTGTTTGTACTTTGTCTTCTTACACAGTGCATAGTGAAAAAGCGAGCCTGACATAAGGTCTGAGGTGGTGCACCACAAGAACAAGATGTAGTTAGAAGGAAAAAGAAGAGAGGGAAGAATGATTTATATTTACCAGAAGTCATACTGGGAGCAGGATGCCATGGCTGCATATGGGAGGCAAAACTTAAGAACAAAGCATTCATTCAGGAGATTATCATGAACATGTGCCAGAAACATACACGAATATAATTCCTCCTGGTTACTGAATCGCTGGAGAGCTCAATTGAATATAATGAGTATTAAGTCATTTTCAAGTTTGTCTGCTGTCCCACTTAAAAAAAAAGCTACAAATCTGTAACTCTGATGTTGATCCAGAGTTTTTGGAAGAACATCTGATAGACAAGTCTTCATGAAGTCCATGGCAACATATCAGTTTGATAATTTTGATCCTTATAACTGACAGCATTAACTAGCTGTTTTTATTTAAATAAAGATACAAATGGGAGAGCTTTCAAGATAGGAGAGTCTTATTGTATGATTTAGGCTGATAAAGTAAAATTTTAAATAATACTTTTTTTTACAACTGATTCTTGTTGGTTTGGGGGTTTTGGGGATTTTTTTTTTTTTTTTTTTTTTTTTTGGCAAAGGCTAACAAGTTTTTATTAGCATTGCCCCCACATCAAAAAAGCACTTTGGAGTTGTTCTTTATTGTTGAATACTCCTTATTCTCTACATCACAGGAAAGCGGCTGAGTGCCTGCCTCAGCTTCTGTGCAATCTGAAACAAAGAAACAGAAGAATATGTAGTCACTTTACACTGTGCAGAAATTATTGCAGGCTAAGAAATTAGGTGTTCCCTCGTGACAAAAAACTGCAGGCATTACTGCAGGGTTTGTGTACGCTCAAAACATTCCATTCTGAAGACTTCTCATATATACACATTCTGCCTTGTTAATTTGGTACTTTCACTGCTCCAGTTGTGTTGGAGAAAGCACTGTAGGCAGGGCTGTTATTCTGCCTATTCGTTTATCCAGCACTGCACTACACCAGAGAGCTACAGGAACAAAGCCAGATTTTCCAGGAAGCCCACCTCCCTCCTGAAGCAAGGCTGAAACATCAGAACAGAGCTCCTGTGCACTCCCCACAGTTCCCACGGAAGCCATGACCCCCCATGTGAACATGTACTGGGGGAGAGAGGATTGGTACAAGGAAACTGGTGATGCTGCAACCAGAAGGATATTATTTTAACTCATTCTTTCAGTTTTCAGGTTTTTTTACAATTCCTTTTACAATTTTTTGTACAACTCTTCAAATATCTGCTCTG
This sequence comes from Corvus cornix cornix, assembly GCF_000738735.6. Lineage (NCBI taxonomy): Eukaryota > Metazoa > Chordata > Aves > Passeriformes > Corvidae > Corvus > Corvus cornix. The sequence continues at coordinate 53,433,966 of NC_047056.1, forward strand.
TTGGAGCATGGATTAAGTCCTGTGAGTATTTCCTATAAAAGTAGCAGCACAATATGTGCCAAGCAAACAGTGCTGAAGCCCTGTCCCTTACCGTTTCATAGAACTGTGCCTGCTGCTCCAGATAGAGACGAATGACGCTGTTGTAGTCATAGATCCGGTTACTGTGGAAGTGATTCATCTCAGCTGCAATCAGATCCAGGAGACAAATTATTTAACAGAAGCATTTATAATTAGGAACAGTTTCACTCAGTTCAAGTTAGTTACTCTGCAGCAAGCTCAGTGTCCAGCCCTACCATCACAGTTACTGTTCTCATGCTTCCACAACCTGTTCTGACTGCAGCACTCAGGTTATAATGGAACTGTTTGTCAAATTGGTAGGGCATCAATTACACACCAATCCAGACACTTCCTGGACAAAGCCAGGTTCTTGTATTACAATACTCAGGTGCACAAGGATTTGATAAAAAATACAAGCAGGATTTTCTTCTACTGAGGTAACTGTTCCTTCCTGAAGATTTTCCAACAGAATTTTGGCTAGGACATTCAGATTTCCAAGGGTACGGATATCAAGTTGTAAGCAACAGCTGTAAATAATTAGCTCAAAAAAAAAAGAACAAAAAAAAGATACAACCAGTAGTGTCTGACCCATTCTTGACTGAGACTGTTTCAATAGACACCCGAGAAACAGCATTACTGAATCTGTAACATCTTACACCACTTTCTACATCTCTTGTCAGATCACAGCTTATGGCTGAAAGAAGAAGGTAAATATATTTTGAGGTATCAATGGAGGGAGAAGAAATATTCTACATTGTAAAAGTCATCCTAGAGGTCTCTTCCACAATTACCACACATACAGCACAATCCTCTTGCGTCGCTGTGATTAAGAAGAAGGAGGTGGGGAGTGTTCTTGGTTGTTTTTAAAATCAAGTTTGTGTGCTGCTCTGACTTCATCACATAATATATCGAGTACTCTTCACTTTAAATCATCCAAAAAAGATGCAACCCCCTCAGCAATGAGTAATCTCATTGAAGTCAGTAACAGGATGCACTTAATGACTTGATATCCTGCAGGACTGAGCCCTGACTCCTCATTCCCCAGTTTTTCTAGTGTGGTGTGCTGCACCTTATATTTACAACACCTCTAATCTAAAGAGGAAAAAGTTCATTCAAAGAACATCCAGGAAATAAAGATCTTATCCAAAAGAACAAGCATCTCAGATCGGAGATGGATTATGTCTGACTAAACCGAAAGCCAGAAGAACACTTTGGCTCATGATGACTTTCTTCTTGCACCAGGGTCCATACTTTCAATTCGAGACATTATCACTTCCAAATAAAAGAATCAGCCTGGGATAGTTGTTTTGGGGTTTTTAAACTGCATTTTCAAAACATGTGTCTTTCGCAATAGTGATGTGAGATTAAAAAGAAAAAGGGGAAGGCAAAATAACTGCAATTTAGAAAAATCTAAGCAGGTCACCAAAAAAGCCCCCATAAACAACCCATGACCAGGTTTTATTCCTGGTAGTAAAAGATTTTCTTTCAAATTATGCTACTTAACAGAAGTCCTTCCGAGGTCTACAACATTGCCATTTAACTCAAAATTTGGTTTACCTTGTAGTGCATAAGCCATAGTACTGACACGTTTCACCATGTTCTGTTTGTCTTGTGGCGTTATTTTACTGGTTGCAACTAACTTGTCACTTTCCTTCACTCTTTCTATTGCTCCCTGTAGAAACCAAATGCAGAAAGATTAAAAGAGTAGTCAACTTAGAAGTCTTCATGGTAATCTGAAATGCCACTAGCTACATTTTGAGTTTGCATTCAATACACATATATACACAAAATGATTGATTCTGCCTTCTCACATTTTCATCCAAAGTTTGTTATTTCACTTTACTGCTTTCAAGGGTCCTTGAAAAAAGTGACTTCAAACACAGGCATGATCAGAGTCATCAGCAAATTGAGTTTGGTACAGGCTGTAATACACAAGGATATATACAAAAAGGACAAAAGGACCAAGTTTCAAATTACAGCTGACCAACATAAATCAACATGACCAGCATCCAAAAGCCTCAAACTATCAGATGCCTGTAGAACCTTATTAGCACATTTTACAAGATGAGGCGACCTAAAACTATTTTTCAAGAGACTACAACTCATTGCAGTGTATAGCCATTGATTCAGAAAAATCCTTGTGTCACATAAATAACAAGCATAAAAAGATACGCGTCCCCTGCACAAGGAGTTTGTGCCAAACAACATTCAAGAGAATCTATTTACATGTCTCTTGGCAGTAGGCTTATGTTTCAAGTTTTAAAAACATTTCTCCTCCTTTTATGGTATTTTCCCCCAATGATTCTGTGGGATGAGGGACTGTAAATGTCCTGAAGAAAGAATACATAAATCTGATATGCTTTTATCTTCATTGCTCTCAGAAGTATGTTCTTATGTTCTTGTTCTATACACTTAACACTTCAAGTGATCAAAAAAACCCCAAACCCACATATTGGTGCACTTGTTCTAATTACTTCACAATATTTTTAATTTTATTTTTTAATTTACTTCACAATATTTCGTTTCCTGAAATACATTGCAGCAGACACATGAACATAAGGAAAACTCTATGACCAAAAAAAAAAAGGGCAGAATATCCAAAACTATACACCATGACTTTTGTATTACAGAGAACAAAGTGGTGGGGTTTTGTTGCTGGTGTTTTGTTTGTTTTTTCTTCCCCCCAGAAATGTTAGAGCTTAGATCTAGTCTCTGGTTTTTGATACTAAAGAAACTTCTAGGCAGTACATGATTATGTATCACATAACAGCAAACCAGTCATATAAGTGTACACAAGTTTTCCTTCAATACTTATATGGTTTTATTATGAACTACCATATAAGGCTCAAATATTACAAATTTACACTACTGCTATTCACCCCACTGGGACATGGGTCAATCTGAAGAAAATCATGAACCTTCTTCTGCTCTACTATAGCAGAAAGTCATGATATTCTCAAATCTCGAGAGAAATCCTAGCTTCCTTCCCTTCCCCTCCCCTCCTTTCCCTTCCCCTCCCCTCTAAGTACTTCTTATTTTAAAAATCAACACACCAGTTTCACAGAAACTTTCAGTGTTTCAGCAGCAAGGGCCAGGCTGCTGCACAAAGGCAGGGTACCATACCACCACTTTTGCTGCTGTCTCTACTGCCCAGCCCTTAAAAGGAAAGGCTCTTCACATACCTTATGAGCTGCTATGATGTCAGGGAAGCAACCAAGAAATCCCTTATATTCATGATTTGTTTCCATCAAAAAGTGAAGATCTTTCTTTGGCTAATAAACAAAGCATAAGCATTAGTAGAAGTATCTGTGGCATATTTACATCACAGAAAAGAAATTATGTTGCCAAGAAAGGGCGAAGGGGAGAAAAGGGAAGGAATCAATAGAAAAAATCCGAACCAAAATATTAATTGTTTATGCAAGTCTTGAAAGGGTTTTTTTTTTAAATATAAGCTTTTTAGAGCAAGGCACTGAGCGTCATTGAGCAGATGCTTCTGTTCTTTGTTTCACTCAACACTAGCTCACCAAGTGAGAGGTTTAACTGCCTTGAGTTTTCACCCAGGAAGACTTACCAGTACAACCTGTTTACATATACAAATATGTACATGCACAGGAGCATCTTCTTAGTTGTCAGTTTGGAAAGGTGTTTGAAGAACTTTCAGACTAACCCTTGAGATAAAGAGGATCTGCATTTTGGAGACTTTAGGCTTAACACGCTAAACATCGATTTATGTCTGCATGTCAAGGCAATGGAACAGGTTCAATACACGGGTATTGCCCCATATGGAGCAACAGCAAAATCTGGATCCTGTAGACATTTGGGGAATGCAGAGGGAAGGCAAAAACTCTATCCTTAATTAAATATCATTCTTTTGTGTCAGTAATGAAGACAGTTCACAGACACCAGAAAATAAACACACTAAAAGAGGAAATGATCATTTTAGTATTTTAGAAAACAGAGTATGGGCTTTCTGACCCACAGAAATACCCTCTCAACACATTCCCCCTGAGCTGACATAGAGTAGAAAAGGAAATGAAAGTGTATTTAAAAGTGTTAATAGCAATTTTATTTAACTGCTCTACAGCACTAGCAGTTGTGTTTGAATACAAGAGGAAAAAAGAAAAGTCAGAAGTAATCCAAACAGGTGATATGTTTGTACACACTATGCCACTGCATTTGTAATACTCCTACCTGATCTGCTACAAGACTGGCAATTTCTTCATAAGTTTTCCCAGCTTCTGTAATTGCTCCATTTAGATCAGATTCTCCTAAAAGTAAACATCAGTGTTCAAATTAAAATAAGTCAATTGCAACAAGAAACTTGCCTTAATTCAAGGCAAATTTATAAAATAACCTATTTACAATAATAAATATCTACCCATACTTTTATAGCCAGGAGAAATAAAGAATTTAAAAAAACCATTAAAGGAGGAAAACTGAAGACCTTGTAGAAAATAAACGTTCTTCTACAGTACTAGCACTATTTGCTTCCACATTTCATAACATTATGCAGTTTAAATACACAGATAATTCCCCCATATGGGGCAACAGGAAGTCTACCAGGATCGAAAGGAAGGAAGAATGAGGAGGATGACAAAAGATACTGACAAAGCTGATGTGTTACTAGCCCTGAGCTCTCCAACAGTCCTGGACCATAACTGTTCAAAGCTCAGAGAAGCAAAAGGAGGCTCAAGTAAGTTTTCCCTTGACAACAAGACTTCTGATCCTTTAGGGAACTCTTAGATAATATTTTCAAGCTCTGTAAAAATCACTGGTTTTCAGAGTGAGTTTCTAACTTTCATCCTGATATGAAACAGATCAAAGGACCCTACAATCTACTTAACAATACAGACATCATCATAAATCCTAAGCTAGACAACACCACAAGCACTCATAACACTGTATTACTAACAGGACAGGCTACGTGGGACAAAGATGGAAACAAGCCTTACATTCTTGTATGTTTCATGCCACTTCACCTTCCCATCCATGTTAGCTTGTCCAAAGCATGTAGTCAACAGTACAGAAAGCATATTGAGGTAGAGAGTAGAAAGGCGAAGGTATTGTTTGCAGGTATCAAACTTTAGTTTAAGAAAAAAAATATTTTTCTTATGCTTTCAGACATGTCTTGATATTAGGCAGTGGTTAGTCTTTTATGAACTTTTTGATTTTATTCTATAGATATTAATCAGTGACTTAATTGAAAATTACCATCGATTTAATTAATGATTAATCTGAACATTAAAGTATCTTGGTTTACTACAACATATGGTCTAATCTACGTTAGAGATTACATAGGATTCCTTCATTTTAGCATGTCCTAAAGGAAACAAGGTAATGACTGAATGTTGGTTCAGTTCTATCAACAGATTCCTATTTTCCATTTGACTGGTTTCATAAAGTCAAAAGGCTGTGAGGCAAAGTGACATATCCTAAGAACTAAAAAGTCCAGCAACACAAACACTGCTAAACAAACTATTATTTTTTCTCCTATTTGGGCCTATTAGGATAAATAAAAACAAAAATCAACACAAATTCCCATTGTGAGACGCAAGAGGTACACAATTCATGAGACATCGCCACCTTTTTGTAAAACAATTTAAAAAATTGAAGGGTGATCAATTTTATTATTTCAGGGAGGCTTAAGTATTTTCAGTATTTCAGAATTCCTTTGTTTGTTCAGAAGGAACCTTGAAGTAACTGCTGCTTAGGCAACTGACTCATAGATTTTGGGATAAAACATGGCGTGGCTTCAGAGTCAGAAGCCAGGTTGGTCTAGATGTTGCTGTTCATTTTGTAACGCCATAAAAGACAGTAACTTTCCCTATCTGAACAAAGAGGAAGAGTATGTATATTTAAGTTGAATGACAAAATTGTTCCCTTCTGAGCAGAGCTCATTCAAGGAACTTCCATAGGTCAGAGCTTCAAAGGATCTAGACAAACATTTCCAACACCAATCATCTTTCATTCTGAGCATGCTCAGCTTCTGAACCAATGCAAAGCTGGGAACTGCCTTCTTAAATCAGTCTGTGAGAGGTGAATTGGGTCCCAGTGCAAGGATACACTAGGATGTCAGGGGTTCTTTAATCAATGGAAAAGCAGAAAGCACCAAACGTTGCTAAAATTTTAACAAAATTATGTTAGTGTTCAACACATATATCCCCAGAAGAAACAGAGGGAGCCTAAAAGCATTGACTGAAGGTAGTTATAAAAAGAGAAGTTAAAATGGCCAGTAATATCCTACAGATATTTCAGCCCAACCACGAGGAGAAACAGGTATTTTCATTGGTTTACAGGCTACATACTGTCATAAGGAGATGAAGGAAGATGTAAAACTATGAGGAGACTTCTGGAGATGTTTAATAGAGCCTCTCTTAGCAGTTCAAATGTTTGGTAAATGCCAGTGATAATCATTTCGGAAGGAATACACCACACATATTGAGAGCTAATACTCCAAGGCATGATTGGGGCAGAAGAATTTTTTTTTTGTCAAGAAGTGCTTTTGTTTTCTTCTCTTTCAAAGTATGTTTCAATATAAGAAAAGTTTCAGTAAGAAAAGTTACAAAGTTTGATGTACTAGCAGCAAATACTTGCAGCAAAACTTTTCTTGAGAAGTACGCCTCAAACCAATACGTTCAGCACACAAGCAGCTTGTAAAACAGGATTTGCCTGTTGCTAGCTGCTAGGATAGTGAAACTTGCATGGAACTGCCTAACAGGATTCCTGAGGGGTGATGTAGGATTAGGAGATCTTACTAGGTTGAATGGCATACCAGTCATTCACACTTTCTTAATATAGGAGAAAGACTCCTCCAGATTTGGTACCGCAAAAGAGAAGCCGTACTATTTAAGGCTGTGTAAACCTTAGAGTATCCTATGATACAGTAGCAAAGGCAACACATTGCCAGGCTGCAGGATACTTCCAGGCATGTTCTGGTACTGTCCAATATGCATATTTTGGATCAGGATCATGCTCGCAAAGTGCACATTCTTAGGATCAACTGGACAGTACATAGGCCCATAGCCAAGTTAAATCTTAAATCAGAACATCAGTGTGTCCTTAACAGTTTTAAAGGTACCCTTGCCTCTGCAAATACTGGAGACAGATTCCTAACACACACTGGGGCTGGCAACTAATTGATAAGGCTCATTCTGTAGCATGAGAAAAAGAGCTGGAGTGAGTCAGATTAAGAAGTGCATCTTGTCTGGTGCAATCTTAAATATTTTAGGCTAGAAATTAGAAGAGAAGGCAGTAGACATCACCACACATCTTGCTTTGCAGAGCAAGCAGGCATCACTGATTAAAGTGGTATGGGCAGCAGACACATTCCATCCTAACTATGCAAATGAACCAACTAACAGTATATGCAGTATGTCAGAAGTCAGCTACCAGTAGCTAAAAATGTTTCTTTCATCAAATCAGTCATTGCAATCTTCAGTGGCCTATATGCTTAAACTTCCAGAACTCTAGTATTATAAAAAATCCAAAAAACCAACCCAACCAAAACAAAAAACCAAAAAAAACAAGGATGAAGATATTCAGCTCCCAATAGAAACTGAACTTGAGTGTCTTTAAGCATGGCTGAATGAGCCATTCCTCTTTACTGATAGTCCAGAAAAATCATACATCATACTCAGCCTAGCTACTACTTCTTCATTGGAAGCAATGTGTCCTCTTTTAAATACTGAGATAGGAAAGCTGCACCCTCTCAGTTTAAATTCAGGTGCTTGCATCTCTTGCAGAGAGTCTGCTTAATCCATAGACCCGCACCTGATGGAATGATCAAGTGAATCCATACAAGAGCAGCAGGCAGGACAGAGTGAGAGCAGCAGTGATGAAGCCATTTAAAGCCACATGTGCATTTTACTTGCTCTCTCTTCCTGGGAACTCAAATTAAAAAGCAAAGAATCCCATGTATTATTAATATGGAAATAATACAAGGGTACAAATTATTGAAAAGAGCAAAATACATGGAATCAGGGCAAAGGCATCTGTAGGAAGGGCACTTTCCTCAACAAGATACAGGTGCAACCAGGTATGACTGGGCAAACAGCAAAGAGAGACATGCTTGCCTTGTTCCCAAATTATCATGAGATCTATTTTTTCATACCATTCAAAGATGCTGGAAATCAAATCAAAGCTTTCCTTTCTAAGGCTGATTTGCAATTTTGTATCCTAGCTTTATGACATTGTTTTCCCTTTACGTTGACACAAGAATGTGCTAGAGGCCAGGCAATCTTCAGTCCTTTCTCAAGACTTCTTACTACAGATTTTATCCAGCCAGGATTTACAGTTTTCTAGCCCAAGAATAGAATTCTTGCTAAGAATACATAACCATGCAAATCCCCTACTTCATTCTCACATCCAAGAGTGACTTTTTAGGCAGTATGCTATGCTCAGTTCTAACTAAGCAGTCATCCTGTTGAGGTACAGGACACAAATGAGAACAAACTATGAGAACAATGCCTATTTCCAATGCTTCCAGCAGCAGAAAATCTGCATTTCAGAAGGTTGCATTTTATACATTGTTTATGGGGCAAAATGTTTTAAGATTATAAAGCAAGTGATAAATGAGTAATCAGAGTAAGCACTGGTCAACAAAGATTTCTAAGATGGAAAGATTTCAGGAAGCTTCTATGCTATAACATTTAAGGTTTTAGAACACAGTAATTTTGCTTAGAAAGAAAAAAACCAAAACCTCAAACACCTTTGAAAGGAGAATCCCAGAGAAAACTGACTCAACAGGCTCCCTCTGTATATGAGGACATATTTTCCAGTTGTCTGGAAAACATCAACAGAGCTTAACATATCAAAGAATTTTAAATTTGGTCTAAAGACTACACCTTAGGAAAACTTTGAGCAATTGATGCCCTCATTTTCCCTCCCACAACTTTCATACTCAACATGACAGGCTCTCTTTTAGGGCTCTTGAAGGAGAAGCAAAGGTGAAGGACAAGAAAACGCTACAGTAGCCAACCCTCCAGCCCGCATAACGGATTACAAAACATTGTAGTAAGTTTTCCATCCTCATGCGGAGTTGTTGTATCATGAAGTCACACAATAGTTCTGTGACAGCTATTTTCAAGGCCGCATTTTCTCTCCTTTCCCTTTGATATCACAAAAATCCTACAGCATGTTTGGTCAGTTAGGTCAGTGACCAGATTATATATTAAGAGATCAAACTAAACTCTTCCACTACCACTAACCCACCACAAGATTATACAGCTAGAGAAAACAAGATTGCAGACTAGAACATAAAAACCCCATAACATACACAGAAGAAAGGTTTCAGTGTTTTTTCCAGAACCCTGTTTGACATCTAAACCTCAAAGAGGAAAGCATTAAGATCTTCAGAAAAAAAATGTAGCATGATGTAATTAAAATACCTCTTTTTAAGCGAAGTACAAATGAGCTATAGATGTACCTTGGTATCCACTTGTGCTGAAGACCAGTGCCAGGCTCTGCAATGCTTTTCCTATCTTCTGGTACTCCTTCGGTAGTGCTGAAGGTGGGAAAAGGATGAGGAAAAGAGGGGAAACAAAAGCAAAAAACCAACAAGGGTAAGTGAGACTAAATCTGCAGCATTTCCAAAAGTTGACAGAAGCAGATATCAAGAACAGCTAGGTTTTACATTTTCTCTAGTGACACATTTACATATTCTTTACCCCCCTCCCCTACTACACATGTTCCAAAACTGGATAAAGCATTTACAATCTGGATCCTTGAAAGGTACAAACAGTTGGGGAAACACTGTGTGAATGCTATTTTTAAAAAATGAAATCTCATTGCATTTCTAGCTCAGTCCTCCTATGCATACAGTGAGGTTTTTTTCCCCTCCCCCTCATGGGGGAAGGAAGAGGGGGAAGTGCTGCAGTGTGATATGGAGAATAGGTCTCATTAATATTTTAAGAGAGGAGATTATTATACAGACCCATAATACCTAAACTCTCCTCAAATCATGAATTTTATATTTAAAGGCACTAGAAACCAAGATTATCCAGGGATAAAAATGATGCAAGTATCTGAATAATAAAATTTTTTTAAATAATCTATTTATTGAACATGGATGCATAAATTTCTTGATCACAATTAAATCAATCAGCTGTGATTTATGAGTGCATTCATTATTAACAATTTGAACAGCACCACTCCAGAGGCCTAAAAAGCCATCGGAAAAGCAAAAGCAATTTTTTATATGCTGCTTATGCTAGCAGAAAAAAACCCAAGTAGATGTAGGTTTTGTTATCAAATATTTGTATTCAGAGGGTACACTGTCCAGGCAAATACAAGGCTTCTAGCTGCTCTAGCATACCCACACAACCTGATTTTTACAGAAGAACCCCATTGTATGATATAAAAACCACCGCAAAACCCCAAACCCAACCCCCTCCCCCCCACTGCCTAATTTTATTGATTATCTTTGATCAAGCTCTTCTTCAGAAGTTAGACTATTTATGATAATCGGTATGTCTTACACAACGTACCATTTAGAGTACTAGAGTTCTGTTATTGGTCATTACACTGAAACTGAATCCCCAGTGGAAACTTTAGTGAAGAATCTCTGGTTTCTTTCCACATGTATTTAAGAAGCTTCCACTATCAGTCATTTTAAATATCACTGAATGGAAGGCATGTAACTATTGCTCAGGAAATGCCAAAAATACTTTCAATTAAGAGTCAAGACTAGAGCTGACAGGGAACTTAAAACCTAAGAGACTACTAAAATTCTTCAGTTTTGCATGTTCCAGTTTACCAGTCTCTTTTTTTGTATTCAGTATGAATGTCTGGAAAACAGAAAGTTAAAATTTCTGACACAATCACAACTATATTTCTGCATCTATGCAAAGGTAAGTAAATAATAGTTGTAAGTATTAGAAGAGTCATTCAGTATCTAAAGCACTAGTGTTGTAAGTTTAGGAGAACTTACAGAAACTTTAGCAGTTCAAAATATACAGAATTTCTACTGTAAACACAAGTCACAGCCAGCCCTTGGTTTGATCATTGCGTCTGTAACTGCAAAGCAATGCTGTTTTTCTAGTCTCATCTGAAGAACCTTATTCCTTCCTCTGCTCTCCATTTTCCCCTCAGTATAACTTGCTAGTGAAGCAAGATCTGTACCATGTTAGACTAACATGGTAACACATGACTGTGTCATGTGTTAGACTATTTTTGACCAGCAGGAAGGTCAGTGGTGTGTAGAAGGAAAGTCTTTTATTCAAAATGGGAAAACGTAAACAATTTAAAGTTAACATCCTATAGATACTAAGGTCTAATGTAATCACTTCCATGAGAGATGAAGCTGCTACACTTCCCATTCTCTCTGGTCAGCCCCAAATACTCAACTGTAGTGTTAGATTAGCAAGAGGCAGAAACATAACTCAGGAGATATACTTCAAGTTCTGGGGGCAATGTTTTGGGGTTTTTTTGTGGGAGTTAAACGGAGAGTAAAAAAAATCAAGGAGATTTGAGGAGATTTATGTGATAGGTCTTTGGTTGCCAGACACTACAGCCTGCCCTGAAGTATTTCTTATTATGATCCTCAGCTGTAGTACCTGCTTCCTTTCAATAGCTGCCTTGTGGTGGCCACAAACACTGAACACTGCTGTGGACTAGGAAATTAGAGCCCAGGCAGAGTCATAGGGACTTGGTGTGAAGTTCTGCAACCCTAAATATCTGTGGGAAGGAAGAGACAAGATAGGAAAAAAAAGAATTGGGCTAAAGATTAAGTTAGAATCAAGTTGGTTTTTCTTTTCTTTTTCTCTTAAACTCATTTCTTCTTTATATCACTCCTCCTAGCATGCAAGGATCCTAAATAAGGGGTTGATAAGATGCAATTATTTGATTTCATCAAATAAACAGGTCTATTTTGCCCATGTCACTTAAATTTAAATAAATGGCCAATATATGAGAACAGGTCCAACAAGGGCTTTAGCTGCTTTACTAGAATTATTTAAGTATTTTTAAACCTATGGGCAGGGACCAGATATTTCTGTTATGAGATAAAGAAAAAAAACCCAAACAACCCAACAAAAAGCCCCACATCAAACATACCAACAAAAAACTTGCACAATTTATACTCTCAGACTGCAAATAGCCAGGATGCTGTACAATTCCCATGATAATTCAGGATTTTCTTTAGTTTTAAGATGTGCCTTGAATTACACACATTACAAAAGAGAGAAAAGAACCACAGAAATGGCTGCTGAGTTCAGAAGGACACTTACGCCCTGTACACCTCTTCCAGTGCTCTTGTCCCACTGTCAGCAGCTCTTTAACTCCATCATCCATTGCTTTGGTGAACCTACCCACTGCATCACATTTCTGTTCTCTGTGGCATTTTGAAAAAGCAAAAACAAAAAGCAGTTTAATAGATGCATTATGCTAACTTTAAACACAATACTGAAATGTCTAGTAATGTCAACTAGGTCTTAAAAATATCAGAGATATAAATCAATTCCTTGAAATTTCTACCATTTCACTAAGTTCAGAATTCCCCTCTTTAGATACTGGCTCGGTTTTGGAGACAAAACTTCAGGAGGAAACACTCCGGAGTGAGTGTCTCCTCCGAAGGGAAAAGGGCCTCCTCTTTTCCTCCACCAATAAGACAAGTGGGTCACAGCAAGTGAAAGTGGAAAAAAACTAACTGCTTATTAATACACAAAGAAAACAGGGTAGAACAAGATAAAAAAAACCTCAAAATACAACGAATTCCCGGAGAGGGAACAGACACCCGGGCTTGGACCAGCCAGGGCCACACCCACAGGCTCCCCGGACTGGCAAGGAGGGAAGGGAGGCAGTGAGGCAAGGGAGAGGGAAGGGAAAAAGAGCAAGAGAAACCAACAGAACCCTTTTCCAGCTATCCAGAACACAAAAGAAACCCAAAGATCAGCACAGCGCTCCCGGCGCGCTCCCTCCCGAGCCCCAGAGCCCCCCGAGCCGTTGGGCTCCGCCGTTAAACGGCCCCGCACCCTGTGGGTCCTGCGGCCCCGGGTCCATCTCAAAGGCACAGCGTCCTTGGGCATTGAGCAGACGGTTAAGGAATAAAGCGGCTTCATAACATCACCCCAGGACAGATACAGGCATTATTTAGTGACTTAAAATGTGCATGTTTTTGTGCTGGTACAGAACTGCTACCACACAGCTATTTTATCCACTTAATATGCACTGCATCACATGCATAAAGCCTGTGCTGGGATATTTCTAGGTGTAGATACACTACTGCTTTGCTACTAAAAACACTTCTATCCAGTTTATCCACACACACACACACAACTTTATCCAGGTTTCTGTGTTCTACAACAGCAAGAAAAGCATGTCATGCATACTACAGGTCTTCTAAGAAAAATTATTAATCCTAAAGAGTGAAATAAAGGCTGCATAATAAATCCAGTCTTTAACTCCGTGAAACCCAAAGGTTTATCACCTACAGGGTATACATTAAAAAGTGCATGCATATGTAATATACACATATATAAAATAAATATATCCATTTGCACTTCCAGAATGAAGTTTGATAATTTAAGTCACTTTCCATTTTTAATAGCTTTTCATGGATTACAGATATTCAAATCATACTATGTGTGCATTACATACAACTGTTTTACAGAAACACTGTTTTGCTTATTGGTCCATCTACAATTATCCTAAGCTACTTCGTAAGTCTAGCATGTTTTCGAACTGTTGAAAGATTAAAGATCAAAATACACTTCCACAGCAATATAAAATGTAATTCCGTAGGATCTGACAGTACTTTATCCCATCAACTAGTTTTGCATAAATTGTTTTAGGATCAGTATTCAGCCACTGAGGTAAAAAAAGACATCACATAGAGTTCCACCAAGTTTTGGAGAGGTTGATATGAAAATCTCATTATTTAAACAATTTTTCAGCTCTATCTTGATGAATACCTCTTCAAATCTATAAATATATGTGCACACTTAGTATTTGAGTTTTGGATTATCTCAGCATCTGTTGTATACCCAGATGCATAATGCCCATACAAAATGAAATCACCTTACATTTCTACCATGTCCAAGTCAGGAGCTTCTGGTTCCATTGTAGAAAAGATCATGACTCCTACAGTTTCATCTTTTTCTGCCTTCCGCTTTCCAGTTTTCCACTCCTTAAGAAAAAAAAAGAAAAGAGAGAGAGACAAAGTTTGACCACCACTCATCCTTCTTTAAGGGAATGTACTTAAGGAGTGAATGAAATGTTTAGGAGAACTGTTAACCAACAGACCACCCCTGAATTAAAACCTTTCATTAAGAAATGAAAGCTTCAGAGGCGCCAAGGCTTTTTGCAGTTTCCCAAAGTTCTCCCCCTCCTCCTTTGTGTACTTTGTTATCTAAATTCTGGGTCAACAGACCTTTTTTATGTATTACTGAAATACAGTGTAAGAGCAATGATATTCAGCTGTCTCTGCACATGGGATAAGTCTGATATCAGAAGCTGCTCAAGAAAATCATGAAACTATTATGCAATTATTATACTAAGTTCTTAGTGGTTAAAAATTCCCTTTGTATTGCAACATCTGTTCTGTTTATATGTCTATAAATTAGAAACTAAGAACAACTGACTAGCTGGCAGAATTATACAACTTCCCACTAGCCATCAAACCAGCATTGCACCGTGACTACTACTTACTATGTTATTAAGCCTCTACTTACAGGGTCACAGAATAATTCTGGTTAGAAGTACCTCAGGAGGTTTGTAGTCCAACCTCTGACTCAAAACTGGTCAGCTGTGACCTTAGTCACAGGGGACTTTAACCTTGAAGATTTTTAAGACCAGACTGGATAATTTACTTTTTCTGCTAAGTCTTTGTGTATTTAGAAGTATGATTATATTGAGGAGAAAGCAGCAGAGTTTTTATTTCCTCATTAGTAACAGAGCTGGAGCTCAATCATGAAGAAACCATTATTTACTGAAGGTTTTCTGACTTTATTTATCATTTACTTAAGATACTAAAATATCTTTTAAAAAAGCATAATAAAGTGTGTATGAGGGGAATAAAAAATGGCTGGTTATATCAGGCAAGATTGCAACCCATTTCAGTAAAAAACTGTGGTTTTGAGGGATGGGGACGGGGGCAGAGGGTTGTTTTTAAATATAATACAGGATCAGACACAACCTAGATCTGCTATGAGGTAGTTTTTGTTAGCAGAGCAGCACCACTCAGAGGATCACAGTGATTAGTAAATCCAGCAGAGACAGAGCAGGGCAACAGCCAAAGGAGTTTTACATATGTTCCTATTCTGCTGGAGGACAAAACCCATCCCTTAAGAGACGGGCAACAAAGCTACTTTGAAGAGCACAGCTCTGTTGGAATAGTGTGTAGCATTTCACATGAGCAATTTCATGCCTTCTTTGACCAATCAGCTGAGTTAGGAACCCCAGCAGTTTCCAGCCTGTCACTACTGCCCGCAGTGGGGCAGCTACAGACCTGAACTCTTGGTTAGAAGGGGAGCTGTTGGGAGACAGCAATTCCTCAGTCCCAGTCTGTGTGTGAACTTTATTTCATTTCCTACCTTCTCATCTCGGAAATTGAGAAATTGCTGGAAAACTTCACTTTCTGAGATGACAGGATGGCGACACATTCTTGTCATCCAAGCTTGCAGCCTCTCCATGCGCATTTTGATAAATTCTTCTTCAAAGCGCCCTGTTACACATTGAACAATAATTATTACATTTACAGGCTAGCACCTTCAAATCTGTTTATGTTCATTTCTTTTTTTATTGATTGAAACAATTGAAACAACCTGTAATTCTCTTGGTGAGGTATTAACAATTTAATGACTTAGAACTCACAAGAATCACAGAATCCTGAGTTGGAATGGTCTCACAAGGATCATCGAGTCCAACTCGTAAAATAAATGGCCCATTATGCTAACAAATCAAAAGAACCTTAAATTATATTATATTGATTACTGATCAAGAGTTCTCCTCCTTTTTAAGATAGCCAAGAAATATTAAAAAAACCTAACACCCACCCACAATTCAAACACGTTTTTAAAAAAATTAATAAACTTCTGGATGGAAAAATTAGGTATTCAGATGACCCAAGAAAAAAGTCAGGCACTGGCTTGGAATGCAGGTATTTTTCTGATACAGTCTAGTAAAATCTTGGTCAATAGGAGGTTCAAAAACATTGAAGAAAAAGGAAGTACAGTCCAAGTTGCCATGTACAAGCCAACAAGGCACTGAAATTAAACTGCTCAAAACATTGAAATTGCATTGCTCAGAAACATTTGAAATTAGTCAAATAAAAACCACAGATTTAAAAAGCAGTGCCTTCTTTAAATATATTTCCATATACGTAAACTGGGAAAAAAAAAAATCAAAAAATGTCAATAATTCATACCCATAAACTGGTTAGAACATACACATACGTGTAAGACTGTAACTGATTTTTTTGGTACTTGAGATATTTTTAACACAAACTAAACAAGTAACCCTTTTTTCTTAAACCAGAAATGCATCATCACTGTGTATTCATTAAGAACCTTTTCTTTTTAGTACAAACTGTCTTCTTGATAGAATCTTTTCTAATTTTAAAAAAAGCATCACATCAGACTTCTAAAGCATACAGGGAACGGGATTTGAAAGGAAAGAGAGGTTCCTCCAGCACCCAACTCTTCTAATTTCCATAGCAGCGCAGATAACAAGCTTTGAACACGTGTACTCTTTCAATATAATTCTACTGTATAGTTACTATGGCAGCGGATCTACAAGGTTGGGGTTTTTGTGGTTTGGGTTTTGGGGTTTTTTTGGTTTTTTTTCAAATATGGAAACCAGCAAGACTAGCAGGTAAATAACAGAATTAATGAAAAATGAACTTTGTGTATAGGTATTTTTCCCGTAAATTAGCAAAAAAAAAAAAAAGTCAAACACTACTTATATATATTATACTTATATATATTATATATATATATATTATACTTATATATATACTTATATATATTATATATATTATCCTTTGCATCACTTTTAATCTATACAGAAATCTCCACAGCATTCCTCCAAGGAGTGCAAAACAACAGAAGAGCAGCAGTTGCAAGTTACATGCTGGTCATTAAGCATGTCATCGCCAGTATATCATCAAAACCAGCATCCTGACAAAGTCAGTCTGGAGTCCTGTTTTGTCAAGAGCAAGTGACAGAAATGCTTTTGTAGACAATCTTCAGAAAGAAGCCTCCTAAACACAATGAAAGATAAGTATCCTTTTCCCAGTTTCCTCATAATGCTTCAGAAAGAGACATGCTTTTTATTATTATTTTTTGGCATGAGGCAAGATATTCTCTCCCACAGATTCCAGAAGACAGAAATTCACAGGCAATGGATTTTGCCAAGATGCAATGCCAGACTCTTGAGTTTTTTAAGATACAGTTGCAATGAAATCTAGAGACCCCATCAGGTCTTCTGGTTTCCTTTTACATGTTTAAATAAAAATGCACATGTTTAAATAAAAATGCTGGTCAATTCTAAACACGAGGCTAAGGGGAAGAAGTCACTTCCTCACTTTTCAGTTTCCTCGGCATTTATCCCAGCAACTTCATCAATGCTCAGCTTTCTTCAAACGCAGCAGAGCTGCTGCATTTTGAGTGATGCCCACAGCCACATGGTTGGCAACATGCCAGTGCTCGTATGTTTGGTTTTGGCTGTTTATCCTAAAGGCTGTATAAAAATCTTACCAGAAAACATACAAGTGGAAATGGACTAAAGTAATGCATTTTACTCCTATACAGGTGTCCATTCTTTTCTTCACATACACTAGCACATACTTGTAGAAAGGAAGCCAGAGACTACTGAAAATGCATAGGCACTGTCATATTCTATTGCAAAGACTAACGTATGTGCATTTAAAGGATCCAATCCCACTTTTCTTGAAGTCAGAACAAAAGATTTCCACAAGCTTCAGACAGTTTGGTCAAGCCAAACTGACATCAAACCAGAGCAGAATGCTATACGAATGAAAAATGCTTTCTAAATCAAGTGTGAAATCAAGCAAGAGGAGAAACAGCTGCAGCATTTCACTTGGAAGCAAAAAACCCGTTTGTCAGGGGATGCTCCCTTTCCTCTGGGAACTTTGTTTCAAAGCTCCTACCACATAACATACATATAATGAAATGCAAAAGAGAAAAACCCAAAGAAACACCAAACCCCTCCCCCACCCTCAAAAAAACCCCACTCAAAAACGTTTGACCAGCCAATCAGCAAGTATGGACATAAGCAGCTATCTATTCTCTCCAATAGTAATTATTATCTCATGTACTAACTAGGGGGATTTTTTTTGCTTTTAATTACCTTTTATTTTAATCACTGGACTAGATAATTGAACCTGAGTTTTGAAGTGATTCTCCTAGTACTGATCTGTTATTATCAGTCAGTCATAACAACTCATTATAAGTTTTGAATGGTAAAAGGTTGGGGTTTTTGACACCTTCTTTAAAAATAATGAGAAAAACAAACACTAAGAAATAACTGAACCTTATTAAAAAGCGATTTCCTTATTTCTCATTCCATGAATTCAAAACTGGGAATAATTACCTGTTACTTGCTTGTCTGGAAGAGAAGGGATTGGAATGGCTAATCCAAATTTAACCAGGAGCCGCTCATACAACCAGTCAAAGTGCTTGTATCTGTGGTTGACAGACCGATTAGTGTTCTGTAAGAGAAACACAACTCTGAACTTGGAAAGGCATCTGCACACAGTGACATGAAACAAGCATGACCAGCATGGTAACCACATGGAATGTAAATAAAATTTATGATTTAGAGCCGTAATACAGAAGAACTTGAAATTCTAGAACAAAGCAAATCCTTGGGGTAAAAAAGTATGACAACTACCACTTACTCTTACAATGCTCTTACCAAGTCACACAAACTGTATTATTTATATGTACAAATGACACATACTTGTGAGACAAAAGATCCTGTTTCAGATATACTTACAGTGCAGGTCAGCTGATACTCAATGTAGCTCTTGAGACCATACATTTTAGAACCTTTTTTGGGATCTGCCACCACACAGTCAAATGTAGAGGTAGGATATACCCACATGGGGCCATAATCACCAATCTGTAAGAAATTGCAAATATTATCTTTAAATACATCATGTTGCACCAACTGCAAACAAAGAGACAAATATCTTCTCTCTTCACTTGAGAGTCTCCATTGATTTCAGTGAGAGGCTGAGAGTCTGGAAATTCTGGAAACAGAGGGGATCCTTGCAAGCAAGGATGAATGACCATAGCTGAATTTATCTTGTGTATTTTAGTCTTTCCCAAATAACAAAGGAGTGGTGAATTCTAGGGCTATTTCAACCACATTTCACTAGAACAGCATATATACAGAAGGGTTTGGTTTTTAGATCAGAAAATGACCTGACCATCAGGACTGAATATAGCAAACCTCTACAAATGTAGCTCCTACATGTAACTATCTAGATAACTAATAGACAGTGTAATGCATTTGCTCTGCTTCCCAATCCCAAAAAGGCTTATGTTCATCACAAGTGCAGATACAGCATGAGGAAAAAAGTACTGAAAATAATAATCATCATCACACTTAGGATTTTTATTACGACATTTCTATTTCTAATTATATGTTCAGTATCAGTTTCTTCTGACCAAAATACATATAATAACCTTGAGGATAAAAGTTCAGTTGAAAAAACAGGGAAAGGTGAGGAGGATTATAAAACCCACCCACCCAAAAAAACCCCAACTCCAAAACAAACCATACCACCCACACAGAAAAATTCCACACATCCCCAACTTACAATTATGGGAATTTTCTCTTTGGGTTTTGCTAGCTGCTTTGCCAACAGATACTGTTCCATTCCAGGTTTTGCAAATCCAGGAAATCTAACAATAAAATGAAGTGATAAGTTTATTCCAGATTCTCCTTCCTTTGACATATGCAGAATTACCTGCCATTATAGGAAAAAAACCCTTAAGTATTTCTCAAGTATAGAAAACCATTTACGTGAATTACTGTAACAACCAGCATTTTGCACTGAAAAACGCAGAAAAGGTTTGGGTACTGACATCCAGGTTTTCTGAGTGTGTTTTGTGTGTCTGTGTGTAATAGGTCCCTTCTTCCAGAGCAAAGTGGCTGTTTGTGCTCTGCTGTCCATCATATCAAACATAACAGGAGGACACAAAGTAACATCTGTCACTCCTCTGCAGCCCCACCCTCTCCGGAAACAACACACAGATGGCTCATGCACCTGAAATTTCAAATTATGAGAATTCAATCATCTGAAAGAATGATAAACAGAAGATCTATCAAGTGCTTCCAAACATGAGTTATCTTAAATAATTTATCCATCAATTAAAAGAAAGCAAAAAAATCACTGTAATGTTCTTAAAGTCTTACAAAAGGACTTATAAAAAGCACACGGTGGTCCTCTTTCTAATTAGGAAGATAATTAGCCCTTGAAGTATTGCCAACCTGCTTGCAGAAACATGAGCAGTGAAGTAGGACTTACTTCACAGACAAAAAAATCTCTTAGATCAGATATTTTTGTGAGTTTACAACAGGTAAACGATGCAGAGGTACTCATGCAACACTGGACATAAAAATCCACTGATGAACAAAACTAACTAGTCATGCAGACACAGTTGATTTTAGTCACATGCCCAAGGAACCATTATTCTACAATCCTTTTCCACTCTGCTTTTGTCCACTTAGAGATTACCACACACTAGCTCTCAGAGTAACAGCAGTTTCAGAGTAAACAAACATTAAGCTACAACATGAGATAATGCTAGTATAACCCTGACAAAGCTTGATGCTACTGTAAGATTTTTATCTATAAAATCAAACTTCCTATGGCTCAAGAATCAACCTGGATGATGCACTCAGTAGAACAGAACTTTTCTCCAGCAGAAACTCAAATTGCTCAAGAACTCTGGGGCAGCATCTCTGATCAGTTTCTACTGTATGGATGAGCCATCCACCACCTCTGACTTTCATTAAGAGCAAACTGTCAAAGACAGTTACATTTTAAAGACTTGAAGTTCGGGCATTGTGAAAAGGTCATTTGCCTTTATGACACCTCCAAAAATCATACAGCTTTGTCAGGTACTTTCAAGCTTTCAGGGATCTGTGTCCTCTGATTGCTTATGGAGTACGCTGAACTACAAATCCATCTTCTCTTCTGCCCCAAAACTGTAATATTTACATTGGTTGTTTCAAGAATGTTGAATTTAAACATCTTGACAAATTCCAATTCTCTTCAATATATATGCATTTCCCCTGCATTTTCCATTACTTGTTAAGTGGTAACTTCATAGCAGCTGCACGAGAATTTCCACGCTGGACCCCCCCAGCCTCTGATGCCTCAGTCTCCTTGTAACCAAGGTAAGATGGTGAAGTTGATTTTGGGTCATCCCAGTCATCATCCCAATCATCGTCATCAGCAGCTGCTGAAGTACAGGAGGGATCAGGGGATAGGGAAAGGAGAAAGTTATATAATTTCTCTTCAAAAGCAGAAGCAGGTACTTCAGCACTCACATACAAATAATCAACCAGGTAAATATATTAAAATCTCTTTCAGCCTTTCTATTTTATGATTCCTCCTCAATTACCACTATCTCCATCAAATACAACCTGCAAAGCACTGCACTAGAAATCCACTGGGGGAGAGGGAAAAAAAACAAAATAAACAAGAAAAAAGAGATGATGGTGTGTTAAGATGAATTCAATTGTGTTCCATATTCACAGACCCCAAGTTAGCATTCCCCAGTTATGGGTTCTCCCCTTAATTTAGGCTGTTACTACAAAAAGGTAAAGAAGCCTTCTGAAAGGCTAGTCACTTCTTAAAACTAAGGATTTAAGAGACTATTCCTTCAAAGGCCTGAGAGCATTAAGTCAAGGGAGTTTAAAAGTTCCAGTTACGCAAGCTGAACAACATGCCTGAGAATAGATCGTGTATGCGCAAGACTTTGATTTGTCAGATTTCCATAAAAGTTTGAGGTGTCTGTTACTGTGGATCCAATTAAAAAAAAAACAACTTAGTTTTTAAAACCCCTATTATTTTAGTGTCCAGATTACTCACATGGCAATGTGCTACTAGGAAACTGGTTTAGTTTTGTTTTTTAAATAAGCCATGGTCTACAATTATGAAAGATTAAATAATTCTTACCTCTACTCTCCACCTACTCTAATTTATTTTTAAAAAAATAAAAAGAGCATTATTAGCACACCTGGTCCTTGATATGCCTGTGGATGACCAAATGCTGCTGCTGCCTCCCAGTTATTTGAAGCGCTGTTCCTCTGGCCAGGTGCACTTTCAGGTTTCGTTGCCCAGCTGTCAACAGCATTTCCATTATCCCAGTTGCCAGACTTCCCAACGTTCCAGCTGGACCAAGGATCATTGGCAATGCTTGCCTACATTGTATAAAGACAAAAGAAGAATTGCTGAAGAACTGAGCAACAACTACATACTTTCTTCTTCAAGTCTTTGATCTCCTGCTGGTAGGCTGAGTTTGCATTCAGCACTTCACTTGATTGATTTAGAAGCAGCTGCCAAATCTTGCATTTCCAGCTACACAACTCTTACATGCAGCAAGCACCTGGAAGAACTGATCAGCTTTCCAGCAATGTGACACCAATACATATTAACAAGAGTGCTTCTCCTCAGGGAAATTATTTGTTGCAACAGTATTAGGAAGCAATCTCATCCATGGTAATTATTTTACACTTACACCGTAATAAGTATGGTATTCGTGAACTATTAATTACTTAAAGCCATGAGCAAATTAGTGCATTTAAAATTGGAACTCAGAAGTCAAGAATTAGGTTATTGCAAATACTTATTTTCTTTACTAAAAGCAAATAATAAATTGCCCACTGACGTCATCACTACTGGTGTGGCAGCTAGGGAGTTAAAGCCTAACCTGCTGAGCTTTCCTGCCAGAGCTTAACTCATTCACAGTGAACGGGGGTGTTGAAGGGGGCGGGGGACAGAGGGGGGCAGTGGAAGAAAACAGACATCTGCCAGGGAACAGTCTGGTATCTCCCTGTAGACCTACTCTCTCAGCATAAGCTTGTGGTGAAGGTACTCACACACCCCCATCTGCTGATGCTGTTGTGGAGGTGGAAACCTCAGCGAAGGAGTGCAGAGCAGACATGTCTCTAACTACTGCATTTTCAAGTTCATCCTGGCTTAATAGATGGCTTAGCATCCTGCTCAGCTCCTTGATTTTAACACTACACTTTGAAAACACATTGACTAGTTAAGTGTAGTCTACTCCAGACACTTAGTGCAGAGACTTGCTGGCAGAAAGAAAAAACTGCACACATATCGAAACCCACACACCCAAAGTGTAGGAGGAAGAAAGAGAAGAGGAAGGAAGCAAATAAAGCTGAGAAGGCTTGTCTTATTCGAAAGAGGGAGAAATTGAGTTTTGTAAAAAGAAGTCTCAAATCCTACTGATAGTAGTGCACTATTTTTATCACAAAGAATCATATAAAAGAAGTGCCTTATATAAATTAATTATTAGACTACAACATTTACATGTATCCTAGAATATTTGCCAACACAGGAAATTTAATAAAACTCCCACTAAAAACTATATTATTATCTGCAAAAGTTTCTTATACAAAAAAGGTACAGGACATCCCAATTTTCTCCACTGAATATTCTCTCCTCTCATTTTAACTTTGATATTCTTCTTATGAATAAGAACTCTCCCTTCAGTTTTTCCTCAAATAAAGTCAGATTTCACAGACACTATCAAACCATAAAGACTCAAAAATTATGCTGATATCATATAACATCTTTATATCTTTAAGTTCACAATCTTCAGAATCTGGAAATTAAGACCAAGCCCCCAAGCTGAGAAGAAAAATCACTATTCCAAAGACTCACAAGTGTCCGTGGGTCTCTAGGAATTGACAGAGACAGATTACTTGGACAGCTTCTACAGTGATAGCTTGAGGATTTTTAAAATTTTTTTTGAGGATGAAACTGACACAAGAACACTACTCTCTGGGGGAGCAATATTCTTGGATAGCTGATACACTGTGCTACTTTGAGCAAATTACAAAGTTGCTGGTAGCTTATACCAGTCTGCTCTCTTCCTACGATGTTCACCTGGTATGAGTTTATGTAAAGAGAAATAACCATACATGGCATTAGTCAGGATCCATTCTTTGCTAAATGAAAACACACAGGGATGGGGCCCAACCACACGGAGAAGCATGTGTGCTTCTAACAGAACTTGGCGCACCTAGAAAAGACTAGTTTGCATATTATATACCTATACTTCTGCAATATATGTTGTGCTGATCACTAGCAAATGAAAGTCCAGAAGTGGGATGATTACCAAAGGACTGAGTAAAATTTTCCTCTTTTCTGTAGTAGTTAATGTGAAATCTGGTACATGAGTAAAAGGCAAAGAAACCTTAAAATCTGCTGCAAAAAAAAGAGGAAGGCAATAATATTAACACTACTAAATAATGACTGTCAAGAGCAATCATTAAACTTGCAGACAAATGTTGATATACACAGATGCTGTACAGCAAAGGGAAATGTATTACTTAAATTGTGCTCTCAAGATGTCTTATCTCTATGTACCTATATGGAAGCACTCTTCAAATCAGAAAATTTCACTTCTGAGGTATCCAAGAAAGCTGTGGGGTAAGGTCTTGCCCCTAGGTGTATCATCTATAGGCTGTAAGAGGGGTGGAATATGCTACTTTCCTCTCAGTTCCTTTCTGCCAAAAGGTCCACATTTCTTTCTGAAGCACAGGGGAAGATTCCTAAGAGGGCTTAGGAATCTATATATATAGACAACAACTTTCAAAGAGCATTTACAGGACTCCCTTCAACTTTCTTGAAATGTTTTCCTACATGCACACATACTGTGACACTCCTAAGTGGTAGTCAACCATCAGTAAACATGGAGAAGGGCTCAGGAATCAGGCCTGGCATCCTCAAGGTTCCAGAGCATCAAGGAGGACCAAATAAAGACATACCAGTTATTAAGAGGGTAATCTCAGCTCCAGTGAGTAGTTCTGTGGATCTCAGCAGCTGACAATCTCCATACAAGAAGCCATTTACGTGGCCTAGCTCTGGTTGAATAAACCCTAATTAAACCATCAAGTATTTTGCAAGTGATTAAGTGCCATATTCTTACAGCTTTAGTTTTCTGTAACTGAAATTGATAATCCTCTGATCTCTCCTTAGTCATCACAAAAAAGGTGAAGAGTCCTTGCAAGAAGCTGATATTTAGTCAATATAATTTGATACAGCACGCCTAATATCCAAGTATTCAAGCCATCTCAAATGCACACAAAAAGAAATGCCATACCACACAACTAAGAAACTAATCAGCCTTCAAATGAAGCACTGCATCTCTTTACTCCCCAAGGTAATGTCAAACAAGTACACTGAGATTAAATTCAAGGATAAACTCCTAAAAGGCAGCTGATTTTCCCTTTTGCAGACTACTAGGGACTTGCTCATTCCTACTGTTCTACGAGAAAAGACAAAAGGGCTATGTCGGGAACGGACAACAGAGGGAACCATTACTGAATGTTTTAAGAGGACTCCATTAAGGGCAGATTCAAACTCACTACAGAAACAGAACATTACTGGTGCGGCCTGGGGGATAGGAAGAGAAGTCTAGTAGGTTTTTAAAGATCTAATAGTAATTGAATGAGAAAAAATTCCATCACAACAGAAAAATCCTCAGCTTGGAAGTGGAATGTCAGCATCTTTACCAAATGAATAGTGAATTAAATAGGAGAAGTGACATATTTGCTGTTTTCCAGAGAATCCAAAGCTACAGACAGTAAAGCTGTAAAGATAAGGCACTGAGGTGTCTCTCTGCCCTGGCTAAAAAATCTTTAAAAAAGAAAATAAAAATAAAATTTAAAAAAACTTTATTTGATCTTTTGGCCAACTAATCTGTCTCTGGCAGATTCCTTCTGCATTCTCCAATAATGCATGTTCCTGATGGACAAATAGATCCATTCTACCCCTGAGGGATAAAAGCCAAAACAAACACAATGTTCAGATGGTAAAACTGATTTAAGTACCCAAAAAGACCTAGGTAACAGTGCCATCAAAAATAATGACCTCCAACTGTAAGAAATACATCTTGAAATCTACTCAGACACAGAAGCCATGCTGAAGCAGTGAGTAGCAGAAGTAAGCCTGATCAGATCAAGGGAAGTTCAGGACAGCCAAAGCTGCATCGAGAAGTGTTATGCTCTTGAAGAGGAGTTTAAAAGAGACAGACAGCACAAAGCAATGACAGAAAACACAAGAAAACTCAAGGTGACTCAGCTGAACAGCTCACAGGAATGAACATACCTCTCCAGTTTTATAGCTGCCTTAGTTACCTGCATGGAAACAAAGCCTTGAGCATACTCAGACATTACACTAAACTTAAGTTCTTTGGATAACAGTCTCTGAAAGATACATTAAAAAAACCCCAAACAACTAAGTGAGTATATAGACAGACACCTTCAAAAACAAGTGTTTTTCTCCGGGAAGGAAGATGAAGGGCTAAAAGCCTACTCTGCAGCAATCACAGAACAGCATTCACTGTGCTGTATTTAAGATAGAACAAGTGTGCACATTAGTAGATAACTGAAGCAGCTGCCTTACCCATGATACTTTATGGCTAAGCTTTCTTCTTGGTAAATCATTACCTAAGCACTGTGGTCCAGGGCATTTCTTCCACATCTGAAGGAAGGCCCTCTTTCTATAGTACAACATAAACATCCTTAAAGAAATCCTCTAGGAAAAGTGGAGATGGGCTAGATTTTAAAGAATAACCAACTTTATGGACTTACATACTAGAATGCTCCTGTAGATAAATACTTGAAAGCAACATGACCTCCAGAAGCAGCTGGCAAGGAAGCTGTAGCAATGCTGTCCTAGGAACGCATCTGTCCCTCAGCTGCTCCTGTCTTCTCAGTTCCTTCCAGAGGAAACCATCGTCCAATACTTCCACTATCAGCCCCACTGCCCCCTTCATAACTTAGTCTCTGCACAAGAGCTGGGCTTTGCTTGCTCACAAACCACACAAAGCCAAGACATACCCACTGGACACTCCTTGTTTTCAGCAGGAAATAAATCTAAACCACCAGTGGACAAACTGAGACACTTCCATGAACAGCAGAGCATTTAGTTTTTTGTTCTTTTCCTGCTTCCAATCCCATTTCCTTAGCTGTAAGGTTATTCATAACCAAACTGGACTAAGGGCTGCATTGCTTGTGCACAGTGCAGGCAGACGATTTCTGTCTATCATGTCCTGATTCAGCTCAAAAAAAATCCATCTTTGAAGTACAGAAAGGTGTTTTAGAAAGATACATAATTTAGACTTGAGTAAAGAATACTCAGTGATAGGATGAGGGGAGGGAAAACCCATCTATTGTCACTCTGACTGCTTCAAGGAATTTTCTTTTTAATTCAAGTTTGCTTAGTTTCAACTTTCAGACACTAAAAATCCTATATAGTTTATTCAATGGAGCTCTCTCAGGCTTCTGGTTTTGTTACTCACATCTGCATATGTAAATGGCAATCAAGTCACTTCTTTATATCCTTGTCTTCTCTTAAGCTGATTTCAATTCTTAATGGTTTCTTATTGAAACACAGATGAGAAATTTCAGACAGTTTTCCAATCACAGCAATGCCAGAAAGAAAAGAAAGGCGCCCTGTTCCTCTTTGATGTTCTCTAGACATCCCAGGATCAAGCTACAAAGTTTATCCTTTCTTTTTGGGAAAAGCACTCTCTTTTTGTCTGGAAACACAGGAGAGGGGTTTCCCTGGTTGCCTTTTTTTTTTTTTTTTTTTGAGGAATTGAAGAGTATTACTGGCTATTTTCAGTTTATCACTTTCAATTACAAGTGCCCACGATTCCACTTTAAAAGAAGTGCTCAATGAACAAAATAAAAACCAAAAACCCAGGAAGGAAACTACTCATTGCAGTAAGCCCCCTACTGTGGTGCAGGGGACTGTGCAACCCATGTGTGCCACATGGCACTGTGAGTGTGCAAGTTAGCAGAAATGCTCACAGGAGGGTTGACAAGATTGTCACCATTAGCAAGTTAAAACATTCTTTATACTGTCAGTGCCAAACCAAACCACAAGACTACCTCAATGAAATAAGAAGTCAAATGAAAACAAAGGTAGTGCAGAGTCCTGGGGAAGAATAACCCCAGGTACCAGCACAGGCTGGGGGTGACCTGCTGGGAAGCAGCTCTGCAGAGAAGGACCTGGGCATCCTGGTGGACACCAAGCTGTCCATGAGCCAGCAGTGTGTCCTGGTGGCCAAGAAGGCCAATGGTATTCTGGGGTGCATTAGGAAGCGCACTGCCAGCAGGTTGAGGGAGGTGATCCTGTCCCTCTGCTCAGCCCTGGTGAGTCCTCATCTTGAGTGGTGTGTCCAGTGTTGGGATTCTCAGCACGAGAGACATGGAGCCCTTGGAGCAGATCCAAAGGAGGGCTACAAAGTTGATTAAGGGACCAGAGCATCTCTCTTACGTGTAAAGGCTGAGGCAGCAGGTCCTGTTCAACCTTGAGAAGAGATGACTGAGGGGACCTCATCAATGTCTATGAGTCTCTGAAGGGAGGGTGTCAAGAGGATGGAGCCAGGCTCTGCTTGGTGGTGCTGAGCAATAGGACAAGGAACAACGAGCAGAAACTGGTGCACAGGAAGTTCCACCTGAGCGAGGAAGGATTTCTTTACTGTGTGGGTTACCAAGCACCAGAATAGATTACCCAGAGAAGTTGTGGAGTTTTCCTCACTGGAGATAGTCAAGAACCATCTGGACACAGTCCTGTGCCATGTGCTCTAGGATAGCCCGACTTGAGCTGGGAGGTTTGACCAGATGATCCACTGTGGTCCCTTCCAACCTTACCTATCCTGCGATTCTGTGAACCGTACCAGGAAACGAAGCATACCAACACTGTAAATTGTGGAAAACTATTTCAATAGTCAGATTTTGCCTGAGGGTATGGGTGCAGATGAAGGCAAGGAGTGATCACAGTATTACAGCAGTGTAATAACTTCCTGCCTAAACCTTTGCATTCCACTGGGTCATCAACAAAAAAACTCAAGACAACTCTATAATTGGAATTGATGCAACCACTGTCATATGTTAGATGGTTATTTTTTAATATGTGAATGTGATTCATTTCAAAGCAAGAAAGCCACTGTTTCCAGTACTGTAGAGAAGCCACTGCCCTGTACTTTGCTTAAATGAGAGTTGGTCACAAATTCCTGTTACCAGTCTGAATGCAACATTGTGATTGAGATGGTGGAAAGAGTTGCTTTCAAATCACACATAGCAATAGAGGATTTTATAGTGTCATTATCTGTAACAGGAACTAGAAATTACAATTGTAATTATAACTCCCATGGTGAACCTACCTGCATATTTTATATGATAATTCAGCATACTGGTTTAACAAGACAAACTGGACTCAGTCAAGTACAGGTGAGTTACACTTCCTGTGATAATACTTCTGCTTTACCACACACACAGAATCATCAGAGAACAGAAATGCTGTTACGTGAATTTGATAACATGCATGTCAGAATTTCCACATAAGTAGAATACTGCACTCTTAATAGGAGCACCATACTTATTTTCTTCAATCTTAGCATTCATTGCTGCTCATAGCAATTCAGGGAGGGGGAGTGGGAGTTATGGTATGTAAATTTAACAATGACAATTTGCCTTTCCAGCACTTCATTGCAAAAAGCCTGGAATATATGAAGTAAAATTTTGGGAATAGCTTCCTTAGTGCTCTCTTTATGCATGCTCAACAACTTATGTCTACATACCAGGTAACTTGAGTTGCCTTAGTTCCTGCATATCAAACTATGTGTTTTCACTGCTACTTGTTCTTCCTGTCTATACCTAAGTCCCACAGCCTTCTAAAGAGAAAGGGTTTTGCACACATAAGAGTCCACTTATCTTACTTTTCTTCTGAGAGAGAAACTATCCAAAGGGATTTCACTCTTACCACTGGATAAAACAACACAAACATGAGAGGTTTGTGTTAAATGCTTCCTGTACCTACCCATGGGGCCTTGCTGCTCTGCCCACAACATAACACACAAGACACAAAACATGTGGATTCTCTAGGGTCAACAGGAATTAGCGGAAAAATCTGTAATTCATAAAAATGCGAACTCTCAGGATACTTATTTTATCTCAAACTTAGAAGAACCATACAGTCATCTTCATAGAGAAGTAGACTTGGCAGTGATTACAGAATCAGCGTCAAGAAAAGGGAACAAACTCCTCTACAAATGCAACTTATGGTAAGGTACAAGAACTATATTTATATCTCAAATATAGGGAAGCCACATCTACAGCTCTTACGTCAATGTAGCTGTGATCCACTTCCACCTTGAAACAGACAGGCAGCACTTCAATTTATTTTCATTTATACATTTCTAATACTAGCTTTCTATTCTGCAGCGAGGGGGAAAGAAAAGTAAGAAAAAAGACTATACTGAGCTCTAGAAGGAAGGGAGGAGAAACCATACAAATTTAAATATAATATACTAAAATTTATAGCATTTCTATCCTCTGTTCAAGACTGCTGCTTACAAAGACTGTAAACAGCTGGACTACATTGTGGCTAATTGTACATACAGTCTGCTTACAGACCACTAATGAAATTACTGTACAGAGAGTGTTTTGACTTCTTAATAAGAACAACTAGCTTGGGCCAATATAGTTGTAACAAAATCTAAATAATTCAGACAAACACTATCATTAAAACAGAGCTGATGTTTGTTCACAACTTTTAAAGCATTTTAAGTTAGATAAATGAAAAAACACCACAAGATGTGGTTCAGAATAGGGGAAGAGAGATCATGGCTGTTAAAACAGCAGCCTCTGAACCTGAAACACAAACAAAATAAATGCAAATACATCTGTGACTAGAGAAGCACTAGTCTTGACCACCACAAAAAAACCCAAACCAACCCAGATGGAGGAGACAACTCAGAATGAATTTTACATTAATGATTGTATTTCCATACATACTTGAATTACAAAGACTCCAAATGCCACCAAGCTAATAACCTCTTGGTCAGCTGCAATGAGAAGCACTGCCTAAAAGTGTGAAACAGAATATCCTTTATTGCTACAGCCCCTGGAAGAAACTCAGCAAAGAAATACTATAAGAGAAAAACACGTTACGCATTTTTTCATCAAAATGACAGCTTTTTTGTTCACTGTATTTGTCAGGTTCACTTGGTTTAACCTGACAAAACTTATATTCGTTTCAGTGCCATTATTGCCAGTATTATTCCAATACGAAGAGAGTCTACAGGTAACTTACTTTAAAACATACATGCATGTGCAACTCTAACAAATAGAAATAGCATGAGTGCTGATATACTTACTCATTGGCTGTTCCAAATGACAGTCTAAAATTAGCATCCTGCATTGCTGCTCAGAGGAACAGTAGATTGACAGAGAAGAAAGATTTCTCATTCCCTCTGCTCTCTCTGCGGAAGGGCTACCAGGTCAAAACAGGATGAGACTCACACAAAAGCCAAGGAACAGCCTCCATCCTTGGCAACTAAGGCTTCCTTATATTGTATTTGTTTGAACAATTTTTTCATACATTAAACCACAAATTTTATGGGCAGATGCAACATTAATTTATCCTACCTGCTTGTCTTCTTCTAAGTGTGTAAATAGTCACCTTGAGTCAATTTTTCCCCCTCATTTTGTGTTTAATTAGCTTCACTGCTTCCTCTGATTGTTTTGATGTCCCCAGCATCTTCTCAGATAGCTCTTTAAAAGAGCAGCTGCAAACTTTACCAAGGCAGCCATTGCTGGGACATGGCTGATGCAAGGAATGAGCTGGAGCGAGTGAACTGCCAAGGGTCAGGTGGAATTCTTCTCTTCCCCTTAGGAAGTATCTCTGTGCCCCTTTTCTACTTTACATCTGTGGCAAACCCAGGTAGGGTACAATATCAAAGTGTTGCTGTGGTTACTGAATCTTTCTCAGTGAAGAAAAGGAAGAAAAAGAAACTGCTTTTAATTATTACTTTTTAATTACTTTTCAGGAGATTATTTACTGAACAACAACAAAAACCTTCCTAGGAAAACAGACAGGGAGTAGGGCAGTGTTTGAGTCAATGATGTTTTCTTAACACCAAAAAGTTATGGTTTCCAGAGTAGGAAACCAAAAGTCTCTTGTTTGACTGGAAAGCAAAAAGGGATGTGGGAAGAAGCAGCAGAGCTGTTTGAGTGGGCATTTGTCTTCCCAAGTAATGGTTATGCACGATGGGGCTCTGCTTTCCTGGAAATGCTGAACATCTGACTGCCCTTGGGAAGCAGTGAATGAATTCCTTGTTTTGCTTTGCCTGCATGTGAAGCTTTTGCTTTACCTATTATGCTGTCTTTATCTCAACCCAAGATTTTCCCCATGTTTACCCTTCTGATTCTCTCCCCCATTCCTTTGAGGGAGTAATAAGCTGCTGAGTGAGTTGAGCTGCCTACCAGGGTTAAACCACAACACTGTGGTTTAACTGGTCTCCTAAAAATAAAAAAGGAAAAAGCACCACACTCCCATTTCAACTCAGACAGATCTATTATTTTTAACAAAGCTTGGTACTGAAGACTACACAACAACCTGGTTTGTTTTTTGGTTTTTTTTTTTAACTTACTGTTAGAAGAACGGAAGGAATTCCAAGAATTAAAACATCTTCTGACTTACTGAATTGGGGAGTGGGGCTGTTGTGTAACTATGTGTATGTTAGAGTGACAATGTTTATAGAAAGCAATTTCTTCAATACAGTCATAGTAAGAAAAAATCCTAAAACATCCTGTTTATTTAGAATTGCATTTATAAAGATTTCTTGTAATAAACTTGCAACCTCCCCCCGTGTTACCACAAAATATAATAGATACCATCAAATGTCAGCATTTAGGAATGCTGCTATTTCTTATTCAGTCTATCAGACTAATATATCTACAAACATTTTCATTTCCGCTACTGTGCCACCTCCAGCATCTATTCCACTTACATTGACACATAATTTGTCATTTTTCTTAACTCTCCATAGCCTGAACACGAGCTTCATTTAAGATTAAAAGCTTTGTATATTGACCTAGTCAGTCATTAAAGCATTTGAACAGACTGTCAGTTGCTTGCAACTGTGCATCTGAACTCATGCCCAAGCACCTCAACAAACTCGTGTTGAAAAACATAAATGTTATTGCAACCAAATTCAGAGTAATACATCTAGGAAGAAGGGCCACACCCACAAAGTAGAAGATTGTATTCTTATTGGAAGTGCCTCAAAGAGAGATGTCAGTATGCAGGAGATGAACGACTCAGCCTAACCTCCTGATGCAGTATTACTGGAACCACTGCAATCCTTCACTCTATCAGGTGTTTCTGTGCCAGCACAGCAACGTCAAACCCATTTGACACCACGCTATCAATGTACACAGCAGCAATGCACGCGCTTCACAGACACGTCACGGGATCAAAGTCACTGCAGAAGAAAGCTTGCTGTTTTTCATGAGAGCAAGAAAAAGGACAGAATGAATGGACAGAATTTCATAATTAAGAAGACAATTAGCCATAGAATTTCTGCAAGGAGAAAATGCCTGCACTAGAGAGCTCTCTGATCTGGGAGAAAGGCCTAGCAGCCGAAAGTGGAAAACACAACTCCTTCCAGACTGCTTAGTACACAAATTAAAATCCCATTAACAATAAGCCACTAGAGAAAACTACCAGATACATGTCAGAAGCTGAGGAAACCAATCTTCAAATCAAGATCTCCAGCTTTCTAGAAAATACATATAACCATACAGCAGTTACTGAACTCAGTTAAAGAAAAAAAACTTGAGAAAATGAAAATAACTTTTGATATAAAATCCTGACCACACAACAGAATGGTTCCTCCTATGAAAAAAACCAGCAAAACTGAAGACTCAAAGACACCAGCCTGATGAAATCTTCTTCCCCTGGATCTTGCACGGCCTTGACTGCATCCAGGTGCACTTTGTCCTCCTCTCTCTCCCTCTCCTATTCATGTCAGCAGTATAGTTTTACCATAATGCACTATAGTACAGTGGTTCTCCCAGCTGTCTCACACAGCATTTGAAGGATAACTGAGAGGAACAGGACACTTATAAGAGTAGGGCCTTGATGCAAATGCGACAAGCTGTTTTCCTGAAGTTACTCTTTCCAAACTCTATGAAAAACCCTGAAATCGGTATGTATTACAGGGACAGTATACTGCTGTAAACTACAGCGTAAAGTGACCATATTTTCAAGCTTTTCACTCCTCTAGAAATGCAACTTCCAAGACTAGATTGCCAGAGTAATTCTCTATTATTTAGAATATAATAGATACCTTTATTTTAACCTTTCCCTCTATACAGGCTAGACCTTTTTTCTTCCCTTCTCCAAGAACAAGTGCCTTGTGCTAAGCCCAGAACAAACTCTGACAGATACCTCTACCACCATTCAAAATATTCTGTGTATTGCATTAGTAAGTAATTCTTCCTAGATCAAATTAAGTTATGTTTCTCCTCTGAGAAACGATACTCTCTGATTTGGCAGCAAGTAGCTGCTGCAAATATCTCAAGCTTCCTCAGATGCAAAGTTTTTCTAGAAACACTACAGTAGGAAAAAAAATGAGGCAAGGTTAACAGACAGCATAGAAGAAAAGAGGTTCCCCACTCTGTGCTCAAATGACTGTAATTGTTACTGAGGGAAAGCTAGCCTAGAATCAATACTTTTGGCTCAGTCTGACATGAAAAATTCATGAGGCATTTTAAGAGTTCTGCATTTAACCTTACATATTAACTGGGAATCAATTAAAAAAAATAAACATTAAGACAGTCACAGTGAGGCTTGGAGTCCTCTAGTGAAAACACATGGTCACAGAATAACAATCCTGGCGTTGTCCAGCGGACTACAAGGAAGCACAAATCAAACACTATACAGTCAATGAACAGCTATGTTCAGTGTCATACAAAAATGTCCCATGTAGAGTTTTCAAAAGATCTCACTCCATGTCAAAGTCCTGTGGTGCAATTAAGTAAACTAGTAACTGATATTTAACTGACCTACAAACCAGGTGGGTGTCCCCAGTTGTTACCATAAGTAAAGCACTTACTTTCCAACACAAAAGACCTTTGCATGCTGCTGTTGGAAAAAAGCAGATTTTGTTCTTCTGTTGAGCTATGGACTTCGAAATGTTTAACTTCCTATATGTGGGACATGCACCAGTCTGTAGACCATAATAAACAGCTTGTGTTTAAGATAATAATGTGTCCTCAGACATCTAATCTGAAACTAAATATTTGCTGCTTAATGAACTGATGCACCAAGCAAAAAGCTAGGAATAGAGGGACAAAAATATTCTTGCAGCAAAACCAAAGTCAGCCTCTTCCCCGGCAGAAAATGCATGAACTTGCTTCATCTTTTTTAATCCAAGAAAACACTCTTACTCAAATTCTGAAAGAATTATATCCATTCACTCTGGCTGCTGATGTATAGACCACCTAATTCTATCAGACATTAGAAAAGAAAGCTGTGGTTCCTTAACAAGGTCAGCATAAAACAAGTAGCTTGAAAATAAAATAAATGTGCTAAGAGTGCACTTACAGAGACTGAAGTAGTAACAGATTTATATCATTGCAGACTGGAAAGAATAAAAATGCTCCATTTCTGAAAGTGTTAAGACTACTAAATTTTCCAGCAGTGACAGGATCTGAGCAGACACACACATAATTAATATTCAACAAAAGTGTTCCCTAATGAAAACACAATTACTTTAATTAGTACTTTCATGAAGGTTCACAAATACAGTACAGCAAGCAATTACGTCAACAAAACTTTCCATGCCCACAGTGCCCGAAAAACCACAAGACATACCTGATTACTGCTTTTGGCAGCAGAGTTGGACTGAACTGTATTTGAAGAAAGGGAATCAAAAAAGGCTTGGTCAGCTAATGAGTTACCGCAGCTAATGCCATCTTTTGCACCTTCGGTTATAATCTAAAATGGAAAAGGTTGTGAGAGATGTTTCATGCTTTAATTAATCAAATTATGCTTTATCATATATAATCACCCTAACACTCATATCACTAGACTTTAAGACGTTTGCATATAACCTTTTTAAGTTCAAATTCAATTGAATTTTTTACAAGAAACTGACATGATACTCTGGAGGATTTACTTCCACACCAGATGGAACTGCTTTGCCTTGTAATTGCAACATGAAAGACTGTTGTGGCAGTGAATACCTATCTATAAATTCTTTAGGGATTAAAGGTTGTTAATATAAGTGCCTGGAGACTGGGAACTCAATGCTCAGAGAATGGATTTGGGACAGTAAGTTCAGAGAGCCAAAAGCTACTAGACCATGTGCTAGCCAACTGAAGTAAAAACACAAGGTCATGTGAGCCAACATGATCCTGCTTTCCCTCCCCCTTTTGTTTTTTTAAATAAACACAACATCGGTGAAGGAAGAGAAGCACATGCCTTAAGAGGCTGCAGGAATTACAGGCAAGGTCTTCACCCACCTAACTGGCAACCTGCATACATGCAGACGCTGGGCCATTCAAGAGCTAATGAGATTCCGGTCTTTGCACTGAGATCCCATTCCATCCCCAAAACAATACAACTGGTCTTTAAACAAAAATCAGAACACGCACTGAAGAGACAACAGAAGAAGCTGAGTAGTCCCTGAGATATGGTAACCCATATCCTGGGCCCCAGAAATGTTGCTCCATTCCAGATTTATGAGTGCATGGCAAATCTGCCACAGCAACACCACTGTAAACTTGCATTACTCATTTCACTTCCACATTTGTATCTTCAGACAGAAAAAAACCCCCAATTATTGGATTATGAGACCCCTAAAACCCAAAGAAGACTCAAAACAACTCAAGTTCTGCAGATCAGCAGTATTTACTATAGACAACTTCCTGTTGCATTTCTTGGGAAACCACTAAGAAGCTCAGGAGCTTTGGAGGGCATGTTTGCACTAGTTTCCAAAGCCAGCTACAGTTGTTACAATGAGATTATGTATTACAAGCTTTCTATTTGAGCATTTCAGTCTGGTCAGCAAACCAGAGGATGGCCTTTTCCATAGTTCTGCTTTCTTAGTGCAGAGCAGTGTAGTCACTTACCTCAACATAATCTGTTGGAACAAGTCCTCTCTCGCCTTGGCTGTTTTTTCCTTCTAACCAGCCTCCACCAACATCCTAAAAGAAGAAATACAGAAATAATTTTGCTAGATGGATCCTACAACATGCTTCAAACAGCTCAGCAGGAAGCACTGTCTCGCTGTCAAATGTCAAATGCTCAGCAGGAAGCACTGTCTTGCTGTCAATGTTCAAAACACAGTTATGACTGTGAAACTGTGGAACAAACTCACTAAAAGCTGCTGAAGCAGCAGATACTCATTTAAACACAACGCAGAGCGTGCTGGTTTTACACAGCTATTGTGGACTTTAGATTTTAACAAGCATGAAGGGGAAAATGATTGGTTTTTCACCACTTCTGATCATTTATGAAACCACAGTCAACTGTCTGACCACAGACTGCAGAAAAACACAGCTATTAATATGTCAGTTTCAAAGAATTAATTTTAATCAATAGACTATAAAGAAACAAGACTCAAAGGATTTAGCTGTTGGTAATATTTGTAAAACCTCTGCCTCATTTATTGAAGGTGCAGAGATGTGTGATGAGTGAGAGCTACCACCCACAGAAATATTAAGGCTATTCTCAAGATTAAAAGAGCCACATGCCATGTAAGATCTGGAGACACTCTTTCTGCTTCACATTTCTTTTCACAGGCAGTCTTATGCTATTAGTTTAGAAAGAACTAACAACAGTTCAGCTCTGATCTCAGGGACATCCTGATATTGTTTGGGGTTTTTTAAACACATACTCTACATACACTAAGAAAGCTCTGCAGACCTTTGCAGTTAAGTGAATTCCAGGACAACACTATCTGGAATAAGCCAGCTCTGGTTTAAATCAAGCTGTTCAGGGAACACACAGCTACATGTCAAGCTAGCTCACAGATGAAAACTGGAGACACATATGCTAGACAGCAACTACTGAATTTTAGGTTTTCTTAATTTGCTTTTTAATTGAAGTATTTGGTTATTCCCCATTTTGTTCTTTCACTTCAAAATTTTATGTAATCCTGCACTTTGTAAGGAGAAGCCTGCTTATGTATTCAAGATTTTATGCAGTAAAGATCAAGCAGTTAGTGAAATAACAACTTGCATTTGTTTTTTTCTTATATACCTAAAAGCTTAATACTCAAGAACACAAAAATAACTAGACATCTCAGATTGTAAATTCAGCTAGCTTTGTTAAATTGCAAGAGCAATGACATCTTGAGCCAGAAGTCTTATTTGCACTGCTACACTTAAAAGCAATCATCAGTGGACTTGCATGACTTATGCTATTGCCATCTAATCATACCAAAAAAGATCAAGAGCCTTTGTGGCAATTTATCATGGACAGCAGAAAAAGTTTCAATTGCTTTTGAGTACACTGCCTTAAACCACAGATTAAGCTAGTGAGAACTAGCTTAAAAGTGGTGATCTATTCACTTACATTTAGTCTTACTTTTGTGAAATGGCATTAAGCTCCCGACTTTATTTAAAATGTTACCCCTGCAATAGCACACTATCCAAGAGGGTGCTGGATCTATTAAATATCTGCTTCAAGTATTTAAGATCAGTGAAACTAAAAATTATCAGGATTACACATGACTAGGATGTTCAAAGAATTACGTTTATTCTGCAAAATTCATGTGTTCTATATAAACAGATAAATAAAATCTGGCTTCAAGATAAAGCAGTTTTTGTTTGTATTTGTTTTACAAGGCAAGTCTATTCACTAAGTCATACCATTACACAAAAATCAAAGCAGAATCAACTAATACCTTGTTACCAAGGGTAAGAATTATATACAACAATTAAAGTGCACTGAAATTCAAAATGTGCACATAAATCAAAAATCAGTGCTCAAAAGTCCTATTCATAATTGATAGCATTATGATAGTATTGTCACCGTTTCTTCCCTATACCTTGTCTGTATTTCTTTAATTATGAAAGGACACACAAATCCAGTAACAAATTTTTGTAGCGAGTTCTTTAGCAAACTTGGAATGCTGAAATCATTGACTAAGAAACTCAGAACCTAGAAGTGAGCTAGATGTCACATTTAAATGCAAGTGGCAAACACCTGAAAGATTACATACACACAAAATGGGCAATATTAAGCACACACAAAAAAGACAAGGCATTCACATGTAAAGGATATCACCATCCTTAGTTCCTTCCTCTTCCTTGTCTCTCAGCTCTGTTTAGAGGAAAACAAAGCCAAGCACATTCTTAAGTGTGTGGGCACAGTTTGAGGAGGTCCTATTCTCCAAAACATTGCATTTGTTTCCACAAGATTATTAGAAAATTCTTTGCATTCAGTTTTTTTGCTAATTCTTCAGGGCAGGATAGCCAGGGCTTTCAGATGTCACCCAGCACCATTTTTCTTCCATCTGGTGGTAGAAGTAGGTCAGGGAAGTGCACTGAAGTTGATTCCATCTCAGTTTTCTTACCGGGTTGGTGATTGTGATGATCTCCCCTTCACTGACTGTCAGCTCATTGTTTCCAGGCTCAGCAGCAAAATCATACATAACACGAGCCTGTATGTGGAAAAGAATGTAACAGTGAAGCTTCCAGCTTATGTAGAAGATTTCATGAAGGAAGTATCAGCACAAATTATCCTTAACTTACAGAAATAGTAAGTGGGATAAGGCTGAATGTACGAAGAGCAACTCAGCACACAGGAAGCTGACATTTCCTAGATCTGAACTGCAAACTCAACAGTAACAACAACTTTAAAAGATAAAAATCTCACGTGGAGCTTCTTGGGGATAATTTACCACTAGGATTTAAGACTGGTTGTTCTCTGTCATGTCCAGAATTATATGTATAATTTTTTCCAGGGGAAGAAGGAAAGGTTTCTAACTTTAGAAAACAATTCCGTTTGGTTTTTTTTTTTTTTTTAATACAAGACATATTCCAACTAAAATTTGGTTAAAGGGAAGTATTTCATAGAGCAAGCAATTCAGAAAAAAAAAGTAACTGCAGATGTAAGTAACCACTGCTGTGCATAAAATGTAATATGTGAAATTATGTTTTGAGACTCTGTATGGGAAGAACTATGCAAATGCAGAAACAAGCAGTGACAGTAGGTCTGTTACATCTGGCATGAGGAGGGAGGGAAAAATAAAGCCAACCTAATTTTAAGTGTTTAGATATACAAAGGCTTTGCTGAGCACTGACTCTACTACTACACCACATAAAGAAATGTTTGAAACACTTGGTTTTACTAATAACATCGTTCAGTGTACAGCAGTGAGGTTTTTTTTCTTCCCCTCTTGTACTTGGAGGGTGAGGGGAAGAAAAAGAAATGAAACAAAAAGTAATATTTTCTGTCAAAGGAGACAATAAAATAATTTCTGTTGAAAGTAAGCTATGTGATAGGAAAAAAAAATACCAAAGGACAGACATTTACCATCAAGTCTTGCCTGTCTCAAAACTGGATGTTGTTATGATCCTCACCTATACACATCTTCTGACATAAAACCAGAGGAAAACAGAACTTCCCCCCCCCCCCCCCCCCCCCCATTTTAATTTCATGAGTAGCATGTGGAAATACTTCTGGCTGGTCAAAAGATACTTTACTTCAGTGTAAATAAAAACAGATCTGAGAAAAAACACACATTTCAGCTGTTCAGCTGACAAATCTAATCCCAAACCATGTGCACAACAAATCAAACACTTGGTCTTCTCCACTACAGCAGCACAACATTGCAGAAAACCATGCGTCCTAAGCACTCTGAACGCTCCCTTGCATGAAAGCTTTTCCCTTAGAATGGAGGCTTTCAGCACTTTCAGATTATGCCACACAAAACTGAGATGAAGAGGCAAAAACTGTGTTCGATAATAAAACTGACTTCTTTCTTTCCAGCAGACATCTGGCCTCCATGGGAATATAAGAATAAGCTGCCTTGCTTTCCTTAAAAAGTAAACTGAAGAGAAGCAGCACGCACCTATTGAAATACAAGAATATTTTAAGCAGGGGTGTAAAAAGCACCACTCTCCAGAGTTCTTCCCTCAAAAGCAGTAGATGGAGGTGTTGAACATGAACATTTTTTACAGCAGGTTACCAAAATTTGTCCACTTTCTGCGAGTCAATTTAACTCAGATGCTGGGCATCTGAATCAAGGGGAAAGCAGCTTTCTTAACCAGGGAGTCTTCTGAGCCTTTTTCAAGTAATTCACCATAGTATTGAATTCTA
Source organism: Corvus cornix cornix (assembly GCF_000738735.6). Taxonomy (NCBI): domain Eukaryota; kingdom Metazoa; phylum Chordata; class Aves; order Passeriformes; family Corvidae; genus Corvus; species Corvus cornix. The sequence goes on from NC_047056.1 coordinate 53,475,376, forward strand.
TTCACAGGAATGATGAGTTTACCAGGACAAAGGCAAAAGATAAATTTTATCAGCCTTCAGAAAAACTGGCAAAACATCCCCAGTAATGACCAGACTGGAAAGGTAAAATATATTTCTGTCTAGTAAAAGATGCAAATACTAGATTCTCCAGATACAGCAGTGAAATAAAAGTTACTCAGAACAAAAAAATGGAAGTATTCAGTTTGTAGAGAAGGAAAAAACAGATATATAGAATTTAATAAAGTCATTATGCCAAAGTCCACCTATTCACCTGCTCTGGATCCCTGTTTCAAAAGTTGTTAGAAAAAGTAGAAGACAGGGGAAAAAAATTACAAACAAACCTTGCTTCCTGCAGTTTAACAACTTGGGAAAAAAAATAAAAAGAAAGATATTTGCAATGCTACAGAAATGGATTATTACAGAACATTAAGAATTTGAGGTACATCTGAAATCTGGTTTGTATATTGACATGTCAAATACATTCCTCATCTTTTTCTGCCAGTACTCTCCATTTCACTTGCATTTCTAGGCTCACTTGCCTAGGCTGGAAATTAAGACCTTAAGAACTTCTGGCAAGTAAACTTTAACACTACCCTCCTACTGCTGAGATTTAATGGGGAAAATAGTATAAACTCAACCAATTCCAAAGTAAGTAACACTAAGTGACTAAATGCTTTCTCTCAATCAATAAGTGTATGGCTAACAATGGAAAACCCCCTAGCCTTTCCCTAGGCAGATACATCAGCCTCAACTCTATTTAAATTTCTGACAATCAGTTCCAAAATACTATAAAATGGAAAATGGTTTGACTTTCCAATAAGCTTTTTCCTTCTTTCTGGCCATAAATATTATGTCCAAGTAGCAGACAGGACTTAAAAGATAGATCTTTGCAACTCATGCAAAATTGCAAATGGGCATGGAAAAAAGCATTTAACAAGAAAAGGATTTTAGCTCCTGGGCACTGCAATATACACGCTGAATATTAGAGCTAAGCTTAGGGACACTTTGAATATTCATAAAATGGGAATCTCTGATGAATTCCAGGTCACAGAATGAACACTACAAACACAACTTCTTCAAAGCACAGCTTAGAAAAAAAAAATTGTTGCAGTAACTGTTGTGTTTCATATTTACTTCTGATCATATACAAAAGGATCAAACAGTCCAAGAGTTACAGGAACTTCAGAAATTAAAATATTTTGTTAGTGGAATAAAGGCCACTGCTTCATTTACAGAATACTGCAAACGTGCAAAACAAGAAAGAACCATTAATAAATCTATTAGCTATAAGAAAATTAGTATCTTTTACTGGTTGCACGTATATCTTCCCTCTCCCACCACCACCTCTGCTCCAAGATACAAATAGTTCTGGATTCTGAAGTGGTTTTGTCAGTTCCTTTGAGAAAAAACACCCTGCTAACCCTGCTTTCTTTGCTCAGGTGGTAGCAGAACATTTGCACTGGGAGTTTGGAACACATCCTGACGTTCATCTCATGCTCCCTCATGTGAGAAAAGGCTGGCATGGATTAAGCAGAACCCTGCAGCAGCACATGCCAAGAGGGAAAGGGCTCTCTGATCCCCAGCATGTCTGCACCTCTGGCATATATTGCAGCTTCTCCGGAATGAGAGGGAGCCAGCAGTTTTCTCTACAAGTCCAAGATAGGGGAAACCAGTAAGAGGTAAAGGAAAATTTCTCTCTTCAGCAGTATGGATATAGATATTTAGATTGTAATAAAGAGAAGGAAATAAAAAGGAAACTGGCAATTCTCAGTGTTACAGAGCTGGTTCTACCTGCTGTAGTTACACAACTGGACTGTAGTTTCCCAATTTACAGATTTACTGACTTACTACAGTGTGAAGCCTCCCAACATTGAGAAGTTCTAAGCACTGCAAGCAATCATCATTACTGTCTTTTTAGAATTATGATAGAATCATGCCTAGGAATATTCAAACACCAAAGATTCCTCACACTGAAAGGCAGTATGTAGACTAGTGAAAGTATAATTCCTCTGCAGGTCTGGAGCAGACTTAGCTCTCCTCCATTACTTCTGTCTGAGTTGAGCACTTCCCTCTTCTTTCTGTAATATTAAAAACCCAACAACAAAAAACCAAGAGTATTTGCCAACTTATTTTTGAAAGCAAACATAAGACTATGCAACTATACCTGTCAGTGTTAAGGCTCTTCAGCATAAATGAGAAGGAAGTTGCCTAGCAAAAGTCATTAAAATGAAATTCCAATGAAAGGTTACATTGTCACTTCACTAAGTTACTAGATGAGTATCCAAGATCTCTGCAGACATCCTGATCCACTGGCTCCTGCTGCATGGCCCCCAGAATCTTGAAAGAGGTGATAAAGCAACAGAAACACCTATTTCTCATGAGAAGAATCTTTCTGCCTTTTCCAAGATGTTTCACTCAAGGCTAGGCTGAGATGGAAAAGCAGCTGACCCTGAAACTGAACAATCCTGATGTACACAGGACCACACTCTCCTGCATTGCAGTTCACCTGCAGGATAGCTCTGCCATGGAGAAGGACAGTGAAAGCCCCTGTATACTCCTCACCAGCCATAAGCAGACAGGCTAACACCTAATGCATATCAGATGTGCTCAGAGCAGCTTTTACAACAGCTTCCCTGCCCAAGCCTTCCTTGAGATCAATGATCAACAACCCACAGAGGGTGACTACAGCTTTTTCTTTGAGTTCACACTTCTGAAGCAAAATGTTTTTGTAACGCTGGACTTCCTGACTGCAACACAACAGTTCTGCATCAAAGTATGCTTTATCGCACAAAAATTGGAGAAGCCACTCAAAAATTAGACACACCTTTGAAAATGGTGTGCACAGGACTTCACTGGTATTAGAAAGAGACCTTGTGTTACGCCTGTAATTACCTTGTCCTGCCTATGGTAAAGAAATGCCTACATGTTCCTCTCACAGGCTTTCTTAAGAGTCAAGAAACAAATTGAAAAATGACAATAGAAGCATAAGAGGACACTAGGGACACTGTCTTCTAAGACAGACTTCTACAGAAACATCTGTTTCAACCATGTGTTACAATTTAGGAAACTTTTACCACAACTTTTCTTGGTCAGCTGGCAGTGGCAAATAGTACAAAGGAAATATCTACAGAAGTTTCATAGCATGAAATGCCCATAACTGCACACATTCCTCTTCACAGTTAGCACTTCAGCAGTTCAGTGCTTCAACCACCCTGCACTGCTCTTGTCAAGAGACAGGGATTCACAGGTTTCAATTGCTTTGTGCCACTGTCACAAATACAACTGCTGTATCACAGCAGCAGGATGGCAACACTTTATGTTGGTGGCAGCAGTTCCCATATTCACAGAAAGAGGATCAAATTCCATATTTCTGTATTTTGGGAAGTATATGAGGCAGAAAAGTGCAGGTTGCTCTGAAATCTGCATCCACTGGAAGAGCAGAAAACATAATTTGGGAATCCTGGCAGAATGTCAAAAACAAAATTTAAAAAAATTTAAAAATAAAGAAAAGTTAATCATTAGCATTGGCTCTAAACAAGTTAAGTCCTTAAATTTTAAATGGCTGTGTCAGTAAGAAGATGAACTTTTCTTCTAGGATAGCAGCTTAAGCTTTCAGCTGGGATAAACAACAAAGGGCTTTTGGTCACCTCAAGTAACTCCAGTAACACATCTGTTATGAATAAACGTCAGAACAGTTTGCTACAAAACTGCTTCAGTTAATACATATATTCTTGAGTAGGTCTAGTAAGCATAAGCCTTTGAAATCCAGTGCTTGTGAAATAGTGATAAGCAGTATGTTGATCCCAGCTGGAAGCACAGAAGAGGAAAATGCATATCTTTCTTCCCAGACTTTGTTTTATTAGTTCTCTTCTATAGGTTATTTAGATGTGGGTTTGGTTTTGGTTTTTTAATACATTTTTGTGAAGTTTCTTGTATTAGGTTTTTTTCAGAATAACTTTTACCCACAAATACTGTTTTTAGAAATAAAATATTCATTCTCAAGGGCAGTTCTAAAAGAACAAAACAGAAATAGCATACCTGGGATACAGGTTGGGATCTCAGGATCAGAGAAATTGAGAAAGCAGAAAGAAAATAATAAAACCAAAAACCTAGCTGCAAACACACCAGGTCAGAAATTGGCAGTATCTTTTGATTACATCCAAAAAAATAGTTCAAAATGAAGCATTTAATTTAAAAAGTGACAATACTCTGCAAACAACAGGCAATTAACTTAAAATTATTTTTGCTTTTTTTTTCTGTACTGTTTGATCTTTCACAGCAATTTGCCCTCTGATTACTGTTTGTAAAAAACTACTGGTTTTTAGGTATTTTACTGCCTAGAACAAGTGCAAGACATCTGACTTGTTATCAGCTGAAGCAGAAGCATTAAACCCCTTGCTGTCTTCACTGCACCAGTGAAGGTCCAGGGAAGACATCGGGTAGGCATGTATCTAAATGACAGCTTAGCCATTGTTTTGTCTCACCATTCACAAACGGACTACTTAAATTGCCATGTTTTAATCAATGCATCTTTGAAAAAACTCTCCACAGGTCAAAACACATGCTAAGTTCCACTGTGGATATCATAAAGAATACTGCAAGAAGTTTAAAAGAGCTGGTGTCCAAAATGTCCAGAAAAACAGTATAAATACAGGAATACAGGCAGGAGCCCCTCACATCTTTCCCATCTCAAGAGGACTGAGGACACCAGCTTTCTTCCAACAGTGGCTAACAGTTAGGCAGATTTAATCATTTCCCTACCCTTTATCCTGAAATCTAAGCTTGTTCAAAAGCTAAGTACTCCAAGTCTGAAGAGATTTTCACTGCATCATCTGCAACACTGAATCACAGAATCACAGAATGGTTTGGGTTAGATGGACCTTAAAGATCATCTTTTTCCAACCACCCTACCATGGGTAGGGACACCTTCCACTAGACCAGGCTGCTCAAAGCTCCATCCAGCCTGGCCTTAAAAGTATAAAAAACATTTAAACCACTAATAAAGGAAACACCTGGGGCTATGATTTGACAAAAAAATGCCTTTTCATTTTAGTCCCTCAAACACACTCTATCAGACTGCAAGGCAAAGTGTGCATTTGGACAGCCTATGCAGAAATATCAAGTGGCTCTTCAAGTGCCTATGACTCTCAGCCTGGAGAGGCAGCTACTCTTTGTTCTGCCTATGGTAAAGAAATGCCTACATGTTCCTCTCACAGGCTTTCTTAAGAGACAAGAAACAAATTGAAAAATGACAATAGAAGCATAAGAGGACACTAGGGACACTGTCTTCTAAGACAGACTTCTACAGAAACAGTACCTTGGGAATTCAAGAGATTATACATTATACTAGAAACTGCCAGTTAAGTGATAAAGATTTATTATTATGAAGAAGAGACACCAATTTTCTCTTTTTAACTAATACAGAGCAACTGGAGAAAATGTATATTGCTTGTATAGTGCTAGACATCACTTCTTGTGTATGTGCTCAACATCTGCCTAGAAAACTAGTCTGAAGAAACTGGAACATTTTATACTATGATTTAATTAAACAATAAGCAAAACATAGAATTTACTTGTTTATTTAAAACCTCCCTTTAGTATTAAATTTCTTTTCAATACAACTGTGTTCTGCTTTCAGCAACATCAGAATTGAAAGCAAACTCATCCAAAAAGTGAAACTAAGTTCAGTAAAGAACTCCACTTCTGGATGAAGAGAGATCACAATATCCAGGTATCATTATTCCAAGTTCCCTCACCAGCTGTAACTGCTGGATCCTCACATCACTCTACAAATTCACATTAAAAATGTCTCTTGACCTGCTGGCTCACTTTCCTCTGAGCAATTTTACAACTCAAAAATAAGCTCACTAGCCTGCAGCTAATAATTTGAAGTCAACCATACTGACTATAAGCACATTAGAAATTAAACACAGACAAAAAGCTAAGAAACAAGGACTTGCATCACTTCTTCCTGCTAGTAAAACATGCTTGCAGACAGATGCAGAACAAGGAGATCTGAATCTTCAGCCTCAGAAGCTACACGTGCCTACAGTATTTCAGGCAGGTATTTAATTAAGTATTCACACTGGATTAAAAGGCCTATCTCATCTTGGAATTGATAACAAAACATGAAGAGTTTCCAAAAAGCACAAAATACAAAGTCTGAAGCCTTTATAGGGTAAGGGACAGCAAGGCAATACCCAATTCCCACCAACATGCATGTGGTTTAAACTACGGGCACTTCTAGAATGAAAGTGTAATAAGCTTATCTTGAAACCATTTCTGTATGATTTTGTGTAAGAAAGAAGTGTCTAGGCAAGTTTTCAAGTGTTAAAGAGACTTGGAAATGTTTTCTGTAGCAATAAAGACAATAGCTTACTAGCCTCTTCAGCAACTTGGGCTTTCCTCAGTGAGGACAGATTAGCTCTACCACACAGGACTTCGCTGTCTGGCTGAAAATAATTTTTTGGTCATGAAAGACCACTTGAACTCTGTTCAAGCTAGTCCCACTCATTTTTTGTTACACATTTTATTTTTGATTCACAGAACATGACCTTCTTTATAGCTGTCTACCTGTAAGCAAACATCAGTACACCCCAAAGCCCACTGAAATGTCTCCTGGCCACCACTACAGGCAGAATGCATGTCAAGAACTTGCATTCAAGTGAATTCCTACACAGGAGGCCTCTTGTTCAGCTCAAGCATATGGGACTAAAAGTCATTGATGCAGAATGAAGTCTAAAATGGTTATATGACTAAGATCTCTTAAAAGTCTTAGAATATAACAGATCTTAAAATCTTAAGGTGTTAAAGCAAATTATAGCTTCTTTCCATGCAGTTATAACTCAGGTGGGTAGATGCCACAGAGCATGAAAAAAAGCGAAGAGAAACTGCAATGTTTTCCAGATTTACAACAGCGCTTTAAAATGTTAAAGTCTGAGATTTATCTATAAGCAGTTCAGTGGTTTAAAAAAGCAGCATTCAAATTCTGATATTTTCAGAATAACTATCATGCACTATTAAAAGAGGTGCTTGGTTACCTTTTGGTGTGTTCATACTGACTTATTTATGGGGTATTTTCAGACCCAAGAACAGAATCTCCATGCACCCAAGCAATACTGAAGCAAGGGAAATTCAGTTGCAGAAATACATTCAAGACACCCATGTGATTTAGAGATATTTCCAAATACTGACTCAGATACTCCCCTGAATCATATCTGAGCTTTCAGTTGGGTTAAGCACCTAAAAAGCTTTTTTCTTGTTTAAAATATTACTTATAAACCAGTTTTCAGTTAAAAATGTACTGCAAAACTTCTACCATGAGTGAGGAGCTCCAGTGATATCAGATCTTTTTCAGAATCAATTTACTGCACTGCTCCAAGTGCCCAGACTTCCCCGTGTTTTCCTTTCTGAATACCAACCTTTTCTAGATCCTCAGACAAACTGGGGACTCAACAATTTCAAATTTGAGAACATTAACTCCAGTTTCACCACGACTACAGCAAGTAATAACTGCAGTAAGTACAGCACGGGTTTGTATTTACGGATGTTAGGCAGGATGCATTTATTTCAAGTGTGATTAAAATCGCTGCCTAGATTTATCATTACCGAGTCTCTGAAATCAAACTGCAACACTTGCAACTGTTTGCTAAACCAATACTTAATGGCATGTTTCAGAAGCCTGCTGTGCCAAGTCCCCTGATGTTTGCCTGAAACTTTAAAGCCATCAGTATTGCACCCTCACAGTTCTGTCCCCAAAGAACAAAGCCAGTAAGATGTGAAGGTTTCAGAAAAATCCAGCAGCATTCACCAGAAAAATCGCCACATTGTGACCTACTCATTAAGACAGCTTGTAGTCACACAATAGTGCTGCCTCTACAAGACCAGAAATCAGAAAAAATTAGTAATTATCCGAATAATTGGAGAGGGACAAAGTTTTGCGAAGGTTATCTAGTGAAATTCAAGCCCTTTCAGACTCAGCACACTATTATACATTGTGCATCTCAATACACCACATGCACAGTATAAGCAAACGAATACTCGGCAAAGCAAACTAAGTGCATGTTAAAATGATGCTACTTCAAATAAAACTTCATCCATAAAATACAGAATGGAATAGCTGTACTACTCTGAAGTCCCAAACACTGGTAAATATTAATAGGAAAACACGTGCTCAATAGCACACTCACTGAAAGCAGCTGGGAAGGAATCTGAAACGCAGCAGGATGAACTCTCCACATGGAATTCTGCTAAATTCTCTGTCACTTGAGTAACCAACATTAATCAATATACTAATGTTTTGTTATCTCTTAGTTCTTATTAGAAGCACTGCTATGTGAAAGCCTATGTTTACTTATAGTTTATGAACGCAAGTAAGGAAACTGTTACACCAACATAAATGCATTACCATTTTATCAGATGAAGCTTCTTTATTCTAGAAATGGGCAAGGTTCACATTTTTGGGGTTCTAAAGTATCCAAGCCTACAGCTATTTTAGGCTTTTCTATTGGCAGCGTAGAAAAGTACAAGACCCAGTAAAGTTACAAAGTTCATTTCATGATAAATGGCAGCTCAAATAAGCAAAGCTCAGTCATTAGACCTGGCCAGAGAATACCCAGCACATGAACTGGACATTAATGATCTGCAATTTAATGCAATGTGCACACTACCAGTGCAGGCCTATTCCACTTTAAGACAAAGAAGAAAAAAAAAAAACCCAAAAAAAACAATGCCTGGACAGATGCATCAAAAAAACAAAACAAAACAAAAAAGAGAGCTAATGAGATAATGAATGACAGAACTGGATTAAGTCATGCAACATTTAAAGTTTGACAGGACACCTCACAAACTTTTCTTGTACCAGCAACGTTTACAGTGACAGAAAGCATCAAAAAAGTCTGAAAAGAAAGTTAGAACTTCTGCTTCCTCATGAATTACTAGAAAATTTGGCAGCTTGACAGAATGTGACAGAGCTGTTGATAAAAAAAATGTAATTCAACAACCTTCATACAAACTTCCAAGACTGTGGTCTAGTTATTTGCAACAAGGAAGATGCTTAATTTTGTATTCCACAAGCAATAATTTTCAGAAGAAAAATATAGGGCAATTAAGGAAGGAAATTACAATCCTGCTGAAAGAACTGTGCTGTAACTAGGTAAGCACTAATTACATTATATTATCTTATGTAATTGCAATATTCAGTTACTGAATTAAACCCTGACCCGCCAAAACAGGACTAATGCAGTGGAGGAAATAAAATATTTAAGCTTCACTCTCAAATCTGATGAAGGTATAGGTTGAAGTGAAGCACCTCATCAGTCATTGCCTTACTGCTGCAGAAAGATGAATTGTATAGGCTCTCCAGGCAATACTTGAATTTAAATCAGAACTAGAAGAAACAATAAATGTAATAGTCTTATATCAATAGTCTTTCTTCTGGAAACCACTTATATAATCACTGTAGTGGAAAAAAAAATCCTCATACAGAAGGGAGAAACAGCTTAAAGCTATTCTAAGACAATTTTTATGGCTGATCTTTAAAATTAGCCATTTTGTTCTATCAACCAGGAAAGCAAACACTTCGTTTGAATTGAGATGACAACTTATTTTTGCTCTGAACATTGAGAACTGCAGTTTCAGAAGGCTGGGAAAAGCAAAAGCAAGTCCAAAACCTACTATGTTTAAACAGAGATACCATATGAATATACAAAATAAAAGCACAACAGTTCCCTTGCCAAGGAGGAGCAGATGGCAGCTCAGAGCAGAAGTCAGTAACTCAATGACAAGTAGTAAGAAAGAACACCCATCAACCAGTTGTACACCAGTCCCACTGTTTTACAAGAGTGAGACTGAATGATTTCACCTGGGCATGTCCCACTTGCAGAAACCCCAGGCCAGACATGGCTGCCTGTCCCCAGAAGCAGCTGTTTTGCTGGGACTCCCCAGAGACCTCCCACAAACTGCACTGCCTACCTTCTCACCACCTCCTCCTCCTTCCAGCCACCTATTTTGCACATTGGAAACCCCTCCAGTATAGTGGCTTCCTTTAAGGGGCAGGACCTGGGGGAAGAGCTGCTCCAAAATACAGGAGGAAATAGAGCTTTTACCCACAAAAAAAGAAGTTCACACACAGAGTCACTGGTTTGACTTTACCCAGCACACTTCGATGAGCACACACCCTGTTACCAGCAGTGCCCAGGACAGCTCATGTGCCCTTCATACCTTGCCATGTCCTGAATGCCTCCTCGCAACTACACAACAGCTGGGTCAGGCTGCATAATGGCAGCTCCCTACAAGAAGAGCTGTCCCTTGTGCCCTTCTCCCCTTACTATGGGTCTCACAGATGACTATCTATCAAAGTTAAATGATTATGGTCTTAAATGTCTTTCTTTTTTTTTTTTTTTTTTTTTTTTACAGAGGCTTCTTATTCATATGAAGCTCAAAGATAAAGACTGTTTTGGAAAAAAAATGATAAGGCTCTGAGTTTAAATTAAATTTTCCAGTAAGCAATATGCTTTTTTTTTTTTTTCTCTTCAGTAGCACTTGAATTTTGCTTCTTGGACTACTACAAGATTGCTCTGTTGTTTGAACTTTCTGTTACTTGGGAAGCTCCTTTCCAATCATAAACTGCTGAGAAAGCAGCAATACAACTAAAGAAAATAAAAGCACAAGCTCTGATTTTCAGCCCTCCAAGAAGTGTCAAGTGAGTTTGGATGCAATTGCAATTGTGAAACATGCCTTGAAATAGAAGAGGTTTAGCTTTAAATGCTGAACACTGCAATAGCTATTTACTTAAAATAATTCTAGATATCTAAATGCCCGTCTGTCCTGCTGCAGGGCTGGTTGAAACAAATCACTCCCACTATTTACAGTCTCTTCTCTATTACCTGCTTTTAAAATGTTTTGCAAGACTGCTTCCAACATCATCAATGTTGCAATTGCTCGTAAATTTAATACAGGAGGGAACCCACATATTTGAAATCGCAAAATTCTCAAATGATTTTTACCTTGGTGATCTCTGTAAACTCTGAAATTTGGCAGATGCCCTAATCAAATAAGGAGGAGTTTATTGAATATCCACACACTCTTCTAAGAGTTTTTTCAAGACCTGAAAATCTGAGGAGGAAGATAATTCACAGGAAAACCTTGAAAGAATGGAATAAAATAAACTTTTTTATGAAACTACAGTTAACTGTAAAGACTTATTGCTGAAATAAAATCAATATACAGAGAAATTCTGCCAGAGTGAAAATCTGAAACCCTGAATCTATAAACCAGATGTAGCTTATGACATCTGATACCAGACTTCCTTCTCTTTAGCTGCTGTAATCATGCTTTTAAATGATGACCTCTGGTAATGAGTCTCTGATGACTCAATGCCTAGGTGCTCAAAATAACTTTGAAAAACTGAGTCAGAGGAATCATTACTCAAGCACAGCATCACACAGAGTCTTACCAGCTCCCCAGCTTTCCAGCACAGAAATGAGAAACCTTGAACTCGTAATTGTTGCAATGTAACACAAACCACATATCACTGAACCTTTAGAAGAGCATAAGGCCTGACAGAAAGACAAAAGAACAGAAAACCTGTGTCTTCATAAAATAAGACAATATCGGTTCTCACGTTCATCCTAACATCTGACTCCTCCAATAGGTCAGGAATCTGTGGCCAATCTGCATTACCAAACATTTTCACCTTCTCTAGCTATCTCATTGCCCCTTAAAAAACAAACCACCAAACCAAAATACTCTAAAAAGCCCTAGGAAGTATCCCCACATCTACTTAATAATTGCCTAAAAAACCCAAACAACATTTCACATGATTAGACCATGAAATCAAAATTGTTACTTCACCTAACTAATTTTGTTCCATCACATCCTACATATATAGATCAACTGTGATCTCATTTTTTCTTTATGTCTTGTTTTGCTGAATTAGATAATGGAACATGTTGAATGGATTATGATGTGATCTGCATACTAGAGGATCATCCCAACTCACAGATGTGTTAAGATTTATTAACTGAATCTTCCCTTAAGATGGATTTGCGAGAGGAGTCTACTTCCAAAGTTAGGAAAATACAAAATGTAGATTAACAGAACACAAAGTCTGGGTGTTTTGGAGGGTTTAGCACAGAGGGGTGCTTCACTTCCCAGTGCAAATCAGAACGAAGAATTGTTTCTGACCAACTCAATGAAAACATACAGATTTGTGATGGTGTAATGGAAAATGTGGGACCTCTTTGGGAAGCCTTACACTGCTTAGAGAGCAATGGAGAATGAAAAAGAAAGATGAAAGGAAGAATACACACTTAAGGATAATAATCCTTAAGTCTAATGTGCTATTACCATTCCCTACCTGAAATTTTCATATGTAAATCATGACCTTCCCTCACCACAACTGCAAGAACCATGATGAATTCAACTATACCTGGCCAGTGATATTCACAAGAGAAAATGCAACATGATTAGATGGACAGAAAGTCTTGAACAGCATTTCCTTGTTTTAGAAGTACTGTTACATTGTATCTTCTTTAAAGAACAGAATTTTCAGTCTAAGCTTTCATCTCCCATAAAAAAGGGCCCCGTCCTAAAACCAGAACCAGATAAATGAGTCCTCAAATTAGACAAACCATCGACCAATCAAGAACATAATGGTGGAATATAAGTGCCCCTAAAGTTATAAAGAAAAAACTGTTGGTACTGACAATAAGAGGGGCCTAACTTCATGAAACTTATCAACAGCTGCCTTATGAAATACTTCTCTTGGGAAAGCAATGTCACCAACATCAATGATGTTACTCCAATAAATCAGCTCCTAGTTTCAACTTCTAAATTAAAACTCTCACCACATGTTAGCAGCACAGGTTCTAGAAGAACTGTCTTGCCCATAGCCTATCCAGTTCTCTCAATAACATCACTTCCTTCCGAAATCAGGGCTTAACAAATGGCTAAAAATCAGCCTTTTCAAGAAAAGGACTCGCCTACATGCTAAAATAATAAATAAGTTTAAAAATAGGCTAAGGTAGGGAGAATGTTGTTTGAAAACCAGCATATTGCTCCCTGACATTTCTACCTCTCCCTATTCAATGAAGCTCAAAAACAAAAGAAAGGGCATGAGTAAAGCTGGGACTTGGCAAACTCCAGTGGGGAAAGAATAGGAAAGGCCAAAGAAATCACAGAAGAACAAATAGAAGAATGACAATCTCATCTGTGGCTTTTGTAAGCAACTATGACAGAAAGACATTTACAAAACTGCATCTTCCTTGTGACCAAGTTTTGAAAATTTTTTAGGTTCAGGCACTTTCTGACATCATTTGTGACACAGTTAAAAAATAAGAATTAGTAAGATTAACTCTGTTTCTGAAGGAAGCATCGAAAATAAAAGTATCTAGCTTAAAGCATCGGTTCTTAAATGTGGACGTGAAATTGCTTTACCTCTGAAGTCGGGTTCAGTTAAATGACTGCAAAACTTTGGAAGTCTCCTAAACAATCTTCTTTTTTTCTTATTTTGATAGGGTTTAACACTTGTTTCAGTTTTTAGAGCATGTAACCTTGAGCAAACCACAAAATCCACTGCCAACCTACAGTAAGGACCTAGCCAACAAAAGAACTGCCTCCAGAAGCCTCAGATCCTCCATTTCCCATGTATATTTCCACCCTTCCTCGTGAAAGTCTCCCCCTCCCAAATATACCACCCCACCCAATCTTCCATATCAGCTCTGAGCAAACTTTCAACTACTGCAACTCCCTAGAACTGGAGGAATGCCTCCGCTGCTTCCATTCAGTAATTTTTTTTTGCTATTTCAGCAACTTACTGTAGCTTAAAAACAGGCCTGACAAGTGTTGGAGTAGACTCCTGGGATGTACATACAGCACGGGATGAGGAGCAAGAAAGGAGAAGGAGCAATGGCCACTGCTAGTTTAGCTCACAGCATCAGACACAGCCTCCACAGCCTTCAGAGTGCTTGAGGCCTACAGCCACCCCAACCTGTTTGGACAAAAGACTCCCTACCAATTGCCAGCTAACAAATATGCTAGGAAAGCATCAGTAAAGGCTTCTTGGTATGAAAATAGTAGTCCTTTCCCCTAAAAGCTTTTATTGTTTCAATAAGAAACGCACTGATTTTGAATGGCCCATTACACAACTGTAGACCATGTCTTCATACAGAAAAACTCTAGGAATTTAATTGCTGTTTATCAAAGTGGGAGCAAGAAAACTGGCCAAGGACTACAAACTAGCTATGGAAGAAATCCCTGTTTGCATCCTCCATCCTCACAAAATCTAACACCTAGATTCAAGCATTTGTAAATATTGTAGAGAAAATGATAAAGCTGAAAACAGAAGCTGGGCAAGTTCAGATTCAAAATAAAGAAGCATTAACACTAGGAGAGTTGATGTTAAAAAAAAAAAAAAAGACAGACTGGATTTTCCATCACTGAAAGCATTCAAATCAAGACTGAATTTGCCCCCAGCCTTCCTTGGAAAATATATCCTAGTTTAAACAGGAATTAATACAGGAAACGCTAACAGCCCATACAGCACAGGCCAGGCCAGACTGTCAGTCACCCTTATCAGCTATATAGGATTTTACACCATTAAAGTTCAAAAAATTTATACTCCAGACAACTACCTACAGTTCAGTTTTGTTAATATTTTGTGTAAAATACAAATACACTTTGCATATTTCTTCCAAAAAGATGCAAATCTGAAGGCACAGAAGCAGAAAGTGAGAAGTTTGTTTACAATTTAAAACAAAATTTACTTTTGAAATGAAATGATGACTAGCTTGTTGGCCGAGCTCCTAAAAACTGTTTTTTCAGCCCTTACACTGCTCAAAAAAACAATGTAACCATTACTACAGCTGACGTTCGCACAACGTGAACAAATTACAATCCAAAACAGGGCAGTTTGCAGAGAGAGACCCATCTCCCGAGTAGAGCTCACAGAAAATTAAGTAAGCTCTTCAGTACTGCTCTCAGTTTCAGCATAAGAAAATAATAACAATAAAATACCAACTCTTTACTGACTACCACTTACCAATTTTAGCCTTCAAGTTAAAGTACATTACCATATCTTGCAATGTGTAGAATGAAAAAAACTGCACCATCTGATTTCAAGCCAGTCCAGGTTAGGAAGTCAGAAATTATACGCCCTTCCGTCTGGGACCACAATGTCTCAAAAATATTTAAAGAAAAGCAAAGTGAATGTTTCCAAATGTATGAATAAAATGGATCACGTGTTCGGCACAGAACACAGGATCCCATGCGGATACTGCACCTCAAAGCGTGCAGAGAAACAGTAAACTGGTTTAGTACAGTATCTGCCTAACATACTGTGTATTATGTAGTATATGCACACCAGAAGTAATTTTCTTGCTACCTACAAGATTGATTAAAAATTACTCATACACACATCCCATAAATTAGTGGAACCCACCAATGTTAAAACCAAATCTATCAACAATATTCTAAAAGCTCAAAAGGAACATAAATTTCACTATATTCCCTATATTCACTGTATTTTTAAATTGCCTAAGTGATTTTGAATCCTAAAATCAAGTTCTCTGTTCTTCTGAAAAAGTTCATTAAAACATGAGCCACCATCAGCTTACGTGGTTACAGAGACAGCTACTTATACATTAAATCTGACACGTTAAAGATGTGGAATTTCTTCAGCACTGAGAACTGCAACACAAGTAGTACACTGTATGAGAACCGCCTCAGTAAAAGGAAGTTTTTTAAACAGCTGGCCACACTAATGGAATCAGGTGACTCAAAGTAATACTTCAAATACCAAAAAAGTCTTCCTGAGATGTTTAGACAGGTCACAGATGAGTTGCTGGTGGATGTTAACTCACACCTACACAAGCCGAGGTGCTTTCATCAACCAATATAGTAAACAAATATTGTTTATTTAGATATTTTCAGATAGGATGGGCTAATTTTGACAGTTGCATTAGTAGCAGATACTGTTGAAGAACTGAACAATTTAACTTCCTTTTTTTTTTTTTTTCTTGTGTAAAATCAGAGCTTACTATTAAGAGGTCGCACAGTGCGGACTCTGGACTCCACCAGAGACCCGGCACAGCCAGCCCCGGATGCCACCGAGGGGGTCAGCATCAGCTGCCCTGACGCGCCGGGGGCGCGGGGGGCGAGCGGGCCGGGGCAGCCGGTGCCGGGACGGGGCGGCGGGGCCCGCGGGTGGCCGAGGCCTCTCCCACCGCCCCGCCACTCGCCGGGCTCGGTGGAAGCGGGGCAGGGGAGCCCGGGCTGCAGGAGCAGCACACTCGGCCTCCGGCGGCTCTTCGGCCCTACGGTCGTTCCGCCGAGGCGTGGGGACGGCGGGGCACAAACACAGCAGAAAAACAACTTTCCCCCGCCCCGGAGTCGCCGCTGCCCCGCCGAGCCCCGACCAGGGGCCGGGCAGCGGCGGCGAGGCCCGAGAGCGGCGCTCCCTCCCTGCCGCGGCCGGCGGCGAGGGGCAGGCGCCCGAGAGGGAGCGGCTCCCCCGACCCCCGGCACACAGCCCGTCCGCCGCGGGACCCCCACCCGCCCGGCCGGGCCCGCGGGCGCAGAGGGCGCCCCGGCGCCGCCTCCCGAACCCCGGGCGCTGCTCACCTTGGTGGCCATGGCGCTGCCGGCGCGGGCTGCGCTGCCGCTCTGCCCTCCCTCTCTCCCTCCCTCTCTCCGTGCCGCGGCTGCTCGATCGGTCGGTCGGTGCGTCCGGCCCGCCCGCTGCCGCCGCTGGGCCGCGCAGGCGGCTCCTCCTCAGCGTCCCCCGGCCGCCGCCGCCGCCGCCTCCTGGGGGCCGCTGTGCGGCTCAGCAGCCGAGCGCCGGCGCTGGGCAGGCGGAGGCTGATGTGGCCGCGCCGCGATGCCCCCGCCTCGGCCGCCCTTTCCGCCGGCTCGGCTCGGCACCCGGAGGCACTGGCGGAGCTGTTTGCCCGCAGCCTTTCTGTCAGGGCCGGGGGGAGGGAGGCACCCGCTGCGCTGCGGTGATCCCCGGGGGAGCCGCCCCGGCCGGTCCCGGGGGCGATGGGGGCAGACGGACCTCCCCCACCCCCAGTGCCCTAAAGGGCTTCGCTTTGTAGTCAGAGTTTGGCCTCAAATTCTCGCTCGCGTGGGGAAGAGAGCCCGCAGGAAGGCGTTATGTGCCCCTCGGGTGCCTTTGAACGGAAATTTCAAAGTAACTGTACAGCAAGGAAAGCAATTTTTCCTCGGCCATGCTCCATCCGCAGTTGTCAGGGCGCTGTGCGTCACCCCTGACCTGTTTCAGCCGGGTCTTGGTGCACAGCAGCAGTAAAAAGCACCAAGGAGCTGCTCAAGGTCGGTAGCATTCCTGTTGGGCACACTACGACCATATCATAAAAACTAACTGCGACCCTACCTGACTTCCAGCCTGCAGGAGAGATGAGATGAGAGTCTAAAAGAAGGGGAATATGAAAATACAGTGGCAGATCACGCAAGGTACTGCACCATCCAAAAAGTGCAGCTTCTCATTGGTATTTGTGTAGTGGTTGGCCTGGAATCAGAAGATGTTTCCTTTCTGTAGAAGGAAATACACGGTGTAACCGTCAGGAATGCCAGGGAGAGCCCTAGGAGGCAGGTAGGCTGTAGGAAAACTGCATGGAACTCTACATCTGTATTTCCTTGCCCAAAGAATTACAAGCTTTTCTTCTGCTATTGGTATAGTTTCTCAGTGAGAGCTTTATTAAAAGAGAGAAATATGTTCACCGGTTTTGGTTGTTTTTTTACGTTGGAAAAAAATTTCAACCTTGGACCTGTGAAATAGTTTCCATGGAGAGTGAGGATGAGGAAATAAGAGGAAGCTGGCTGTTCAGTTGCCACCACTTTCTGAGTGATTGAACTGATTAACTTCAGAAGTTTTCTAACTCATTCACTTCTTTTTTTAACTTTTTCAGAATTCAAATAAATACAACATTTCCAACTTCCTATTCTCTGTAACAGCAGTACCTAAAGTGAAATCTTTGTGTGTGGCCCACAAAAGACCTTTTAGGACACCACCTTTAAGCAGAAGTATTGTATTTAGCATGAGCTTTGCCATGTGGTCCCTCAACAGACTGGCATTTCATCCACCTTAGAAGCAAAACTCCGTGAAGCTGGCATCATTTCTGTACTAAGAGACCCTCTTTTTCCACCTTCCCACCAACAATCTTTCCAACATGGTATGTTTTGATCCAATCCTCTAGTGAACATCTTACAAAAAGGGAAGAGGTATGAAACGCAGAGACCCAGCACTGTGTCCCTTAGGGATCCCAAACTGATAGGTGTGTGAAGCACCCTCTGTCCTTTCTCCAGATGCTGCTTTGCTATGTGAAATATAATAAACTTGTGGCTTTAGCATAAGCTCAAGCCTGTGTCATTTTTTACCTGTGGTCAGCACAGCTGCCAGAAAAGTTTAATGTGCAGCCACTACCCAGTGTGCTTTAGCAGAGCTCTGCTTGCCATCTGGGGAATGAAGAACACAGTCATGATTTGTTCAGCCTCTCTGTATGCTTAAAGCCTCCAGTTTACTGTTTTCCACTGTGAGGTACTCCTGAAAATAAGTCTTACTTGGTAAGTTTGAGGGATGAAGGAAATATTAGTTTCCTTCAGTGTGAGAGAATAGTCTGGAAAAAAACAATTTATTATGGGAGCTTTCCAATATTATTTGCAATTAATTGCTGGTAATTCTTGTCTTAATGAAGATATTCTTAGGAATCACTTTGGATTGCAAGTAAACATATCTCTTTTTAGCCTTAAGAGTTATTATTTCTTAACACAGAGGGCCAAATAGCCACAAATTGCTAATGAAATCACTTAACATTTCCAAAACTTCCAAAATTAGTTACTTTTCTGCTACCAAGCCATGTCCTAGTTAATTAGGACAGGATGTTAGCTTAGCATTAGACATAAAAGAAATCTCAGTGGCTTCAGTGGGGTTGTTTACATATCTAAGCCTTTGGTAGTTTTGAAGTGTAGTGCTCTGTGTGGAGCTTATCAGCTTTCAAACACAGTTGACTCATTACTCACTTTGTACTAAAGCCCCCATGTATGCTACAACAAATATTTCCAACTCAGAAAAAAACAATCAGTAACAGAAGAAAATCCCTTGCCTGGCACATAAGTGACTTTTCTCTCCAGATTTCTACTAGGTGTGTATTTTTGCAGTTAGCTGGTCTGCAGTGGTTCCCAGGAACTCAGAGTTCACGGAGAAGTGATCTGTTGCAGAGCCTCATCAAACGAAAAGCTCCTGCCAACAGTGCTATGCAGATTTTTTAATTAAAGATGGACTCTGAGAAGGGACATGGAGAACATTTGCTAAATACTGTTCTCTGCTCAGCAAGGCCTGCCTGTAGCTTCAAGCTCACAGGAAGTCAGTGACCTTGTATGATCTGACTTATGCAAACTTGGTGGGGAATGATAAAGAAAAAGTATTCTTCAGATAACCTTCAAATTGAAAACGATCTGGAGAAAGAACTATGTTTTGTGTTTTTAAGCCGCTGTCCCCAGGAGCTCCTTGAGGTGGTGCACCTTGGATTTTTCCCTGCTAGCAGGCTGTGCCCTGAGCAGTACCTGGGTGACGCACTCAGTGGTGACTGAGGTGGCCCTGAGGCGTTTACCACAGCTGTGAAGACATTTTGAGCAACAATTATCACTAGTGCCAACAACTTTGCAAATGGAGCAGGCTGTCAAATACAAGTTTTTCTGAAGTCTTTGCAGGATGCATACAGAGAGTACATTGTCCCAGGTCTTTCCTTTCAAAGGTGTTTTATAAAGTAAGAAGTGATTGAATTTTTTCTTGGTTGAAAGCCTAACAATGTGGCCTGCACGATAACATCTGTTCCACACTAAATGCTTTTAGCTCAAGATTTCTAACTACGTTAATCAGGAAACCTAACACAAAAACATTTCAACTATTTCTTATTCCTTTTTATTATCATGATTACCTTAGTCATCTGATACACACTATCTCTTAAGAAGGGGTAGAGATTTTTCACATTTTCAAAGCCTTAAAATTAACTGTACAAGCAATTACTTGCTTTATGAATCAAGAATAGTACTGTATTCTTCATCTTCAGAAGTCGTATCTGCACACCTTCATCCACTTCTTCACAAGAGGTTCTTTGGGCGTCATGTTTCCTCTCAGCTGAGCAGCAGTTTCTCTTTCAGAGGTGTGTTGACACCATTTCTTCAATGTTTCTGAGAAGTTTGCTAGATAGCAATATAAAATACTGCTTCCTCCTATCTTCTGTCTCCTTCCCCAGATTTGGACAGAAAATGATAGGAGCTGCCACATGCATGAAACCTCGTGTTATCTGTGCAGAGCAGGAAAGGAGCAGCTGCTGAATCACATTTGTGCATTGCTCTGTTCAGCAATGTCCAGTGGCATCACTTGCAAATGTATATCTGAAAAATACATTTAACAAAATGCATTCTGAGGGGAAAACAAGAATATTTTCCTTTCTTTTGTGTTGGGAGTTTTTGGACAGAAAGGACATGAAATCTTGAATCATATGGCATTGCAGGAAAGCATGATCTTACCTCTCATTTACCCAGAACTTAACGCGGCAGTTTAAAATGATGCTTAAGAGATTGCAGACACACTTTCTGATCTTACTCTGCACCTGGCGCTGGAAGATCACTATCAAAACAGTAAGGCAGACAGTCCTGAAATACTGTTGGATTTCCTAGCTCATAAAGGCTTCTTTAGAAAATTGCACCCAAAATTGCACCCAAATTACTGTGAGTTTTCCATCTCCGAATTTCTTTCTGAATAAGCAGTTCTGAGAAAAACTGTGCTTCAGGCATTTGCTTTTAACTTAAGGATTTTATCTCCTTAGAGCTGGTAATCAAGTGCCATTATTATCTGAACTGTGGCATATAATGTGAGCCCTTTTCAAGTTAAGTTCTGATTTTATGTATTTACATTTCTAATAAACACACAGCCAAGACTGGTTTTGTGCCCTGTATGAATCTGATGTTTTCTTTACACTGTGGGAAAAGTGCAATGCCATGCTATGCTAAATTCTGTACTCTCAGGGTGTTGGGGTGTTTTAAACACATCTTTGTGAAGCCGAGAGTTTGGTGGACTACCTAGACTCAATCTTCTGTTTAAAAATCCATAAAAACAGCTGCTGGCCATTGAAGATGTGAAAAAGCTACCCCCCAAAAAAAAAAAAAAAAAAAAAAAAAAAAAAAAAAAAAAGGAAGGAAGGAAGAAGAAGAAGAGAAAAGAGAGAAAGAAAGTGTGGGTGTTCCAGAGACAACATGTTGTTACAATGTGCTTTTGGACTTGGTCAATTTTTTGAAAGCGCCTTTTTTTCTCTTTTTCTTTGGTGAAGCTGATTGCAAAGGTCGTGTTTTGATCACACTCAAGGGAGAGGGAGAAGTCTGGATTAAACACCTTGTGCAGATCCTTACGGATGAGCACCATGGCTGCAACAGCTAGGAGCTTGCTTGGTCATGATGATCTATTCTTTCTTTAGATAGTAGCGGGTGAACCAGGTTTCTTCTCTCTTTTTTCCTTAACTGTAACCAATGTTTTGAGCAATTCTGGTATTATTTTTTCTGACTTTTCAGCAGAATAATCAATGATAGATGTATGTAATTTTTAGCAGTGTAAGCTTTGAAAGAAATTATACAAAAAATGATACTTTCTTGTGCAAGGGATAAAACATTTCTCAAAACACCTAACATTACTATAATTCTTACTTTTTTTCATTCCCTTCTGGGCTGTATACTGTTTGGTAGTATGCATGCTTACATCTGTGATAGGATACTTGTACACACATATGTCATGCACTTTAGATGGTTTCCATTTAGATTTTTTGTTCATACTTTATGTTCATTTGTGCGTCAGTGCTAGGGCTGTTGGGATCAATAGGGTTTGAACTCAGCTTTCCTGAAA
The DNA here is from genome assembly GCF_000738735.6 of Corvus cornix cornix. Taxonomy (NCBI): domain Eukaryota; kingdom Metazoa; phylum Chordata; class Aves; order Passeriformes; family Corvidae; genus Corvus; species Corvus cornix. The sequence goes on from NC_047056.1 coordinate 53,497,289, forward strand.
AATAGAATACAGTTCAGTAAAAAGTATATTTTAAAAAGGATAAATGTTTCCATTTTTCTTCTTACTAGCTTTAAAAAGAGTGACATACCATTAACACTATTGATTCTTACCACTAGTGACCCTTTCCATCTGGAGTGCTGACTGCCTGTGGCTTATTTCCATTTTTCCTGTTATGGTGAAAGGGCTGTGCCAGCTGCTGTGCCCTCACATCTCAGGGGACTGCGGTCTCAACAAGCAAAGCAACAGGAGTGGGATCCACTATGTGTTCACCTAAACATACAAGTACATAAATGATGAGGTCCTGTCAACTTTAATAAGCTTTTGCTTCTTAAGATTGCACTCAAGTTGTCTTCCAACGCACAAGACAGTTGATTGTGCTAAAGATGTAATTGATTATTCTCTGCTGATGTGTTTAGATGAAGGTCCAGCTATTTGTCCTCACTGAGTAGCTCACTCAGAAGAAAGCTACAGAAGGCTGCAGGACAAACATGGTCTGAGCTCTCCTGCACTGGTCTCTGAGTTTCTGTGGAGGGGAGCAGTAGCACACTGTGAGTCTGCCTGTGTAGCACCAGGCTGCAGCTTTTTGAGACAGCTTAATGAAAGTAAGATCAAATCTATGGGCATATATCTATGGCCATTTATATTTAAATTGAAAGGACAGTCAGTATCAAACCTTTGTAAGGCATGCATTGCTCTGCATTGTGATGGTAAGCATGCAAAGCTGCAGACCCGGTGGATAAATGCTCTGTCATGAGTATATACTTTTAAATGTAAACAAAGTAATTTATGTGCTCTCTTTATTATAAAACAAGAATTATCATTTTACCTGACCAGCATGGATTTCAAATGTGTTGTATCCCTGGTTTACTGATTGCTCTCCAGTGTGGACAGCATTCACTCACGCTTTTCCCCCCATGACACAGAAGATGTTTTGGAGCAATACAATTCTGACTTTTCAAATAGTTTGTGATTTTCCATTTCTAAAAATTTATTACTTCATTACATTTTTTTCTGTTTTCATCATGGAGATTTTGGGGATTTCAAGGTCTCTAGCTTACTGTGTTTCCATATACAAGGAATTCAGTCCTGTAGCATTCATTTTATGAGATCACCAAAAGACTAAAACAGGCCTTAGTGTCCTTTACCCCTCAAATCTTATTTTGAGCCACTGATCCCTTTAGAAATAATTGACAGTGAAATTATTTCACAACAGAAGCTGCCAATCAGCAGCTCCCCTGCATTCATAAACCCATCTTTAATGAACGCGGGTAAAGGTGATGAGAAATGCTTCAAAGCAGAAGCAAAGCAATTAATTTCCACTAGCTGTTGTTCATCTGCATTTTCTGTAGTAGGGTTAGGGTGTCCTGCAGCTAGAGAAAGAGTTATGAAGCCTCTTTCTAGTGCATATATATTTCTCACTTGAGTCAACCCATGTTAGATCTCCAGAGCATAATCTATCTTCTAGCCCAGACAAGTCCAAGAGGGGATAAAATAAAGGGAGAAAGTAGAAGCTTTCCTGAAATTCATTATACTTTCGTGAATTTCATAAACTAGATGTAGTCCTTTTATAAGTTTCTCCTGTCTTGAGGGAGGATCTTGGAATCTTAAGGTCCTTTTGACCCTACATTTTGTGATTTGTTTCTGCTCATTGTAACCAATAGAGATCATGCTATCCTAGTACAGAGATAACAATGTACAAGAGAAGAAAAATGAAAGCCTATGGCTAGATGATGGGCTACAAAAGAGGCTTTGTAGGCTGCATACCTTGCATTGCTGCTGAGCAAATTATGTGACTGTGGGCAGGTCAGAAAATTTCAAGTATCTATGGGGTTTTTTGTAATCACTGCCTCATATTAGGTTTTGAAGAAAAGCATTTTTCTTTGGCTGCAGGGTACAAGACCATTCATTAGTAGGAGTATTAAATAGCTGGCAGTTCCAAGATACTTTATAGAATTAAGTATTCAAACCTTTTTTAAAAATCCAGTATTACTAAAAAAACCAATAAGTCTACTCAAGCATTTAATTTATTACCAGTGTTAAAATAAAAATTATACATTAGGGATTTAAGTGCTTCACTTCTTTCTGCATGTGAGATGTTCATACTAGCTGACACTTCTTTTCTTCAAATACTCAGAAACAGCCCTAGGGATAGCTCTAGCTACCCAGGAAAGGCAGTTGTCAAAAACCCTACAAATATTTCCTGGAAATCTGACTCTTACACTGAGGTTAAAGAGAGAAGACAGAGGGGAGCAAATTCTGCTTCTCCCTTTTCCAGAGTACAGATTTTCTTATTTTTTTGACAGAGGATAAAGCTTGGAGCTTGCTTCGATGAGGAGCTCTAAACATATTCTGTAAATTGAGAGTTCCCCTTTAAGTTTACAGAATATTCTTGTTCGAACGGTTTAAACTGAAGGGGAACATAGCAAATGCAGCACCAGTCAGTCATGTGTCCTGTTTGTGGTTAGTCACACAAAGCCAATTTTTTCAGATGCTAAACTATACCCCTTTTTTTTTTTTAAAGAAAAAAGACTGAACACAGCTGCTCTTGACATAAAAAACAGTCACTGAACAAATAAAAAAAGCACTATGCTATGAAAGTAACAGCTGACATTTAGAAATTACTTCAGTGAGCTTACCAGAGAGATGCTGAGGACAAGACCTGCAAGATGATGAAGTACATTTTCTCATTTTCTTGAACTCAACCTGTGCATTTTTTCAGCATATCACATCATTCAGTGTGTCTCTGGCGATGGGTTTACCCAAAAGGTGTTCTTTATCAGGAGGTTGCTGGTGTTTCCTGTCATTGCTACATCAGTCCAAGGTGTTTAGAAGAATAAAAAACTGCTGCTACAGACAATGTCACAAAATTAAATTAAAGTTAAATTGAAAAGATACTCCTTAAAGTTATAACAAATGAAAGAGAAAATGTGATTGTAATACGACTTTTAAAAAAACCGAAACAAACATAAAACCCCTTAAGCACTGCCGTGAGTCATGAAACCTACTAATATTTTTAGTTTTCTTTTGTGAATCTTCTATTTCTAAGCTTTGTTTTCCACCACAAACATACAGGATCTACCCTGCATCTGTGTGAGGTAGGACTGGTGGCAGCCTCTGGCCATCCAGTCTACAACCATGCCCTTCTATATGAAGGACTGTAGCCACAATGAACATTTTTCCCACAGTTCTAAATAGTTGACCTGTCTGTCATGTTTCCTAACTGTCTCCTTCTTTGGCTTGCAAGGCAAATTCAAAGCTTTAATTCCACATCAGATCCAGAGATTTCCCTGGAATTTTTAATGGCAATGAAATTGAAGAGTTTCCTAGCACCTTTTCAGGGTCTCTGCAGAGAAGCGCAGACCACCATCAAATGAAGCAATTGCAGTGAGATAAAAATCTGGGCTTTACCTCATCCTCGTCCCTACAGGTGGTTCCTAACCTGCCAAGCAGTTTTTCCCAGCTCACAGAAACTCACTTTTGACTGCATCCTCCAGGCCACTTCTCCCATTGCTAACCTCTTCACTGTTTTCCCTAGCAATCCCCAACCAAACCCCGCTGAGCTTCTGCTTTGACCCCAGCTGGCAACAACCATTTGTTGGTTGGGTTTTTTTTCCTCAGGCTACAGCTGCTCAGCAGCTTCCTTGCACAAAAGCAGTTGTAACTGCAGACTTCTCCTCAAGGACAGGTGACTTAAAGACTTAAATTCTCTAGCCTCTCAGTCACATGATTTGGGGAAGGATAGAGACAGGCAAGACGGAACTTTCACAAAAACACAGTTCACCTGGAGCTAAGAGATGTTCCTTGACAGAGGCAAACATATCCATGGGTATCCTATGCCTAGTGAGATATGCTCTTCCTAAACAAAAAGGACTGTTCCTTTAAATCAACCATCAGAATATCCAGATCTGATCCAGCAGGCATATCTCCCATCCATGTAGATGCTATTATTCCATTCATATGGCCTGACTGCCTGGAAACATCTCTGCTGCCAAATCTACAGTGGTTTTCCCTGCAGCAATTGCTGCTGGCTTACTGTCCTCAGCCAAATGCCTCTGGCTGTGCGACAGCCTTGGATTTTGTATTCTGGATGGATTTTCTCTCATTTGTTTTTATGTAAGATGTTAAGTCTCCCTTAAGAGTGTTTTTTTCTGAAGGGAAGTCTTCACTCTTATGTTTAATTACAGAGCATGTGAGAAGAGACACTTCAGGCTGTTTTCTACTGAGTTCCTCTGACACCATCCCTCCTTCAGGCATCCCCATCAACAGGCAGTTTTTGCTTTGTGTCTTTCCAGTATAACTGAGCCTGATAGCTGTTATTCCAACCAGTTGGCGTCTGGGACATGAATGCCAACAGACAGCTCAGGGTAACCTAATAGCATTTTTTATTTTTCCTACCTGCTTAGCAAAGTCCAGATTTCACAATGTCAAAATAATTGGAATGTTACCCACCTGAGGATAAGTTAAACCAGCACATTTTGCTATGAGCTTTCAGTAAGCTGGTCAAATGAGGAAAGGGGGTGCAGTCTTGTTTTAAAGCATTGGTAGATGACTGGCTGTGCAATGAAAGTCTCTGTTGGCTCAGTGACAACCTGAATCAGCAGAGAGCTGGGGCCTGGCAGGGATGATGCTGCTGCTGCTGCCACTGCACTTTGCTCTCTCTAAGGCTGATTCTCTGCCACCAGTGGCAGAAGTGCGTGGGGAAGTGCCCTGGCTGTTCTAGGGGATGAAGGTCATTTCAAATAAAAGCTGAATGTGTAACATCTTTTCTGTGTCAGCTTTGTGCTCTTGTATCACTATTTGGCCATTCTTTCTCTCAAGTAGAAAATTGTCTCCTCTGATAAAGGATGTCACAGTGTATACCTGTTTAAATTGAATGAGTGTCTTATTTGTCAAGCAAGATGAGAGCCACTTGTTTTACTGTGTAATCCTCAGGGCAGAACAGCTCGTGGGGTTCCCCATAACTTCAGCATAAGTACTCACTACAATGAGTACTCCTTTCTGATACCACACTTTCTGATACCACTGATTCTCCTTTCTGATACCACATAGTCACAAAATCTCTGGAAATGGCACACTGCTGTTGCTCTGAATATCAGCCCATGGAAAAGATAGTTGTGCTAATGACAACACAACAGAATCAAGCATTTACAGTACTCCTTGGATCACCAGAA